>NC_080391.1:45698304-46021895 GCF_028751815.1 Salvia miltiorrhiza
CTATCACGTTCGCTCATCAGAAGATGGATACAGATGAAGAGATGTTTGAGTTTTAAGTGCTGGTTTAAGGCAGGACTTTAAGGTAGTATGGGCAAGATATTGGATGCACCAGTTAGAATCCTGTTTAATACAGGAGCCTTGCATTCTTTAAGTGTTTGAAGCATGTTACCTTCAAACTCGAACCAAAACGAGCTAGTCCCAAGTTGAGAGTAATCACTTCTGTAGGAAGAGCTACTACAGTTTCTCACATGATTTCTAAATTAGAATTTGAGTTAGGACCACTAAAGATGAAAACAAGAACCTTGCACTTAATGCCTATGTGGAACGTAGACATTATTCTAAGGAGGGAGTAAATTGAGTATATGATGTCAATTGATGATTTTGATATGAGTTAGTTTAATAAAATTAGGGATATGTGTATCTATGCTCTAATTTGTAAATTGATGGGTTATATGTGAGATTAATTGGCTAAGATTGATGGATCTATGAATGGATTAAGGTATCATGTGTGTTTATTAAATTTCAAAGAGTTTACTTTAATAAAAATCAGGACTTTTTGCCTATGTGTTATTTAAGTGATTTTGGCTTAAGATATATGTATTTGAGCATGATATTAGTGTATAATTATATTTGAGTAAGTCTTTTGTTGGCTAAGAAATTTTTGACTTAGTTTAGTTTGTATGAGTTTTTGAGTTTTCATATTTTGAGAAGTCGATGATTGATAAAATGAGGTCTAATTGCTTTATGACCATTATGTGAAAGTTTGTCATGTTTTATTAAGAGTTTTATGATGATACATGAAGTTTCATTAGAGTTTAGTTTACATGATAAAAGGGAATCTATATGTGTATAATGATTTATATGATGAATGAGATCATGTTTGAGTATTTGAGTAATTTTGAGCACGAAAATGAGAAGAGAATTTTAATGATGCGTTCGTTGAAATGTTTTACTTAAGATTTGAGGTTATGATGTAAGAAGAGAGTCAAGATTGAGTATGATGAGTATTATAATGTGCTTGAATGTTTTCAAGTGCTATATGTGCTTAAAATGAGCTTTGATTGGTTTTCATTGAAGGATGTTGGGTTGAGCATTTAAGAGTTTGAGATGAGATTTTGGTGAATTTCGTAGGCCTACTGACCTACTGTGATCGATGGTTTTTAGATGTCTAATAGCTTTGAAAATTTTATAGCAAATCCCTACATGAGTCTTAAGCACACCGGTAAAATTTCAAGTCATTTGGACTTCGTTTACTAATTTTTATAAAATACAAAACCTAAACTGCACATTACTACCGAGAATTTCAGAGAACAGGAGAAAGAGTCATTCATTTCAGTGGCTTCCTGTGTGATATAGATTTCAAAATTTTTATGATATTAACCTTATTGGGTTATCTATATATCTACCAAAGTTGAGCCCAGTTTGACAAAGTTTACTATTTTTCAAAAATCCAAGTTTTAGATTGCTCAAAACTGCCGAATATGGTAGACTGTAGTAAAACAGTCATATCTCCTACAATACTTGGAGTTTTTGACTCTACGTTTTTTTATATATGAAACTAGACTCGAAGACCTTTCTTTTGGTATGAGTCTCGAGTCCAGGAGGTGTCGGAGTCAGAACAGGTTAGATTTTGAAGTTGAGTCAGTGTAAAAACAAAGCATGTTTTGATAATGTTTGATTGTGTTTTTTTTTTTTCTTATGGGCCTTAGGTGATTGTGTTGTCTATGTGTTTGAATGAGATTAGACGAGCCTTATATGAGAGACAAATCGAGACTTGGAACCATGATTTTCTTGAAACCTATCCTTGAACTTAAGGATTTGAGATGAGTGGAGAGTTTATATAGAGTTGAGTAAGGAGATAGAATATGAGATAGAGCATAAGTTTCCTTTCATGTCTCTGATAATCATAAGTTTTTGATGTCGAGTCTAGAATAGTATCTCTAGACTTCTAAGAATGTCAGTAACCCTCAGCTCGCCGTCACACTGCCGCAACAAAGGTACGATAATAGTTTCAAAAATATACATATATGTATTTCAGATGTTATGAAAGTTTTTCAAGAAAATGTGCGCCTTATGTTTACGATGCTATGTGAATGCTTTTTGTCGTGTTTGGGACTACCCGAACCCATAACGACTCAATGAATGTATTTCGTGTTTGGGACAACCCGAGCCCTTAACGAATCAATGTATGTATGTATGTATGGTCGAGTTAGATTCCTTGAATCTTTCCGGCATAAGCAAAGTTTTCATGAAAGGGACATTAAATGTCCATATATGTTAAGGTTTCAAAAGAAACAGAAGTATGTATGTATGAATAAATGAAAAAGCTTTATGTTGTCGTTTTAGGCTAGCTGCCTATACGATTAGAATAATGGGTCCTCTTACAAACCGTTTGAGTACCACCCAAGAATGCTTTGAGAATGTTAATCGTGATAGCACCGCTTGATCGATTTAAGTAAAGACTGGTAAGATAGAAATGTTTAACATAGAGATGTTACAACATAGAGGCAATGCTTTAAGACTAAGGATTCACTTGAGCTATTTCAATAGCGGTGAGATTAAGTTTTTCACATAAGAACTTATGTTGCTTATGATTATGGTGTTAGTCGTGATAGCTTGGCTAGAACAACATAGAATGGACTTTCATGGTATCAGTAACTTATGATGAAGTACTTATTAGTAAGTGCTTTAAGTTAGAAGTTGACTTAGAGCTTTATAAGAGATAAGAAGTTGACATGATTGGGGGCGAAGCTCCCATTTGACTGAGTGATTCATCATGCTGGGTCTGGTCAGCCCATATAACTAAGATCTCGGTGATTGTCAATTAGGATTTTGATCCTGAGTAGGGCGTCATCCCAATGTATAGACTCGCACTATGTAGTTGTCACAATAAGATCTTATTTTACCACGATAAGCACAGTAATGACTAGAATGACTTAGTTTGCTGTCAATTCTCGAAGTACTAGAAGGTGATATTCTCACAGATAGAAAGATACACTAAGCATCAACCTATCTTTTGACCGATAGTCGGTAGAAACAAAGCAACTTCTGGAATCCCAAGTGGAGAACCAGGGCAGATAACTAGTATGATAGGATTTTCAACAAAATGTCAGGACGTGCTCCAAATGTGGTGGACACTTATGAGAAACGCGTGAAGGAGTTCGCAAACGAATGGCGTCATGAGATATTCAATTCCCCTACCAAGCCAAAGAAATATTACATAGGAACAACCAACGAGCAAGACTCTCACCATCGAATCACTGCTACCAAGGGAGAATGGGAAGACTCCGACACAATCTGGATATACACCACCTCAAGATGTGGTGAAGGAAAGAAAATGGAATGAAGAAAACAACAGAAAATTCGAGAATAGAAAAAGAACTTTAGAATAGGACTTAAGATCTAACCCAGCCTCAGAGCCAACAACCTCACACTAGAAGGGTGATTGTTTCGGCTATAGTATCAACAGCTCCATCAATAGGAATGTTCAAAGGAAGCAAGTATTTGTTTTAAACTTCAGAGAACTTGAGCACTATGTCTCATTAGCCCCAAAGTTGAATTACTTGACTTATGACTTAGAACTCGTTGTGGTTGTGCACGTGTTGGAAATTTGGAGATACTATCTCTACGGAGTTAAGTGTGAGGTCCTTATAGCTGACAAGAATTTGAAGTGCTTTTTCGAGCAAAGAGATTTCAATGTAAGACAACAGAGACGATTCGAATTAGTGGAGAATTATGATGGTACTATCAATTGGAAATTGAGATAAGATGTTTCACCACTAAATATAAAGTACTGATTGGTGATTGCCTTATTCGGTTTAGTAATTGTTCACCATCCGGAGACAATATCAAGCTGTGTAGTTGCATCAATAGTTAAGTGTGAATTGCAAGAAAGGATTATGAAAGCACGAAATGAAAATGGATATTGGTGAGAAAATGTGTCTCGCCTCAAGAATAAGAAAAACGAAAGGATTCACGAAAGTCAGGAATAGTGCACTAATGGTTAGTGGAGGATTGTGGATGTATACACTGAATATTACGTCTCGCAGTTAAGAAAGTATGTGATTAAGAAAGATGAGATAGTCCAAGCTCAGGGCTTAAGAGAAATCAGTTTAGTGACTAGATTGCAAGGTTCAAGTGTTACGAGGCAATAATATTGTTCTCGTCATGTAGTGGAACCATCACAGGATGGAAAAGGCTACAAAAGAGATGAATGAAACGAATGACTAGTATCACAAGCTAGAATACCAGGTATGCAAATTTCGGGACGAAATTTATTTTAAGGGGGGTAGTATGTAATGCCCCGCTCTTTTAAATATATATTAGATTAAACATGTGCATTAGTTATAAAATTCTTTTAATTATTTATTGTGACTATTTTATTCAGATAATATTATTTCAGCAAAAGTCTGTATAAGAGATACAGAGCTGCGATTTAATATTCAATCATGAATCAAACCAATAATTAAATTATTGGTTTAGCTACACGTTTGAGACCTTGCAGAATAGAGTGTGTGCAACAGCTGCTGCCTGCAAGAACAACTCCCATCAGCTACAATTGAATGTAGCAAGTTCTAGAAAAAAGGTTGGCTAGATTAACCAACAAATGGGGCATTAAACGTAAATTGAAGGCCACTTCATGAGAAAAAAGGAGAATGCAAACACTAATAAAATATGTTCCACTTTGTTTTCTGGAATGGTATTTTCATATATGGTCATGCTAGGAGCATATCCCCCTCCCAATTCAAAAACATATTCATGTTTGTCAAAAAGGGAAGGCAGCAATTGTCAAAAAGAGGCAGCTCAAATTTCCACTTATGCTGCCACCTACCACAGCTCCATTGCCTATAAATTGAGCCCCTCGCAGCAGCATTAGAATCACCCAAAAACCCCAAAACCCCAGAACAACACCAAAGCAGAAAATACTCCTTTCTGTTTGAAAGAGCTCAAGTGAGCTCCCTTCGCCGGGCTGTTTCTTCGCCGACCGGCCACTAGGCTCTGAACCGAGAACGTGTACTCGTTCCTCCATCTTCAGGCTACCAAACCCAACAATCGAAAGGCCGAAGCCTTCTCTATATTTTCCTGACCAAAGGCCGCAATATCCTTCGGCGGCCAACGTCGAATTCCCGACTTAGCCACCGGCCAACTTACGGCCTTCGTTTCTCACTATCCTTACGACGAAAAAAGGATCGAGAAACCACCGTTGTGTAGCCTGATCTACCTCGCACGAGGAAAACTAAGTCGTAGACCTTCGCGGCTAAACACCATCGCGGAACGACGACCGGAAAACCCCCGACGAACAACTTCCATTAGTGCTCACTTGGACAAGGGTAAGTTGACGCCCTTATTTCGATGCATTCCCGTTTCTATTATATTATGGGAAATTTCTGGGGTATATATGGGAGTGTGGTAAATATTTTTACAAAGTTTCATGTTATTTGAACTTCGTTTACCACCCTTTTAAAATTTGAGAAGTCTACTGCCCGTATCTGTTGAAACTGTCGTGAGGCAGATGATTAGGTTAATTATTTCAGTAACCATATGTTGATATTTAGCTCTCAAATTTTTATTGTATGAAGATATATGTGTTAGCTATCTTCATATAAAATTTGAGGTTATTCCGGTAACGTTTGTTTTTTTTTCAAAAATCTGGACTTTCAGTTGGCAGAAACTGCCGAATCTGGTAGGCGATGGGAAAATCGCTATATCTCTTAAACTACTTGGAGTTTTTCAACATACTTTTTTTTCAATTAAACTAGACTCAAAGAGGTTTCTATTGATATAAAATTCGACTCCATACGAGTTCGGAGTAAAAGCAGTTTATTAGTTGAAGTTGAATCTATACAGTTTTGTTGAGATGGAAATAATTCAAAATAATTCCTATTAAGGATTTTAAAGTTTTATTGTTGATAAAATATCACTTTTAGATTATAAATGAGCTATTGATGTGTATATATATATATTGGTGATTGGCATTATTAAATGGGGAAAAGGAAAACGTTTTATGTTTATAGAATTATTCTTTATTTATAATAGATAAATAAATGAATAATATAAAATGGAATTTCCTACATCCTCAAAGGTACATGAAATATTTTGATAAAGGAAGAACGATTGCATATGAGTTAGATATAGTCGTTAAAGGAAATATGGGTAGTTAGAGAAATGAGTGAATAGTGATTCACTGCATTTGTTGTTATCTTTTCTATTATTCACTCGAACACATGTTTTCGTGTTATCAAAGGTTCAAATAAACAAAAGCGTCTGAGTAACCTATCGCGCTAAGGAAAGAGAATCATTGTCTTAAGTAGCAAAACACTGCAATCAGGTGGGCATTACTTTTACTATACGTATATAGAGATCCCCTGCGTGTCGTAGGCCTCTTATACGAATGAATGCATGAGATAATTTAACTGTTAATTTCAGTTTTATATATCTATCAAAAGAGTTTAATTTTGAGCAAGTTATTTCATGACAAAATCTTTGAGTTAAAGTTATTTCAAGTATTGTCTTGCCATAAAATGTTTAAATTTTAGTATGATATCTATCTGCTTTGGCTTTGCCAATGATGCAATCGAATTCGGGTCCTGAGCAGTTGATAGCTATCCTGCCAGGGCTAGTGTACACCAGTGACCGTGAGTCATCTAGCGGGTTGGCCGGTCAAGTGACCGTGAGAGGTGGCCACCTCTCCGGCACACAGTTCCAGATATGATAGATTACAAGAGAACTTAGACTGCAGTCGAACTTTAAGAATCACAAATGAACTTAGTAAGCTTGGGCCTTTTTAGCGAAAAACTCCCTTGTTGTACTGTTTATGATGGCATGACAATTTACAGTTTTGAAGCATGTATTTTTATACCTAGGCATACGTGCCCACTGAGTGCTTTTGTACTCAGCCCTGCATATGTTTTCTAAATGTGCAGGTTGAGCTGATGTGATGATGGTGCTGCAATGAGCGGAGTCTCCAGAGTTGTTAATAAATAGTTAACCTGTCTAGAATATGTCTTCATACATATGTCTAGCTACTTTCCGCTGCAAGATGTTGTTGATGTTATAGTATGTTATGTCATACTTTGAGTCTTAAGAGAATGGTTTCATATGATGTATAACTTGATTAATGCTATTAATTAAGTTTTATGCTGTCTTTCATAGACTATTTTCAATTGAGTATTCATGAATAAAAATGACGAGTTTTATTAAGATGAGTAAGTGTTACGGCTATAAGACGTGAGACAAAGTTTCGAGATAGGAGACAAAGTTTTCTTGAAGGTTTCACCCTCAAAGGGGATGAATAGATTTGGAGTTAAAGGACAGCTTAGACCCAGAGTTATAAGTCCTTACGAGATATTGCAAAAGATAGGTCTAATAGCGTATAGGTTGGCTTTGCCACCTAACTTTGGAAATGTGCATAACGTGTTTCACGTGTCACAATTGAGAGGATATATATATATATATTTTTTTCAACCCAAATTATGTGGTTTACTAAGAAGAAGTGATCTTAGAACCAGACTTGAGTTATGAAGAGAGACCTCAGATGATGCTAAATCATAAAATTCGGCAATTGAGTAATAAGTCGATTGCATTGGATAAGGTCCAATGGAGATATGATAGTTAGAAAAAAATGGAAAGAGAGCTTAAGGATAAGGTGTGAGAGAAGTACCCGAAACATTTGCAGGAGGTACAAATTTCGGGACGAAATTTATTTTAAGGGGGAAGGTATGTAATACCCGGGCTTTTAATGACGTGTTTAATTGCTTAAATTTGAGTAATTAGGGTATAGATCCCTTGTTTGATTACTTTGTACATAGATGATGAGTTATGAAGTTTTTTTTTTTTTCTTTTTTTTTTAAAAAAAAAAAAGAGATGTTGAGATGTTCTTTTGATGATGTTTGGATGATGTGAGATTTTATATCCGAAATTGAGTTTGAGTATTCGAATAATTCGAGATAATTATTTGAATGAGAACGGTGAACTCGGAAGTGAGATCTGAGTCCGTTAAGACGTTTTTGAAAATTTTAACTTTTTGACGATGAATAGTAAAATACTGCTATTTCGTCTTTTTGTTGACTTTCAAAATTTTACGTGCACGTCGTCGAGAAATATTCTTAGTTTTTCGATACGAGTCCAATAATGAAAGTTTTTATTTTTGGACGACGAGTGAATAGTGAACCGAATTTTCTCGATAAACGAACCGAGCTCGTTTATCAGAATTTCGAGAACGAGCTTGCGTTTTCTATATTTATATAGAATTACGAGTGCAATGAAAGTGAGTAGAGGTTGAGAAGGCGAGTAACAAAGAGTATGGGTAGTTAGTCGTTAAAAAACGAGACAAAACGGGATATTTAACGACTAAGTGGGATAATATCCTAAAAGATCTAACCTACCCTACCATGACTACCCCACCCAACCGCCCACTATCCCTCTATCTCACTTAACTCACGCTGCACACACAGCCCACATGACTAAGATCTTAGTGTTTGTCAATTAAGATTTTTGACCTCGAGTAGAGTGTCATCCCAATGTATAGACTCTCAATATGTAGTTGCCACAATAAGATTTTTCTTCTATCACGATAAGCATAATATGATTAGAATGAGTTCGTTTGTCACTAGTTCTCGAGACTATAGACATGGTGTTCTCACGATTAGAAAGATGCGATAACAATCAAGCTATGTAGCCACACTGATAATGAAAGTCTAGTATCCCAAACTAGAATACCAAATATGCAATTCCGAGGACGGAATTTTTATAAGGAGGGAGGAATGTAACACCCCGTTTCCTCGTAGCTACATTTAGAGTATTTTTGAACTTAGATTTAAGAAGATTCACGCCGGATTGAGAAAAAGAATTTATTTTAATTCCAACAAATGATTTGCAAAATCCTTTTTGTAAATGTTAGTCATTTAAATTCTTATGCATTTCATATTTATTTAAATTGTATATTAAACATTTAGCATCTACACGAGCTATTTATTTAAGCAAACACTGATCGATTATTACAGTTTTCATAGTACAACCCGAAAGTTTTTTTTATTTTATTTTATTACTCCCACCTACTCCCACACCCACCTACTCCCACCTACTCCCACAGCCACCTACTCCTACACAACCATACTGTTAGTACAATTATAGTGAACACCTACCAACTCCATGTTTCCATCCCATCCAAGTTTTGCCCACCTATATTCATCTCCTCACAATACAACAAACACATACACAATAACACATCTTGACAACTTCCTCAATGCTCAATCGATGCTGCCATCTAAAAGATACACCAACTCAAAGCCCTTCCTCAAACTAGTAGAACACTCGGGCATAACATCAAGAAAAAGCTCAGCCTTTCCTATCAAGGTTTTTCTTCAATTCATAGCAGTAAAAACACACATATACAGCTTTATGTTTGTTCATATGTCCATCTATAACTGAGTTTGCATAACAATAAAGACAAGGAGATGTAAATGTTTCCTTTCGTTCATTCACAGAGAAACACATATGCATACATTCATTTATATATATATATATATATATATATATATATATATACTCATATATGTGTTTAAGCAAACATATCAAATGTTTTACAATGATGAAAATCGAAAATGAATAAAAAGAAGAAGAAAAATAGAGTCTTGGAGCTTTGTCTTGCTTTGATTTAGAACCTTGATGTGGTTGTTGGCTGTATGAGTCGAGAGGAGGGATGCGGTCGGCGGCGGTGGTCCTCCTGCTGCTGTCGGCCGGAGTTTTGAGGGAGAGGCTGTCACGACCGGACTTAACTAAGGATAGGTAAGCCGGGAAACCGTGACTAGGGAAGGGAAATTAGGAGAGGGGACAGAAAGGGGTGATAAATAATTATAAATGAATTAAATTAAGATTTAGACATCATATGAGAATAAGTCACACATATATATAGATAATAACGAGTAATCGGTCATGAGTATCCGATTTAAGTGTTTATACAATAACTTGATTTGACAATCCAACATAATAGGATAAACTGCATCATAACTGAGTGTTCGCAGCGGAAATGAGAACGTGATACATGTATGAAGACATGTATCGCCAAGAGTTTATTTAGTAAATATGACAAAGCTCCGCACGACACCTCATCATCACTCATCACTGCTCAACCTGCACATTTAGAAATACATGCAGGGCTGAGTACAAAGTACTCAGTAGACATATGCCGAAAATCATATACATACTTAATAACTGTAAATTGTCATGCCATTTCAATAGTATAACCAGGGATTTTTACTTATAAAGGCCCAGGCATACTAAATTCGTTTGTGATTCTAAAGTTCGTCTGATCAGACTAAGTTCTTTTGTAATCTATCATATCTGAATCTGTGTGCCGGAGAGGTGGCCACCTCTCACGATCACTTGACCGGCCAACCCGCTAGATGACTCACGGTCACTGGTGTACACTAGCCAAGGCAGGATAGCTATCAACTGCTCAAGACCCGAATTCGATTACATGATAACTGGCAAAGCCATATCAGATAGATATCATACTGAAATTGAAACATTTTATGGCAAGACAATACTTGAAATAACTTCAATTCAAAGATTTTGTCATGAAATAACTTGCTTGAACGTAACATTTAAACTCATTTGATATATATGAAAGTAATGCCTACCTGATTGCAGTGTTTTGCTACTTAAGACAATGATTCTCTTTCCTTAGCGCGATAGGTTACTCAGGCGCTTTTGTTTATTTGAACCTTTGATAACACGAAACATGTGTTCGAGTGAATAATAGAAAAGATAACAACAAATGCAGTGAATCACTATTCACTCATTTCTCTAACTACCCATATTTTCTTAAACGACTGTATCTAACTCATATACAATCGTTCTTCTTTTATCGAAATACTTCATGTACCTTTGAGGATGTAGGAAAGCCCATTTTATATTATTCCTTTATTTATCCATTATAAATAAAGAATAATTTATAAAATATTTTCCTTTTCCCCATTTAATAATGCCAATCAATATATATATATTGCTACTATTAAAAGAACTAATAAGTCATTAATAAATTCTAAACATTAATTCCTGATGAAAATTTCATTGTGAGATTTTAGGAACATTTGTAAAAATATTTTAAAATAATAAAAGGAGTTAACTATAAAAAGAAATTTTCGAGAAGATCTAATAATTTTAATATTTTAACCATTTAATTAATAAATCTTTAATATTTCATTTATCAACTATTCCATCTAATATAATTTTACCAACAAGTTCTCATGAAATCTTTCTCAAAATATTTATATATCTCAATAGCTCATTTATAAACTAAAAGTGATATTTTATCAACAATAAAACTTTAAAATCCTTAATAGGAATTATTTTGAATCATTTCCATCTCAACAAAACTGTATATATCCAACTTCAACTAATAAACTGCTTTTACTCCGAACTCGTATGGAGTCTAATTTTATATCAATAGAAACCTCTTTGAGTCTAGTTTAATTAAAAAAAAAATATGTTGAAAAACTCCAAGTAGTTTAAGAGATATAGCGATTTTCCCATCGCCTACCAGATTCGGCAGTTTCTGCCAACTGAAAGTCCAGATTTTTGAAAAATAGCAAACGTTACCTGAATGAGCTCAAATTTTATATGTAGATAGCTAACACATATATCTTCATAGAATAAAAATTTGAGAGCTAAATATCAACATATGGTTACTGAAATAATTAACCTAATCATCTGCCTCACGACAGTTTTAGCAGATACGGGCAGTAGACTTCTCGAATTTTAAAAGGGTAGTAAACGAAGTTCAAATGATATGAAACTTTGTACGAATATTTACCACACTCCCATCTATACCCCAGAAATTTCTCATAATATAATAGAAACGGGAATGCATCGAAATAAGGGCGTCAACTTACCCTTGTCCAAGTGAGTACTAATGGAAGTTGTTCGCCGGGGTTTTTTTTCTGGTCGTCGTTCCGCGATGGGGTTTAGCCGCGAAGGTCTACGACTTAGTTTTCCTCGTGCGAGATAGATCAGGCTACACAACGATGGTTTCTCGATCCTTTTTCGTCGTAAGGATAGTGAGAAACGAAGGCCGTAAGTTGGCCGGTGGCTAAGTCGGGAATTCGACGTTGGCCTCCGAAGGATATTGTGGCCTTTGGTCGGGAAAATATAGAGAAGGTTTCGGCCTTTCGATTGTTGGGTTTGGTAGCCTAAAGATGGAGGAACGAGTACACGTTCTCGGTTCAGAGCCTAGTGGCCGGTCGACGAAGAAATGGCCCGGCGAAGGGAGCTCACTTGAGCTCTTGCAAGTAAAAAAAAAATCTCCTAAACTCTCTCTTGCCTCACACCTCTTGCTGCACTTCTTCCTTCTGCAGAACTCTCCTCAATTTATAGAGGAGTTTCTGCAGACAACAGAATCAAAATGGTGGAAATTTTGGTACCGGGAGTTGCAACTTTTGAAGATTTGATCGTTGAAATTTGCATCCTTTGACAATTGTGATCTTGCCGTGAAATTTCTTTCTCGGCGTGCTGAAGCTTTTGAAAATTGTGGATATTGGCGTGATTTTCTTCTCCTACAGGAAACTTTGGGGTGTGATGGAGTTCAGATATGCTACAGGAAGAAATCTGCAATCTTTAGAAAAACTTCTGCAGTAATGGTGGATTGGAGGGGAAGGTGGAATAGTATAGGGAATAGTGTAGGGAATAGTGTAGGAAATAGTGTAGGAATTGATGTGTTGGATGAAAAATCGAGACATACGTGTAGTGCCGTGATCTAGTTTCTCCTAGTTCCTGTAATAATTCTCCAATTCTCGTTTAATAAATACTCCTCGTATTTATAAATTAAATCCTCAATCTTGAGATTTAATACGTGAAAGTCGGAATTAATTCGCGACTTAATACCTTAACACATATAACGCGAAATAATAAAATTATTATGCATATGATCTCAAGTTATAATTCTAGCAATTTGATTTAAATAACACGATTTATAAAATCGGTTATAAATCTAAATTTTCTAATAATATTGATTAAATCAATAAACTGGTAAAACAAAGTCTCAAACGTATAGTTAAACCAATAAATTTAATTATTGGTTTCCTTCATGACTGAATATTAAATCGCAGCTCTGTATCTCTTATACAGACTTTTGCTGAAATAATATTATCTGAACAAAATAATCACCATAAATAATTAAAAGAATTTTATAACTAATGCACATATTTAATCTAATATGTATTTAAAAGAGCGGGGCATCACAGAGGCGGCGGTAGCTTGCTGCTGCAGTCGCCGGAAATGGGCCAAGAGAAAGAGGGGCCGAGGGAGGCGGCGGCGTTTTCGTCGTCGCCGAGGAGGAGAGGAGTGTACAGTGAAAGGGTCTGAGCGGACGGTGGAGCAGCAGCTTATCGCTGCTACTCGCCGGAGTCGGAGAAGAAAGAGCGGCTTTCGCTGCTGCTAGTTGGCGGAAGAGCAGTCGAGAGAGAGATATCCGACTGAAGGTGGGCGGTGGTGACCGAGGTTTGAGAGAGAGCTGAGGGAGAATCAGCGGCGGCCTCGTCGTCGCTGCCCTGAGTCGCCGGAAAACAGAGATGAGGCGGTGGTGGTTGCTTCTTGCTGCCACTTCGACCGGTGACCTCGAGTGAGAGAAGATGGTGACTGATGGCAGCGCCCGTCGCCGGTGTTTCAAGGAAAAGGCGGTTGGTTCGCTGCTTCGCCGGAGAAGAGAGGGAGCCGGGCGGAGCCTTGGGAGAGAGAGAGAGTGAGATTTGCAGTTGTGTCGTGTGTGTAAGTGTGTGTGCGGCTGATGGGGGAGAAGAAGGGAGGGAGGTTTGGGTTAGGCTAGGTTTGGGTTGTTGGGCTTGAGAGTTGGGTTTGGGTGTTGGGCTTGGTTGTGGGCCGATTTTCTTTGTTAATTTTCAGTTGGGCCTTTATTTTATTAAAACAGATGGGCCTTATTTAAATACCATATGGGTCAGTTTTATTTTTTTTAAACTTTGGGCTGCCTTGATTAATTAAATTAATTGGGCTGCCCTATTTTATTAATTGAACTATTAATTAGTTTAATTAATTATTTTCAAAGACTTGTTTTCATAATAATATTAAATTATTATTATGTGCATATTTTAAATAATTACTTATTATATGTTGAGCATGACATGAAATTGCATTATATTTTGCAATAAAAATATTTATGATTTAATTGGTTTTATTATTATAATTCCAATTATTAAAGAAAGATGAGTAAGAATATTGTTGGTGTTCTTAACTCAAGAGAAATGTTTTCAATTATTTATTCATTAAATTTTGAAAACCCGGCTAAGTGAATCATAGAATGTTAAGCACTACACCATGACTTAAGATTAGCTTCACGAGACCTATTAAGAATAGAATTTCTTGTAGGCTTTGTGACCAGGGGGATTAGCGCTGCTTTCCCAAAACAGGTTATGTGATTATGATCTTCAGGCTTTGCCTAATCAGGTGGGTTACTTTCATATATATCAAATGAGTTTAATGTTATGTTTGAACAGTAATTTCATTGCAAAATCTTTGAACTGAAAATTATTTCAACTGTTGTCTTGCCATAAATGTTTCAATGTTTGGTATGATATCTATCTGATGTGGCTTTGCCAGTTATTATGAAATCGAATTCGGGTCCTGAGCAGTTGATAGCTATCCTGCCAGGGCTAGTGTACACCAGTGACCGTGAGTCATCTAGCGGGTTGGCCGGTCAAGTGTCCGTGAGAGGTGGCCACCTCTCCGGCACAAAGTTCCAGATATGATAGATTACAAGAGAACTTAGTCTGCAGACGAACTTTAAGAATCACAAATGAATTTAGTAAGCTTGGGCCTTTTTAGCGAAAAACTCCCTTGCTGTACTGTTTATGATGGCATGACAATTTACAGTTTTGAAGCATGTATTTTTATACCTAGGCATACGTGCCCACTGAGTGCTTTTGTACTCAGCCCTACATATGTTTTCTAAATGTGCAGGTTGAGCTGATGTGATGATAGTGCTGCAATGAGCAGAGTCTCCAGGGTTGTTAATAAATAGTTAACCTGTCTAGAATATGTCTTCATACATATGTCTAGCTACATTCCGCTGCAAGATGTTGTTGATGTTATAGTATGTTATGTCATACTTTGAGTCTTAAGAGAATGGTTTCATATGATGTATAACTTAATTAATGATATTAATTAAGTTTTATGTTGTCTTTCATAGACTGTTTAAAAGAGTATTAATGAGTAAATACGACGAGTTTTCTTAGGTTGAGTAAGATTTACGGTTCCAAATGATGCCCCTTTCTTCCCCTTATTCTTTAATCCCATCCCTAGTCGTAGATCACTCGGCTTAACTATCCTTAGTTAAGGCGGGCTGTGACAGAGTGGTATCAGAGCGAAGGAAAGCTCTGAATTAGAAGTCTTGAGTTTAGTCTAGAATGAGTCACTAGACTAATAGTTATTAACAACCGTGAGCTCAGCGCACCATCACACCAGGCTCAACGAGGTATGTAAAATTTCAAAGTTTATTTGACGTTAAATTTTGAAGAGCATGATGTTGAAGTTATATGATGAGTTATGATGTTACACTTTGAAGGTGCATAGTTTGAGTTTGAGGATGACAACATGATTAATAATGAGTTATTATGTTGTAAGAGCATATGTTGACGTTACATGATGAATTATGAGAGCGTTTATATCATATGATGTTATATGATTGAGGATGCATAATTATGAGTTATGATGTGATGTATTTGAGATGTTTTGTGATGAGAATTGTTTGAACAGTTGTGATAAGTCACGATGATTTAGATGAAGGAACTAATGTCATTGTTAAGAGAGATTTTCTACTAAGTAGAAGGATGAAATGAGAACTTAGAGCTAAAGCTTGAGAGAATTAGCAATTGCTTTAAGTACTTGTTTGTATGAGTTATGAGTTTGAGTTATGAGCTTGAGTATAATAGCATGATTAATGATGAGTTATTAACATGCTGCAATGAGATATTGTACGATATGTTTGAGATGTTTTATGACGCGAGTTTTGCTCACGCAACCTTAATGGTACTTGAGGAGGTATCATGAGCCATAGTCTTTGGAGATGGCTTTGAGAGAGAATTGTTGAGTTGTCTTACTGAGTCACGATGATTTAGATTAAGAGATCTAATATCATTGTTTAGAGAGATTCCCAACTGAGTAAAGATGGGAAGAGATGAAAATTTAGATGTTTTGAGCTTGAGTTTTAAGATAACAGTACTACTTAGTAGGAGTTTTGCTAAGTTATGTTTTGTTTATTTCTGTTGCTGGAGCCAAGTAGAGTTAGTTCCTAGAGGCACCTTTAAGTTCTCCTTATAGGTTGGCCAGGACTGTTGGCACTGCACGAAAGTGGACTGTTGTGAGATCGAACTCAGGGAAGATCGGATACGAGGACGAGGCGTACAGTATGTGGTACAGAGATACCCTAGCAGATTTTCAAACACATGTTCATAGACTATGAAAGGATGAAAGCCTTATGGTTGTTACTGGACTGGATGGCATCGTGCACCTAGTCCCCGTGCTACCAGATTACAGATGCCCAGATTTATTACAGATGCCCAGATTTTCTATGCGGATCTACTGACCGGATGCCTGTTTTCTACCAGGGACTCTAGAAGAGTGTAGTAGATATCGAGTCGATCCTTGAGTATCAGTTACCAAAGATGATAAATGATAAACGATAATGAGGATGAGAAGTAGCCGAGGAGGGCTAGAGTTGATGAGGATGAGAAGAGAAGTCGATGTAGACTAGAGCTAAGGATGATCTTGAGAGTATGAGCGGTACACCCTCGTTTTTGATTAGTTTCAATTACATTGCGATGTATATAACTTACTTAGGAGATACTGGTACTTGAGCTTTTGACATTGTAATGACCCGACTTTTAATTGATGATTAAATTCTTCTAATGACTGATTTAAGGATTTATTATGATAATTAGGGTTCGGCATCCATTAATAAAATACAGACTTATATGAATTTGATGATTTATATACGTGATGAGTTATTTTATTTTTGTTTCCAGTAGACGATGCACTCAAAATATATTTTGAGTCCATTAATTTATTAATGAGGATTTAACCTTGAAGTGTTAAAAATGAATTTTTATTAATTACTAAAGTTGATCCATGTGGTTAGTTAATTTATTAAATTGACAAACCCAAATGGATTTTATACTTCAAATAAAAATTAGTCTTGTATGTGTCAATGTATTTAAATGAGTTTGGAACCATATAATTAATGTATTAATCTCTTGGATATTTTAATGATTAAATTTGAATAAATCCTAAGCATGCTGAAGAATTTACTACGCATGCTGAAGAAATTCTTCAGTCATACAATGCATGCTGAAAAAGAATTCCATGTTCATACCAACATTTCCACGATCCTCATTCTTCTTTAAAGCCAACCCCACGCCTTCACCATCTTCACCATTTTCAACAACTGCAGCCCATTTTCAAACAGCAAGATTCATGGTAATAGTGCTGATGTTTACTACTATCATTTTCAATATTTCTTCACAGCACATATCTAACTTATGATGTATACCAGATTTCGCAGAAATACAAATCAAATTCCAATATTGAAGGTTTTACATCCTTCATTCTATGCCTACTTCACGGTTTCAACCCACACACACAATTGCTTAGTAATTCTTATATGCGTGTATACTTTTTCTTTGAAACCTATTACAGATATACATGCAAGGATACAATGATTTGCTTAAATTACAGACTTTTAAAGAAAATACAAAGAGTATACAGTTTAGTAATTGAATTTGTGCTAATTTCTCTATGTCTTTTTGAACTGAATAAGAGCTTGAACCCCTGTTTTATGTGTGAGTGATGGGATCAGAGGGAGCAGGCAGCCGCGGTGGCTCATCGCCGGCGATGGAGCGGCGGCGGTGAACTTGCCGTTGCCTCCGATCTACCACGAATCAAAGGGGAAGAAGAGAGGGTTTTTAGCTTAAAGTTTAAAAAGGAAAGAAGGGGAAAATGATAGAAGATAGGGTTTACCTGGTTGTCGGCGGTCGACGGCTCCTGGCCGTGAGCCCACCGGCGAGGACGACGGAGGCAGCGGCGGCGGCGCACCGTTTTAGACGGCGGCGTGCGTCCTGTTTCCAGCAGATATGAGAGAGAGGGCTGCGAGATAGAGAGAGGCACGGCACGGCGGCTCTGCCACTGCTGCCGGGCCGAGAACGGCCGGGAAAAGATGGCAACCGGCGAGAGCCGTGTTCTGCCATGGCGGAGGCGGAGGCGTACAGCAGTTCCGGCGAGAGAGAATAGAGATAGAGAGTGAGACCGAGGGAGTAAGAAGGGAGGGGAGGAGGCGACGGCGAGGCGGCGCGCCGGAGGCGGCGCCGCCCTTAGCCGAACAAAGAGAGAGAGCAGAGAGAGTCGGGAGAGAGAGCCGAGAGATAGAGAGAGAGAGGCGCATGCTTTGTGTTGTGTGTGTTTGAATGTGTTGTGTGTGTTTATTTTAGGGTTAGAGCAAGAAAATGGGCTTCGGGCCTTGTTGGGAATTTTAATTAAGATGGGCTTGGGATGAACTTGGGCTTTTATTTAACTGTTGGGCCGAGACTTGGGCCGTTTTTAATAAGTGTTTGGGCCCTTATTTAATTAATTGATGGGCTTAGATTTAAATGTTTGGGCTGCACTATCTGTTGGGCTCGGCCCTTTTAAATAAAAATCTGATGGGCTTCTTTTATTTAAAAGATTTGGGCTTCTTTAATTTAATTGTTTGGGCCCTATTCAAAGAAAAAAATGATAGACTTAATTTATCTAATTAATTTGGCTTATATCTATTTAAATTATTTGAGCTCTTAATTATTAATTTAAATTGAGCTTGATTAATTTAATTATATATTGACCTTTAAATTAATTATTTAAATGGAGTTCTTTATTTCAAGTATTTATAAAAGGATTTTAAAATAAAATATTTTGAGTTAAACTCTTATTTAAATTAATTCTTTTCAAATGACTTATTAATATGGATTATTTGAAAATGATTAAATGATTTTAAATATAAGAAAGCATGATCTATGATGATATAATTTATCTATGTGATATTATAGGATTTGTTTTTAAATGACGGAATATTTGACTTGATGACATAAATAGAACGAGTTATGATTAATGCGCATGTTGATGTTCGAATAAATAGTTTCGAACCTAAATGATAGTTATGTGATAATGTTTTGAGTTTAAGGTTTTGACGAGATAAGATTAATATGGATGCTAGAACCCTAAAATAATTAAAGGAGATAGTTTAGTTCAGAGACCTATTTTCTTTTCTTCACGACTTCTTCTCGAACTTATCGATTCTTCGTCAATAAAGGTCCAGGCGGGAAGTGATAGCTAAAGAAGGAAGTAACTCTACGCCCGTTGTGGGAACGAATAAGGTGGGCTTTCTTAAAACACGTATATAGAGATCCCCTGGATACAGGCCTCTTGTACGAAATGAAATGAATAACATAGTATAACTGTGATATTTCAAATGATAAATGATTATTATGAAATGAAATGTTTATGGAAATGATTAAATGATAAATGATTCTTATGAAATGAAAAGAAATGTTTATGAATGATTGTCTGCCAAAAATATTTATGTTTTATGTATGTATCCTATCTGTGTTGGTTCGCCAACTATAAAGGAAATCGAATTCGGACCCTACGCTAGACGAAGGTTTGCTAGTAAGGGTTAACGTGTACACCCATGGAGACTGTGTGTCGCTTGCGACCGGTCTTAGCGTCCGTGGAAGGAGGCCTCCTTCCCGGCGTGTAAAAGGAACAGATATGGATCATATAGACCGAAAATGGGATGGCCATCCAACTTTATGAAATGAAAGAAAATGTTTAGTAAGCACAGGTCCTTCAAGTAAAACCCTGTGTGTTACTATTGGCAGTACAATAAATGATATAAAATGTTATGTTTCCGGCATATGTTCACTGAGTATTTTTACTCAGCCCTGCATGTTGTTTTCCCTAATGTGCAGGTTGAGCGGGTGATGGAATGGAGTGGAGTTGAGCGGATGTACCTTTTGACATAGAGCAATAATGTAACCTTGAGTATACATCTTCATATGTATAACTCACACGTATTTCCGCTGCAAGATACTCTGATTATGTTAAGGTTTTTATTTTAAGTATGATACTCTTTTGTTGGTTAATCCACTTTGATGGGCCTTCCTGAACGAATGTCTTGTTTTTACCCAAGTGATCAGTTATGATCCTAGTGTTATATAATAATTGTCTCTTTTCGTAAAATGTTTGATTGTTAAGTAAATGCCCCTTTCTTTCCCCGCTTCTTAATCCCCTTCCCGAGTCATAACCCCGGTTAAACCATCCTTAGGGATTGCGGGCTGTGACAGAGTGGTATCAGAGCAGTTCGTTTGCTCTGGCCCAAGAATTTTCCTTCAAAAGTGAAGTATAGATCGAGTCATTTGACTTTAAATGAATCTTATGACACCGCTCAACGCTCCATTGCATCACGCTCAATCAAAGAAAAAGGTAGCTGAAGTTACAATGTTTAATTATGTTATGGTTTTAAACAGTTGCAAGAATGTGATTGTGAAACGCATGTTATGAATGATATGTTGATGCTTTACCTTTTTATGGCACAATTTGTGCATATTATGTTGATACGATTGTACGAATGAAAGGACATGGACACGTTTTCAAGGAATGTAGATTGTTATAAGTTTTATGATCACATTTGCAAAAGAACATAGATTGATGGATTTATAGGGTATCCCTATAACCTAGATGCTTGAGAATAACGAATCAGAAAATGACTGAACATCACGAATGTTTTGGTTTCCTTCGGGAGACTGTAGTTTCTTGGAAACTCAAAGATAGACTGAAAGGATACGTGCCACGTTGAAAGTAAGTTAACGAAAGGTGACACGAGACAACTTCAAGATGGACGTTATACCACGAAGGTTTTAAGCATAGTCTCTACGTTCGAAAGTTCACACATGACAGAATATTAAATTGACTTCGTTTCATGATGAGTTGTAGAAAGAATACGGTTTGACTGTTACATTACTATGTTGTAATATGTCTACTTATGTAAGAATGTTGAATGTTCAGAATATGAGTCTAGAACTAATGATCCTAAGTTTGAGCTATTAGCTTACTGTTACGAACTTAAGTTTTGTTATGTAAGTATGATGAGAATTTAGAAGACCCATAATTACCAAGTCCGGGATGATGTTTCCCGTGTAACTGGGAAGTGATTATGTTGGACCTGGCCAGTCCACATGATCCAAATCTCAGTAGACGTCTTTTGGGTTTATAAATCCCTGTATTTCAACTTCAGTTTAAAAATCAGATGTGTTCTCACTCTAGGTCATTTTATTCGACCTAGTAGTTACTCCTTTCTACCATCTGGTTATTCATTTGAGTATCTCAAACAAATTTTTCTACAACACTTTGTTTTGATATCATTCAAGAATTGAGCCCTTACAATTGTTGAGTTGTCCTAGTAACCTCTTGTGATCAATAAGGATTTACATGTTTTGTTATGATGCTTTCATAATTAAATCAAGAGGAATATGTTATAAGGAATATGCTAAGGATCTTTTATATTTGAAATCACAGAATGCCTCCTAGACGTGCCCCAAGAAACCAAGTAGATGTAGAAATTGAACCGCCACGAAGGGTTGAGGAACTTTTCCTCAAACAAAGTCCGCCTTCATTTAATGGGGTTGGGAGTCCAGTGGATGCTGAACATTGGATTAGGGCAATGGAGAGGATTTTCGATTTCCTCCATTGTAATGCACAAGAACGTTTGTCATGTGTTGCGTTCCAGCTGACTGGGTCTGCGGATTTTTGGTGGGAGGCTAAAAGAAAGGCAATGACTCCTCAACAGTTGGCAAATTTGTCTTGGGAAGACTTTAAGACGGAAATATATGACAAGTATATTCCAAAAAGCTACCGCAAGAGAAAGGAAACTGAATTCTACAACCTAAAGCAAAACAAGATGTCTGTAACAGAGTATGATCGTGTTTTCTGCGACATGTCCCGCTATGCTCCACAACAGGTGGATACTGATGAAAAGATGTCGGAGAAGTTTCGTTCTGGTCTTAGACACGAGATAAAAATGGCACTCGCCAGTCACGGTGATCTTACTTACTCTGAGGCGCTCAGCAGAGCTCTGGATGTCGAGGCAGCTATGCCCGAGGATCGCCCAGCTCAAACTCAAGCTCAGGGAGCAAATGATCGAGGAAAGAGAAAATGGGAAGGTAACAACAATAACAACAGAGGCTACTATAACAGTCAGGACGAGAAGAGGCCTTGGCAGGGAAACATGGTGCCACAAGGACAAGGACAAGGACAACAGACTCACCCAGGACCCGTTGGAAACAATCAGGGTCAACTCAGGGCACCTGTGTGCCCAAAGTGCTCCAAACAACATCATGGTGTATGTCTGGCTGGCAGTAATACCTGCTTTAAATGTGGTCAAAAGGGCCATTTTGCTAAGAATTGTCAAGGCAAGACGCCAGGAGGAATGGGAAGGCCGAATCAGTCGGGCCAAGCCCAACCACTCAGAGCCATTCAGGGCCAGCAACTGCCATATCCACCACGTCAGCATCAACTTGCACCTCGCCCACCACAACCTCCTCAAGCTAGAGCATACGCCCTGCACAAGAACAATCAGGGAAATAACCAAGGAAACCTGGCAGGTATGGGCATGTTACTCAAAACACCTGTTGTACTTTTGTTTGACACGGGTGCTTCACATTCTTTCATTGCAAGTGCATGCGTCGACACTCTAGAACTTAAACAGGAAAAAGCTAATCAGGATATGAGAATTTCTTCACCAATAGGAGGGGTGACGACAGTTACACACGTTTGCTCGAACTTAGATTTGAACATAGGGTCACTTAATGTTGTAGCGAACAACTTGCATGTTATACCAATGTGGGACGTGGACTTAATCCTAGGAATGGATTGGCTAGCGGAGAACTATGCCACAATTTTATGCAAGGAACGGGAGATCTCATTCAAATATCCAGGAAAAGACGCTTTGAGTTTTCACGGGATAAGTATGGGTAGGAACATACTAGTCATTTCAGCCCTACAAGCGAGAAAGATGATGAACAAGAAAGACTGCAGAGCTTTTCTTGTGTACCTAAACGGAGAAGCTGGAACAGAAGGAGCAATCGAAGATGTGGAAGTTGTACGAGAATACAATGACGTTTTTCCAGATAACTTGCCAGGACTACCACCAAATAGGCAAGTGGAATTTACCATTGACCTGGAACCAGGATCAGCACCAGTTTCAAAAGCACCCTACAGGATGGCTCCAAGGGAATTGGAGGAACTGAAGATCCAATTACAGGAATTATTGGACCTAGGTTTCATCAGACCTAGTGTATCTCCATGGGGAGCGCCAGTTTTGTTTGTCAAGAAGAAAGACGGCGCTTTGAGAATGTGCATCGATTACAGAGAGCTGAATAAGCTAACGCTCAAGAATAAATATCCTTTGCCAAGGATAGATGACTTGTTTGATCAACTCAAGGGCGCGAGCGTATTTTCAAAAATTGATTTAAGGTCTGGGTATCACCAGTTAAAGGTCAGACAAGAAGATATACCTAAGACGACGTTTCGAACAAGATATGGCCACTATGAGTTTGTAGTTGTGCCTTTCGGATTAACAAATGCGCCAGCTGTATTCATGGACCTCATGAATAGAGTATTCCACCCTTACTTAGACAAGTTTGTCTTAGTATTCATAGATGACGTCCTCATCTATTCCAAGAACGAAGAGGAACATCAACAACACTTAAGGACTACCTTGCAAACACTAAGGGATGAACGACTTTACGCCAAATTCAGCAAGTGTGAGTTTTGGCTTAAAGAAGTTACATTTTTGGGACACATCGTGTCATCAGAAGGAATCAAAGTGGACCCCGCTAAGGTGGAAGCGGTGCAAGGATGGAGGTCACCAACAACTCCAAATGAGATAAGAAGTTTCTTAGGATTGGCTGGCTACTATCGAAGATTCATTAAAGGATTTTCAAAAATAGCAAGACCGATGACGCAGTTACTTAGGAAAGGAATCAAGTATGCTTGGAATGATGAGTGCGAGAGGAATTTTCAGCAGCTCAAGGACATGCTAACTACTGCACCAGTGCTAGCAGTTCCAGAACCAGACAAGGAATATGTGATCTATACGGATGCGTCGAAAAATGGACTAGGTTGTGTGTTAATGCAAGAGGGAAAGGTGATAGCGTATGCATCGCGACAACTTAGACCACATGAACTGAATTATCCAACCCATGATTTAGAATTAGCTGCTGTGGTGCATGCACTGAAAATCTGGAGACATCACCTATACGGAGTTAGGTGTGAGATATTCACCGATCATAAAAGCCTGAAATATTTTTTCGAGCAAAGAGATCTGAACATGAGGCAAAGAAGATGGCTCGAACTAGTAAAGGATTATGATTGTGGTATAAACTACCACTCAGGCAAGGCCAATGTAGTAGCCGATGCATTGAGTCGTAAAGTCTCGTCTAAATTAGGATACCTTCTCACGAGGGAAGATGAACTAATTAAAAACTTTGACAAGATGAGGATAGAAGTGATTAAACCACCTAATACAATAGCGAGTGTTGTTGCGACAATACCCAGTTTGAGAAAAATGGTGGTAGAAGCACAAAGGAAGGACGAAAAGATGGAGAAGCTACGAGGAAGGATAAGGAATGGAGAACTCAAGAATTGCCATGAGGAATCAGACAATGCTATCTTCTTTGAAGGGAGGATATGCATCCCACATGACGATGAACTTAGGAATAAGATAATGAGTGAAGCTCATGATACTCCTTACACTGCCCACCCAGGAAGTACTAAGATGTATCAGGACCTAAAACAGAATTTCTGGTGGGAAGGAATGAAACGAGATGTGGCCTCGTTTATTGAAAGATGTCTTGCTTGTCAGCAAGTGAAGGCTTTGCACCAAAGACCCTATGGTGAGTTACAACCTCTGGATATACCAAAATGGAAATGGGATGATATTGCAATGGACTTCGTCACAGGACTACCAAGATCAAAACGAGGTAACACGGCTATATGGGTCATTGTTGACAGACTTACGAAGTGTGCACACTTTATACCAATCCCAATTACTCATGGATCAGATAAGTTAGCCCAACTTTATGTCAAAGAGATTATACGTTTGCACGGAGTACCAAGGACAATTACATCAGACAGGGATTCCAAGTTTACATCCAGATTCTGGATAAGCTTGCAGAAGGAACTGGGAACGAGGTTAAATTTTAGTACAGCTTTTCACCCACAAACAGATGGTCAGTCTGAAAGAACAATTCAGACACTAGAAGATATGTTAAGAACGGTCGTGCTAGACCGGGGTGAAAGTTGGGAACATGTTTTACCGCTTATCGAGTTTGCATATAATAACAGTCATCAAGCCACTATCGCTATGGCACCTTATGAGGCATTGTACGGGAAGAAATGTAGATCGCCACTTTACTGGGATGAAGTGGGCGAAAGAAGAATCCTAGGGCCTGACACAGTAGGCGAGATGATTGAGATCGTCCGTCAAATCAGACAAAGAATCAAGGAGGCCCAGGATAGACAGAAGTCATATGCTGACAAACGCCGAACGGACCTACAGTTTGAAGATGGAGAAAAAGTTTTTCTGAAGGTTTCTCCATCAAGAGGAATCGTTAGATTCGGTGTGAACTGTTGTGAGATCGAACTCAGGGAAGATCGGATACGAGGACGAGGCGTACAGTATGTGGTACAGAGATACCCTAGCAGATTTTCAAACACATGTTCATAGACTATGAAAGGATGAAAGCCTTATGGTTGTTACTGGACTGGATGGCATCGTGCACCTAGTCCCCGTGCTACCAGATTACAGATGCCCAGATTTATTACAGATGCCCAGATTTTCTATGCGGATCTACTGACCGGATGCCTGTTTTCTACCAGGGACTCTAGAAGAGTGTAGTAGATATCGAGTCGATCCTTGAGTATCAGTTACCAAAGATGATAAATGATAAACGATAATGAGGATGAGAAGTAGCCGAGGAGGGCTAGAGTTGATGAGGATGAGAAGAGAAGTCGATGTAGACTAGAGCTAAGGATGATCTTGAGAGTATGAGCGGTACACCCTCGTTTTTGATTAGTTTCAATTACATTGCGATGTATATAACTTACTTAGGAGATACTGGTACTTGAGCTTTTGACATTGTAATGACCCGACTTTTAATTGATGATTAAATTCTTCTAATGACTGATTTAAGGATTTATTATGATAATTAGGGTTCGGCATCCATTAATAAAATACAGACTTATATGAATTTGATGATTTATATACGTGATGAGTTATTTTATTTTTGTTTCCAGTAGACGATGCACTCAAAATATATTTTGAGTCCATTAATTTATTAATGAGGATTTAACCTTGAAGTGTTAAAAATGAATTTTTATTAATTACTAAAGTTGATCCATGTGGTTAGTTAATTTATTAAATTGACAAACCCAAATGGATTTTATACTTCAAATAAAAATTAGTCTTGTATGTGTCAATGTATTTAAATGAGTTTGGAACCATATAATTAATGTATTAATCTCTTGGATATTTTAATGATTAAATTTGAATAAATCCTAAGCATGCTGAAGAATTTACTACGCATGCTGAAGAAATTCTTCAGTCATACAATGCATGCTGAAAAAGAATTCCATGTTCATACCAATATTTCCACGATCCTCATTCTTCTTTAAAGCCAACCCCACGCCTTCACCATCTTCACCATTTTCAACAACTGCAGCCCATTTTCAAACAGCAAGATTCATGGTAATAGTGCTGATGTTTACTACTATCATTTTCAATATTTCTTCACAGCACATATCTAACTTATGATGTATACCAGATTTCGCAGAAATACAAATCAAATTCCAATATTGAAGGTTTTACATCCTTCATTCTATGCCTACTTCACGGTTTCAACCCACACACACAATTGCTTAGTAATTCTTATATGCGTGTATACTTTTTCTTTGAAACCTATTACAGATATACATGCAAGGATACAATGATTTGCTTAAATTACAGACTTTTAAAGAAAATACAAAGAGTATACAGTTTAGTAATTGAATTTGTGCTAATTTCTCTATGTCTTTTTGAACTGAATAAGAGCTTGAACCCCTGTTTTATGTGTGAGTGATGGGATCAGAGGGAGCCGGCAGCCGCGGTGGCTCATCACCGGCGATGGAGCGGCGGCGGTGAACTTGCCGTTGCCTCCGATCTGCCACGAATCAAAGGGGAAGAAGAGAGGGTTTTTAGCTTAAAGTTTAAAAAGGAAAGAAGGGGAAAATGATAGAAGATAGGGTTTACCTGGTTGTCGGCGGTCGACGGCTCCTGGCCGTGAGCCCACCGGCGAGGACGACGGAGGCAGCGGCGGCGGCGCACCGTTTTAGACGGCGGCGTGCGTCCTGTTTCCAGCAGATATGAGAGAGAGGGCTGCGAGATAGAGAGAGGCACGGCACGGCGGCTCTGCCACTGCTGCCGGGCCGAGAACGGCCGGGAAAAGATGGCAACCGGCGAGAGCCGTGTTCTGCCATGGCGGAGGCGGAGGCGTACAGCAGTTCCGGCGAGAGAGAATAGAGATAGAGAGTGAGACCGAGGGAGTAAGAAGGGAGGGGAGGAGGCGACGGCGAGGCGGCGCGCCGGAGGCGGCGCCGCCCTTAGCCGAACAAAGAGAGAGAGCAGAAAGAGTCGGGAGAGAGAGCCGAGAGATAGAGAGAGAGAGGCGCATGCTTTGTGTTGTGTGTGTTTGAATGTGTTGTGTGTGTTTATTTTAGGGTTAGAGCAAGAAAATGGGCTTCGGGCCTTGTTGGGAATTTTAATTAAGATGGGCTTGGGATGAACTTGGGCTTTTATTTAACTGTTGGGCCGAGACTTGGGCCGTTTTTAATAAGTGTTTGGGCCCTTATTTAATTAATTGATGGGCTTAGATTTAAATGTTTGGGCTGCACTATCTGTTGGGCTCGGCCCTTTTAAATAAAAATCTGATGGGCTTCTTTTATTTAAAGGATTTGGGCTTCTTTAATTTAATTGTTTGGGCCCTATTCAAAGAAAAAAATGATAGACTTAATTTATCTAATTAATTTGGCTTATATCTATTTAAATTATTTGAGCTCTTAATTATTAATTTAAATTGAGCTTGATTAATTTAATTATATATTGACCTTTAAATTAATTATTTAAATGGAGTTCTTTATTTCAAGTATTTATAAAAGGATTTTAAAATAAAATATTTTGAGTTAAACTCTTATTTAAATTAATTCTTTTCAAATGACTTATTAATATGGATTATTTGAAAATGATTAAATGATTTTAAATATAAGAAAGCATGATCTATGATGATATAATTTATCTATGTGATATTATAGGATTTGTTTTTAAATGACGGAATATTTGACTTGATGACATAAATAGAACGAGTTATGATTAATGCGCATGTTGATGTTCGAATAAATAGTTTCGAACCTAAATGATAGTTATGTGATAATGTTTTGAGTTTAAGGTTTTGACGAGATAAGATTAATATGGATGCTAGAACCCTAAAATAATTAAAGGAGATAGTTTAGTCCAGAGACCTATTTTCTTTTCTTCACGACTTCTTCTCGAACTAATCGATTCTTCGTCAATAAAGGTCCAGGCGGGAAGTGATAGCTAAAGAAGGAAGTAACTCTACGCCCGTTGTGGGAACGAATAAGGTGGGCTTTCTTAAAACACGTATATAGAGATCCCCTGAATACAGGCCTCTTGTACGAAATGAAATGAATAACATAGTATAACTGTGATATTTCAAATGATAAATGATTATTATGAAATGAAATGTTTATGGAAATGATTAAATGATAAATGGTTCTTATGAAATGAAAAGAAATGTTTATGAATGATTGTCTGCCAAAAATATTTATGTTTTATGTATGTATCCTATCTGTGTTGGTTCGCCAACTATAAAGGAAATCGAATTCGGACCCTACGCTAGACGAAGGTTTGCTAGTAAGGGTTAACGTGTACACCCATGGAGACTGTGTGTCGCTTGCGACCGGTCTTAGCGTCCGTGGAAGGAGGCCTCCTTCCCGACGTGTAAAAGGAACAGATATGGATCATATAGACCGAAAATGGGATGGCCATCCAACTTTATGAAATGAAAGAAAATGTTTAGTAAGCACAGGTCCTTCAAGTAAAACCCTGTGTGTTACTGTTGGCAGTACAATAAATGATATAAAATGTTATGTTTCCGGCATATGTTCACTGAGTATTTTTACTCAGCCCTGCATGTTGTTTTCCCTAATGTGCAGGTTGAGCGGGTGATGGAATGGAGTGGAGTTGAGCGGATGTACCTTTTGACATAGAACAATAATGTAACCTTGAGTATACATCTTCATATGTATAACTCACACGTATTTCCGCTGCAAGATACTCTGATTATGTTAAGGTTTTTATTTTAAGTATGATACTCTTTTGTTGGTTAATCCACTTTGATGGGCCTTCCTGAACGAATGTCTTGTTTTTACCCAAGTGATCAGTTATGATCCTAGTGTTATATAATATTTGTCTCTTTTCGTAAAATGTTTGATTGTTAAGTAAATGCCCCTTTCTTTCCCCGCTTCTTAATCCCCTTCCCGAGTCATAACCCCGGTTAAACCATCCTTAGGGATTGCGGGCTGTGACAGACATGCTGATAGATAAGCATACGAATAAAGTACCCTACTGATGTTAAATAGATGGATGTTCCTAGTGTGCTAAAGTAGCAACTAGATGAGTTAACTGGTAGCAATTACCGTAGGAGGTCCCGACCGAGACATAGTACTATTAATGGTGTCGGTTTAGAAGGGACATTACGATAGATACTATGGTTTTTGTAGGGTTTATATAACCCCTTTATGTAAGTCCTCAAAAAAAAAAAAAAAAAGCCATTTTACTGAAGGATATATTAGGTTGACCAGAGTGGTCTTTTTGTTAGCATTTAGTGAGTGCTTATTGCCTTACAGAGGAATGTTAAGGTAACCGTGAGGGTTTCCTTAAAGTTGAGTTAGTAAATTGAACTTGAGTTTCGAGGATGCTTAGAGCGTTGGTCGAGTTGAGTTTTCCTTTTGTAATTTCAAAAATGCCTCAAAGATGTCATCAAGAGTGTGATGTGAAGGATAGACGGGATAATACTCCGCCACCACCACCGCAACATGAGAGGAGAGTCGAAAAATATTGAACTTTCGAAACAAGAGTCTAGAATATAGGACCCTGAGTTTAAGCTTTTAGCTTGCTGGAGTGAACTTAAGTTTTGTTATGTATAGTATGTTGAGGGTTTAGAAGACACAGAATTTCCAAGTTCGGGATAGTATATCCCGTGTGACTGGGGAGTGATTATGTTGGACCTGGCCAGTCCGCATGATCTAAATCTCAGTAGACGTGTTTTGGGTTTATAAACCCATGTGTTTCAACTTTCGGTTGAAAAGCCAGATGGGTTCTTACTGTAGGTCATTTTGTTCGACCTGGTAGTTACTTTATTCTACCCTCTAGTCATTCATTTGAGTCTCTTGAACAATTTGTTTTGATGTCATTCTAGGGTTGAACCCTTACAACTTTTGAGTTATCCTAGTAGATTCTTTTGATGTATAAAACTAGTGAGAGACACGTCAGAAGACTCTAACACCCGAGCAACTGGTAAACTACACCTGAGAACAATTCAAGGCTACTCTTGAGAAGTATATACCGAGGAGTACAGTAAGCAGCGAGAGGCTGATTATCGAAGTTTGATGCAAGGAAAGAAATCGGTTGTAGAGTATAGTTGAGAATTATGTGAGTTATCACGTTCGCTCATCAGAAGATGGATACTGATGAAGAGATGTCTGAGTTTTAAGTGCTGGTTTTAGGCAGGACTTTAAGGTAGTATGGGCAAGTTATTGGATGCACCAGTTAGAATCCTGTTTAATACAGGAGCCTCGCATTCTTTAAGTGTTTGAAGCATGTTACCTTCAAACTCGAACCAAAACAAGCTAGTCCCGAGTTGAGAGTAATCACTCCTGTAGGAAGAGCTACTACAGTTTCTCACATGATTTCTAACTTAGAGCTTCAGTTAGGATCACTAAAGATGAAAACAAGAACCTTGCACTTAATGCCTATGTGGAACGTAGACATTATTCTAAGGATGGACTGGTTAGCAGAGAACTTTGCCCCGATTGATTGTAAGAAGAGACAGATAACTTTCCAACCACCTGGGAAGGAACAGACATGTTTTCACGGCATTGATAGAAAGAAGAGAGTTCCAATCATTTCGGCACTTCAGGCGTCGAAATTGGTAAAGAAGAAAGGAGCACAAGCTTACCTAGTTTACTTGAATGATGAAGGAGAATCAAGTAAAAAAAAAAAAAAAAAAAAAAAAAAAAAAAAAACTTGGAGGATGTAGCAGTGGTAAAGGAATATAGAGATGTATTTCCCGATGTCTTACCAGGATTGCCAACAACAAGACAGTTGGAGTTCACTATCGACCTAAAACCTGGATCAGCACTAGTGTCGAAGGCACCCTATAAAATGGCGCCTAAGGAGCTATAAGAGCTGAAGATTCAGCTACCAGAATTTCTTGAGTTAGGTTTTATTAGCCCTAGTGTATTCCCTTGGGGAGCACCAGTCCTTTTTGTAAAAAAGAAGGATGGTATGTTGAGAATGTGCATAGATTATCGAGAGCTGAATAAATTGACACTCAAGAACAAATATCCTTTACCGAGGATAGATGACTTGTTTGATCAATTACGAGGAGCGAGCTTTTTCTTGAAAGTTGGCTTGAGATCAGATTACCACTAGTTGAAACTTTGACAGAATGATATATCTAAGACAGCTTTTCAAATGAGGTATGAGCACTATGAGTTCATAGTTATGCCATTCGGTTTGACAAAGGCACCAGTAGTTTTCATGGATCACATGAATCGAGTTTTCATCAATAACTGGATAAATTTGTCCTAGTTTTCATAGATGATATTCTCATCTATTCGAAGAATGAGCAGGAGCGCCAAAACATTTGAGAACGATGTTGGAAACGCTAAGAGTTGAGAAGCTTTTTGCCAAATTCACCAAGTGCGAGTTTTGGTTGAACGAAGTAACTTTTCTAGGACATATTGTATCATCCGAAGGAATTAAAGTTGACCCCGCCAAGGTACAAGCTGTACATGAGTGGAGATCACCAACTACGCCTAACGAGATTCACAACTTTTTAGGCTTAGCAGGATACTATCAGAGGTTTATTGAAGGATTTTCCATGATAGCAAGACCGAGAAAAGAAGCTAAGAACAATTGGAAAAAGGAGTGTGAAGAGAGTTTTAAGAGCTTAAAGGAAATTGACTACAGCACCAGTGCCGCTAGTCTCGGAAATAGATAAAGAGTATACCATCTACACAGATGCGTTAGAGAATGGGCTAGGATGTGTTTTGATGCAAGAAGGAAGAGTTATAGTCTATGCATCACGACAACTTAGACCCCACGAGATAAATTATTCAACGCATGATTTAGAGCTTGCAGCCGTTGTGCATGCCCTGAAAATTTGGAGACATCATCTCTACGGAGTTAGATGTGAGATTTTCACGGACCACAAAACTTTGAAATACTTTTTCAAGCATAAGGATATTAACATGAGGCAAAGGAGATGGCTCGAATTAGTAAAGAATGTTAACTGCAACATTAACTATCACCCTGGCAAGACCAATGTAGTAGCCGATGCATTGAGCCAAAAGGTCTCGTCAAAGTTAGGATGTCTTCTTACGAGAGAGGATGAGCTTATAAAGGACTTTGACAAGATGAGGATAGAGATGATAAAACCACCAGGGACGATAGCGAGTATTGTTGCGACGATGCCTAGTTTGAGGAAAATGGTGATTGAAGCACAAGGAAAGATGAGACAATGAACAAGTTACGAGAAAGGATAAGAGCATGAGATCTCAAGAGTTACCAAAAAGCATCAGACAATGCTATCTTATTTGAGGGAAGAATATGCATTCCCCGCGATGATGAACTTAAGAATACGATCATGAGTGGGACTCATGACACGCCTTACACCGCCCACCCAGGAGGTACAAAGATGTATCAGGTTGTGAAAAATAGATTTTTGTGGGACGGAATGAAATGAGACATAGCTTCGTTTGTAGAGCGATGCTTAGCTTGTCAGCAAGTGAAAGCATTACACCAACGACCCTATGGGAAGTTAAAACCGTTGGAGATTCCCGAGTGGAAATGGGATCACATAGCGATGGATTTTGTGATAGCTTTACCGAAAAGTCAAAGAGAAAATACAGCAATTTGGGTGATTGAAGATCGACTAACAAAATCTGCACATTTCATACCGATCCTAATCGCGTATGGACCAGATAAGTTAGCACAATTGTATGTTTGTGACATTATAAGATTGCATTGAGTACCAGTGTAGATCACCTCAAAAAAAAAAAAAAAATTACATCACGTTTTGGATGAGTTACAGAAAGAGTTGGGTACAAGGATGAATTTTAGCATAGCAGACGATAGAAGATATGATAAGAACTATTATCCTTGATAGAGGAGTAAATCGGGAGAATGTGTTGCCACTAATTGAGTTTGCCTATAAGACGTGAGACAAAGTTTCGAGATAGGAGACAAAGTTTTCTTGAAGGTTTCACCCTCAAAGGGGATGAATAGATTTGGAGTTAAAGGACAGCTTAGACCCAGAGTTATTTTATTATTAAATAGAGGTTTTTTATAAAAAGAAAAAGAAAAAAGCCTTTGAAAGCACAGTAATGCAGACTAGAGGCTCGAGACTCGGAAAGGAGCTCGTCAAACAGGAAACAAAGCAATAAGCGATTTAAAAACCATTCAAAAAATCGTCCACCTCCATTTCGTCCGACCAACGGCCTGTGGCGATATTATTCATAACACGCAAACTAGCACTTCCGCTATGATCAATGACGAAGTCCCTCGGCTTCTGACCCATTTCCTCCGCATTTCTGAGGCGGCTTTTAATGCTATCTTCCTGATTCTGTGGAACGCGCGGACGTTCCATACCTTTTGGAGGACGTCCCCGTCGCTTAGGCGGTGCTTGCTCAACAAGCATTTGCATTCCTTGGCTAACCTGCGCCTCTAACCGACTGATACGACTATCAATATCTTCTGGAGCAGTAGTGTGCGAGTCTTTGCTTTGCCCACCTAAATCACCATCCATTTTTTTAGCCTGGTGACCAACCAACTCTCCAGCTTGCTCAGAATTGCGAGCTTCATCCAAATCAGCAGCAGCTGTAATAATCTCAGTCGGATCCCCAGCCGGCGTCTCCATCTCAATTTCCTCGTCCACCTCGTCCTCACTACCAGTCGTCTTATGAAGCTCCTGATCAACCGAAACCAACACCGCTGCCTCCGGCTCGTATAACGCTCTCTCGTCAGAGCCATGATCGTCAACCCTCTTGGAATCCAGAACTAGGTTACTGCCAGCCATCTCATGGCCTTCATTCTGGAAATAATGCTGCTGCACCCCCGTCGCCAAATGGCTAAAACTAGAAGTGTTCTGCTGTTCCCCCGTTGTTTGCACGATTGGGACAACATCCATCTTGCCCTGCTCCACAATGTGCCATTGTTTATGAGTCACCACACCAGACTGATTGTTAGGAGCAGCCGTCAGATTTTCCTGAATAGCTACCGGCTCCACACGTCGCTTTTTTCGACATGTTTCTTGAGAATGCCCAGTTATTTTGCAACGACGACAGTAAAGAGGCAAATTTTCAAAGACAAATTCAACATGGAATGATGTATCCTCACCATCAATTAAGAGAGTAGAAGGTAGATTTTGCGACATATCGATTTCCACAAGGATTCTAGCGAATTGTCCGAAGTCACGTCGTGCCGACGCTCCATCGATCTTTAAGGGGTGACCCAAATATCTGCCAATTCCAGAAATAACCTGTGGGTTCCAGTATTCTATCGGCAGATAGTGTATGCGAACCCAAACGTCCGCCAAAGGGGAATTCTCTTTGAAAGGATCAAAATTTCGAGTCCATTCACGGAGTCGGAGGAGCCCTTTTGAGAGCTCCCAAACTGCCTTTCCCTTTGCTGTAGCCTTATCTTCAGCTGTAGTAAATCGGAGAGTGAAATAACCTTTTCCCAAAGGAATTAGTTGCCAATCAGAGGCTAAACTCCATAATCTCTGAAGCTCCCACTTTAGTTCCATAGTTGATCTCGGTTTGTCTCCTTTCAGAAGATCGCATTCCGACGGCAACCGCGTCGGAATCAGTACCCGACCCCCTGGGAGGCAGACGCATACCATGGGAGAGATCAGGTTTAGTTCGAACAGCAAAGTTGGAAGAAACCGGGGGAAGGTTAAGACCCCCCTTGTCTCGACCGATGATCGGCGAACTGGTGGCCATCAGCCGGAAGGGTGAGCCGGAAGGGTGGGGCGGCGCGGTGCAGATGCAGGCGGCGAGAGTCTTCCTTTGCGATGGGAAGGTGACGGCTTAGCCGTTGCTGGGTGCGGTGGCTGTGAGATTGAGAGCTGGGAGCCGCGGTGCAGTCGCGCAGCTGAGGGTCGGCGAGAGACGGAAGTCGCGCAGCGAGATCCGAGATCTAGGGCAGGCGGCAGCGCGTCTTAGCGGCTGTCGCTGCTCCTCCGGCGCGGTACGGCAGACCCAGAGTTATAAGTCCTTACGAGATATTGCAAAAGATAGGTCTAATAGCGTATAGGTTGGCTTTGCCACCTAACTTTGGAAATGTGCATAACGTGTTTCACGTGTCACAATTGAGAGGATATATATATATATATATTTTTTTCAACCCAAATTATGTGGTTTACTAAGAAGAAGTGATCTTAGAACCAGACTTGAGTTATGAAGAGAGACCTCAGATGATGCTAAATCATAAAATTCGGCAATTGAGTAATAAGTCGATTGCATTGGATAAGGTCCAATGGAGATATGATAGTTAGAAAAAAATGGAAAGAGAGCTTAAGGATAAGGTGTGAGAGAAGTACCCGAAACATTTGCAGGAGGTACAAATTTCGGGACGAAATTTATTTTAAGGGGGAAGGTATGTAATACCCGGGCTTTTAATGACGTGTTTAATTGCTTAAATTTGAGTAATTAGGGTATAGATCCCTTGTTTGATTACTTTGTACATAGATGATGAGTTATGAAGTTTTTTTTTTTTTCTTTTTTTTTTTTTAAAAAAAAAGAGATGTTGAGATGTTCTTTTGATGATGTTTGGATGATGTGAGATTTTATATCCGAAATTGAGTTTGAGTATTCGAATAATTCGAGATAATTATTTGAATGAGAACGGTGAACTCGGAAGTGAGATCTGAGTCCGTTAAGACGTTTTTGAAAATTTTAACTTTTTGACGATGAATAGTAAAATACTGCTATTTCGTCTTTTTGTTGACTTTCAAAATTTTACGTGCACGTCGTCGAGAAATATTCTTAGTTTTTCGATACGAGTCCAATAATGAAAGTTTTTATTTTTGGACGACGAGTGAATAGTGAACCGAATTTTCTCGATAAACGAACCGAGCTCGTTTATCAGAATTTCGAGAACGAGCTTGCGTTTTCTATATTTATATAGAATTACGAGTGCAATGAAAGTGAGTAGAGGTTGAGAAGGCGAGTAACAAAGAGTATGGGTAGTTAGTCGTTAAAAAACGAGACAAAACGGGATATTTAACGACTAAGTGGGATAATATCCTAAAAGATCTAACCTACCCTACCATGACTACCCCACCCAACCGCCCACTATCCCTCTATCTCACTTAACTCACGCTGCACACACAGCCCACATGACTAAGATCTTAGTGTTTGTCAATTAAGATTTTTGACCTCGAGTAGAGTCTCATCCCAATGTATAGACTCTCAATATGTAGTTGCCACAATAAGATTTTTCTTCTATCACGATAAGCATAATATGATTAGAATGAGTTCGTTTGTCACTAGTTCTCGAGACTATAGACATGGTGTTCTCACGATTAGAAAGATGCGATAACAATCAAGCTATGTAGCCACACTGATAATGAAAGTCTAGTATCCCAAACTAGAATACCAAATATGCAATTCCGAGGACGGAATTTTTATAAGGAGGGAGGAATGTAACACCCCGTTTCCTCGTAGCTACATTTAGAGTATTTTTGAACTTAGATTTAAGAAGATTCACGCCGGATTGAGAAAAAGAATTTATTTTAATTCCAACAAATGATTTGCAAAATCCTTTTTGTAAATGTTAGTCATTTAAATTCTTATGCATTTCATATTTATTTAAATTGTATATTAAACATTTAGCATCTACACGAGCTATTTATTTAAGCAAACACTGATCGATTATTACAGTTTTCATAGTACAACCCGAAAGTTTTTTTTATTTTATTTTATTACTCCCACCTACTCCCACACCCACCTACTCCCACCTACTCCCACAGCCACCTACTCCTACACAACCATACTGTTAGTACAATTATAGTGAACACCTACCAACTCCATGTTTCCATCCCATCCAAGTTTTGCCCACCTATATTCATCTCCTCACAATACAACAAACACATACACAATAACACATCTTGACAACTTCCTCAATGCTCAATCGATGCTGCCATCTAAAAGATACACCAACTCAAAGCCCTTCCTCAAACTAGTAGAACACTCGGGCATAACATCAAGAAAAAGCTCAGCCTTTCCTATCAAGGTTTTTCTTCAATTCACAGCAGTAAAAACACACATATACAGCTTTATGTTTGTTCATATGTCCATCTATAACTGAGTTTGCATAACAATAAAGACAAGGAGATGTAAATGTTTCCTTTCGTTCATTCACAGAGAAACACATATGCATACATTCATTTATATATATATATATATATATATATATATATATATATATACTCATATATGTGTTTAAGCAAACATATCAAATGTTTTACAATGATGAAAATCGAAAATGAATAAAAAGAAGAAGAAAAATAGAGTCTTGGAGCTTTGTCTTGCTTTGATTTCGAACCTTGATGTGGTTGTTGGCTGTATGAGTCGAGAGGAGGGATGCGGTCGGCGGCGGTGGTCCTCCTGCTGCTGTCGGCCGGAGTTTTGAGGGAGAGGCGGCGGTAGCTTGCTGCTGCAGTCGCCGGAAATGGGCCAAGAGAAAGAGGGGCCGAGGGAGGCGGCGGCGTTTTCGTCGTCGCCGAGGAGGAGAGGAGTGTACAGTGAAAGGGTCTGAGCGGAAGGTGGAGCAGCAGCTTATCGCTGCTACTCGCCGGAGTCGGAGAAGAAAGAGCGGCTTTCGCTGCTGCTAGTTGGCGGAAGAGCAGTCGAGAGAGAGATATCCGACTGAAGGTGGGCGGTGGTGACCGAGGTTTGAGAGAGAGCTGAGGGAGAATCGGCGGCGGCCTCGTCGTCGCTGCCCTGAGTCGCCGGAAAACAGAGATGAGGCGGTGGTGGTTGCTTCTTGCTGCCACTTCGACCGGTGACCTCGAGTGAGAGAAGATGGTGACTGATGGCAGCGCCCGTCGCCGGTGTTTCAAGGAAAAGGCGGTTGGTTCGCTGCTTCGCCGGAGAAGAGAGGGAGCCGGGCGGAGCCTTGGGAGAGAGAGAGAGTGAGATTTGCAGTTGTGTCGTGTGTGTAAGTGTGTGTGCGGCTGATGGGGGAGAAGAAGGGAGGGAGGTTTGGGTTAGGCTAGGTTTGGGTTGTTGGGCTTGAGAGTTGGGTTTGGGTGTTGGGCTTGGTTGTGGGCCGATTTTCTTTGTTAATTTTCAGTTGGGCCTTTATTTTATTAAAATAGATGGGCCTTATTTAAATACCATATGGGTCAGTTTTATTTTTTTTAAACTTTGGGCTGCCTTGATTAATTAAATTAATTGGGCTGCCCTATTTTATTAATTGAACTATTAATTAGTTTAATTAATTATTTTCAAAGACTAGTTTTCATAATAATATTAAATTATTATTATGTGCATATTTTAAATAATTACTTATTATATGCTGAGCATGACATGAAATTGCATTATATTTTGCAATAAAAATATTTATGATTTAATTGGTTTTATTATTATAATTCCAATTATTAAAGAAAGATGAGTAAGAATATTGTTGGTGTTCTTAACTCAAGAGAAATGTTTTCAATTATTTATTCATTAAATTTTGAAAACCCGGCTAAGTGAATCATAGAATGTTAAGCACTACACCATGACTTAAGATTAGCTTCACGAGACCTATTAAGAATAGAATTTCTTGTAGGCTTTGTGACCAGGGGGATTAGCGCTGCTTTCCCAAAACAGGTTATGTGATTATGATCTTCAGGCTTTGCCTAATCAGGTGGGTTACTTTCATATATATCAAATGAGTTTAATGTTATGTTTGAACAGTAATTTCATTGCAAAATCTTTGAACTGAAAATTATTTCAACTGTTGTCTTGCCATAAATGTTTCAATGTTTGGTATGATATCTATCTGATGTGGCTTTGCCAGTTATTATGAAATCGAATTCGGGTCCTGAGCAGTTGATAGCTATCCTGCCAGGGCTAGTGTACACCAGTGACCGTGAGTCATCTAGCGGGTTGGCCGGTCAAGTGTCCGTGAGAGGTGGCCACCTCTCCGGCACAAAGTTCCAGATATGATAGATTACAAGAGAACTTAGTCTGCAGACGAACTTTAAGAATCACAAATGAATTTAGTAAGCTTGGGCCTTTTTAGCGAAAAACTCCCTTGCTGTACTGTTTATGATGGCATGACAATTTACAGTTTTGAAGCATGTATTTTTATACCTAGGCATACGTGCCCACTGAGTGCTTTTGTACTCAGCCCTGCATATGTTTTCTAAATGTGCAGGTTGAGCTGATGTGATGATAGTGCTGCAATGAGCAGAGTCTCCAGGGTTGTTAATAAATAGTTAACCTGTCTAGAATATGTCTTCATACATATGTCTAGCTACATTCCGCTGCAAGATGTTGTTGATGTTATAGTATGTTATGTCATACTTTGAGTCTTAAGAGAATGGTTTCATATGATGTATAACTTAATTAATGATATTAATTAAGTTTTATGTTGTCTTTCATAGACTGTTTAAAAGAGTATTCATGAGTAAATACGACGAGTTTTCTTAGGTTGAGTAAGATTTACGGTTCCAAATGATGCCCCTTTCTTCCCCTTATTCTTTAATCCCATCCCTAGTCGTAGATCACTCGGCTTAACTATCCTTAGTTAAGGCGGGCTGTGACAATAATGAAGCCCAAAGAAAATAAAATAAAGGCCCAAATTAATAAATAATCCAGCCCAACTCAAGCCCACTGAAAATAAATAACAAAGCCCAATAAAATAATAACTAGGAGGCCCAAATCTTTCGGCCCAACTCAATTAAATGGGAGCCCATCCACAAACTCATTCTCGGTTCTCTCTTTTACCCTACAAATTCACGCACACACACAAATGAACGCACATCTCTTTCTCTCCCTTTCAACTCAATTCTCGTCTCTCACTCTCAAACTCTCAGAACAGCTGTGAGCTCCATCTCCCAGAATCAGTCGAGCTCTCCCTTAAAATCAGTCGAGCTCTCTCTCAAAATCAAGAACCACTCAGCCCCTTCCTCTCTCTCTCTCGATCTGTTCGTCTCTCTTTCTCTTGCTCAAGATCCAATCAAGCTCTCTCTCTCTCTCGATTCATGGCTGCCTCGTGAGCTCCACCGCTGCTCCTGCTGTGAATCCGACGATCGGCCGCCGTTCTCAGCTTCACGATCCTTTTCCTCTCTCAAAACTCGAACCAGACGCTGCCGTCTGGAGCGGCTGCTGCGTCTCCTGGTGTCACCGCCGACTGCTGCTGTTTCGCCGGAGTCGCGGCCTGCTGGGGAGTGCCGTCGTCGGCCGCTGCTGTTGACAGCAAGGGTCCGGCAGCCGCCTTTCCCGGAGCCGCCGTCGCCGTTAGTCGCAGAGAATTTACGCATCGCAGCCTTCTCTTCTCTTGATCTGTCCTCCGCCGAGGAGCCCGTCGCCGCCACTCTGGAATCCGGCGACCGACGAGCGTCGACCGTCTCTCAAAGTCAGGGGAGGTTGCCCCAAGATGTGAACTCTAATCCTCCTTTCTCAAAACCGAGCCCTAGCTTTTCTTGCCGTCGAAAGTCTGCTGTCTCCGTCGATTCTCCGAACCCCAACGCCGTTGCTACTACTGGAATCTTCGGCTTCGCCGTGCCGCTGCACTCCAGAATCGGCGAGCACCGCCGCTAACCGCTGCTACCGTTTTGACTCCGATCGGCAGCAAGAGCTATTGTCAAAATCTTCGTCTCGTCTCGGCTGAATAGGGCAGTCACCCCTTTCTTAAGCTAAGTTCTCTAGTCATTCTTCTTTTTGTCGATTCATAAAGGATTAAAATAAGGTGCAATATTTCTCGTTTTGTTTACACCTAATGCTCGTTTAAAACGCGGTTTAAAACTACATATAAACTGTCACTTGCTCTTGAAAGCATATTTGGTGATTCTGCTAAGTTCAAGGGCTCTTGAAAGCATATTTGGTGATTCTGCTAAGTTCAAGGGCGTGAAGTAGCAATGGATGAATCATGATGTAGTTGGTGTTTGTACTATAAAGAATGCAGCTTGCTAATTCCATTATGTCTACAATGGTTTTTTTTTTTTTTATCATAAGATACTGATCATGCGAACTGAAATGGAGCGAACTAAAATGTCTACAATGTTTAGCAATGAACTGAAATGTCTACAATGTTTAGCAATGAACTGAAATGCGCCGCTGCATAATGGATACAATGGTGTATGTATGTGAACTGAAATGGATATTTGGTATAGAATTAATACCTTGAGTATCTTGTTGGTTTGTTGTTGTTGAGTTGAATGAATTGAGCTGAAAATTGGTATTGTTGTTTCAGTAATTGCAGGTTAAATCATGGAAAAAGATGGAGAAGTTCAAGACAAAGCTTACCTCCTTTGAAGTTGGCAGAAATTTTACAACTCTATCTCCTTCAATTTTTCTGGTTCTAGTGTTAAAGAAATGAGTGAAGATTATAATGTTGGCTGATACATTGGTTGACGTTGCTTGATTGATGATAATGGTGGAGATGATTGTGGTTTAAAGAAAATGGAAACAAAGTTTAGTGGGAAGATTGATGATAATGGTGATAGTGAAAAAGTGGAGTTAGTGGCAAAATGAAGTGGGGAGCAAAAGTAGTGGAAAGAAAAGAAAGAATAAAAAAAATGTAATAAAAGATTAATGATGTATTTTCTATGTCTCGATGATTCTGTAACTGTAATAAAATACTGGCTTCGATTCTGTTTGATACTGTATTTTTACATAAATATCGATTTCGACATGTGATATCTCTCTAAAATCGATAAGTTATAAAATGAATCTAAATTAAATCCGTAGATTTAATTCGTTTGTTTTTCTAATATTTAAATTAAATCCGCAGATTTAATTAACTCACGAGTCAGAAATAATCCACGACTTGAGTAAAAATAAAATCTAATTCCATCTCGCTTAAAAATAATAACGTGACTTTGCTAAGTCAGTTATAACTCTGAAATAATATCATTGACTGCTTTAATAATATGAATTCAGGATCATAAGTTGAATTCATATCAGGATAATAACCGTTTTCATTCACTGATGAACAAAAATAAACACTCATTACTGGATTTAAAATATATAAAAGAGCGGTTCACTACATACTACCCCTCTTAACAAAAATTTCGTCCCGAAATTTGCATATTTCTTCTAAAACAGTTCGGGGTATTTCTCCTTCATTTTGTCTTCAAGCTCCCACGTGGCTTCCTCTTGTCCGTGGTGTCTCCATAAGACTTTCACTGATGTGATTGCCTTATTCCTGAGTTGTTGTACTTTTCGATCTAGAATGGCCTCTGGTCTCTCTTCATAGCTCAAGTCTGGGCAAAGGATCATCTCTTCTTGGTGGATTATGTGCTTTGGATCGAAAACTGTAGTAGCCCGCTCTTTTATTTTTTTATTAAGACCAGTAATTGCGATAATTGTTATATTGCATCTTCAGTTATGGTAAATCCAGTGTTTAGTTATCAACTAATTCAGCTCAGAAATCTGAATTTGATGCCATTGCGTGATATGATCGCAATTGAATTATTGAAGCATTCAATGATTTATTATCTAGTTTAATAACTGAATTAGCAAAGTCAAGTTATTAATTTATATGCGATAGAAATATTATTTCTATTATTTACTTGGAAGTCGTGATCTAATTCCGAATCATAAGAACGAGTTAAATTAGATATTTAATTCGTAGAGAGTTATAACGAAGCGTCGTTATTTAGTAGAACCCAATATTAGTTTTACAAATACTTGATTAATTAATATTAATCAAGCTAGATGATTTTTTTTCTATTAGTAACCTCAATTCTATTTACTTTACCATCATCATTATTCTTTCCATCATCGCAAAGACCCTCGAAGAATCCGGCGTCGACAGTGAAGCATTTTAAAAAAAAGGTTCGGTTTTGAGAAGAGTCACATTGTCATAAAGTGAGTAAAGGAAAAGGTGATGACGCGTAAAGCTGGACGGATGCCCATACCGCCTGAGATGTCCGAAATTGAAGACTAAATTGGCAAGATGTGTTTTGCGGCTGGAACTTTGACTTGGAGATCATTTGGCAACTTTTGACCTTTGTGGCCACACTTTATTGGCAACTTTTGACCTTTGTGGCTTGATTTCTCATGGGACTTGCGCCATTTTTTTTTCTTATATATATTACTTGTTGGAAACATAGAAATAACACACACACCCAATCAGCCAAAAACTCCACCCTTTAAATCACCAGCTACGATTCTCCCTTCTTCCTTTATGCACCAAAAATCATAGAGAGTTTATTTCAGCTGCAATCTGGACCCCAAGAGGTAAGCTCAACTTGAACTTCTCCATTTTCTTCTTGAGTTCAGCCTGCAATGGTTAAGCAAAATCCACAATTATGTTTCAGTTTATTCACTCCTGAATTCATTAGCACAGCAGCCAACCAAGCACAAAACACACAAGGTGATTGCTAATCTCATTTTACTCTAGTTCATGCTACATGATTCACACCAACAAGTATGCTTATGTTTTAGAAAGTCAGAATAAAGAATTGAGATATATATGCATAATGGACTTAGCAAAGTCACGTTTCAGTAATACAGATTTACCCATGTTATGTAGAATGTCCTATGCGTTTATGATTCCTACTGGACTCTAAAAATTAGATGCTAACACAGTAGCAACCCCACAACGCCATTAATCCCTTTCACATATAGTATATAGAACCAAGACTTCACGCAGATTTAAGATGTTAACTTAGAACAGAAGAAAAATGGAAGGGGACTAGATTGATGTACCTGTTCAGTCGAACCGAGGGAACGACGCCGAGCCCTTGCTGCCTCGCCGGAATATGAGTAAAGCAGCAATGGCGAGGTGAAGAGTCAGGCCCATCGACTCCGAGGAGGACAGCAGCGACGGCCTACCCTTCTCTGCCGGAACCCAAAACACGGCGAAAGAAGACCCATCCCTTGAGTTCGAAAGCGGAAAGAACTGAGGAGGGGATGACGTGTATAGCCTCGTCAAAAGCTCAGGGGCGGTGGCGTCCGCCAGAGGTGGCGCGGCGAGTTACAGACGGCACGAACGTTGGGGGTAGAAATTAGGGCACGAATGAAATTGAGAAATGAGAAGGGGAGAGGCATGAGTCTGTTCTCGAGAAGATAAGGCGGTGGAGAAAAGCTGGCTGTTCGCCGGAAATTACTGGGCGACGGTGGTGATTTTGAAGACATAGCTCGGGCTCGACTTGGCTCCTCGCTGAAGTTAGGAGCTAGGGCTCGATATTTATCATCTTGGAAGGGAGATCGATGGAGGATTGAGATGAACAGAGGTGAGGAGGTGCTGGATTTCAGAGTTGAGGCACCGCCTCGTCGGAATTTCCAGAGCCGCAGAGGCGCGGCAGATCTTGGCTAAGAGATGAATGGGCGGCTGTTCTGTCCGCGAGCGTGATTGCGAGAGAGGAGAGAGAGAGAGATTGCCCTGCTATCGCAGCCACGATTTGGAGGAAAAAGGGAAATTAGTTTGGACTATTTCTTGGGCCGATTTTATTACGAGGCTAAGCAGCTGGGCCAGAGTTAATCAGAGTAGGCTGATTCCTTTTCTTAATGGGAGCCCAGGCATATTTTAAGAAGAATGAATTGCGATGGTTAATTGGTTGAGTCCAATTTCTTTTATTGGGTTGCCTTATGTTGCTCCCAATTAATCATTAGGCTGCTTTATTATTTATTTAGCACGATTAAAGACTAGTTTAGATTAATCTATTAATTGGATTTAACTAGTTCTAATTATGGATTAATTTAGAAGGAGGATTATTAATTAGTAAGTGGGTTAGCATACCCAAAGATGAGTGGATTAATTAAGATTAATACTCCAGTCTCATAAGACGAGCTTTAATCCTATAGTTTGGATTGTTATTAGCGAAAAATGAGTCATGCACAGTTAAATTATGCATTCTCATTAATTGAGAATTTTCCTCGAGTCAATATCTTATTTTACATTCTCGTAATAAAGGTCAAGCGCGAGAGTGAGAGCTACTCAAGGAATCACAGCGCCTTAGAAAATCTTTGCTATCAGGTGGGCATTTCTTACGCGTAAAATGAAAATGCTATTGAAGAACTATGCAACTTTCATGCTCTAAAATGCAAAATTAGATTTTCAAATGAGTTATGCATTATTATGCTTAAATGAGTTAAACTTTATTTCTCTTTATTATCTACACTTGTCGCGCTTTAATAATTTACGCTATGCTATTTACGCTTAATTACGACTTAAATTTTTATAATTTATTATTTATGCTTTGTTATGCTTTTAAGTGATTTACGCTTAAGTGACTTACGCTTTGTTACGCGCCTACGTGGTTCACGCTTTGTTACGCTTTAATGCTTTACGCTTATTATTTAACGCCTATGTAAGTTATGCTTTAATGCTTTATGCTTATTATCTAATGCTTATTTGATGCTAACAAAATCGATTCCTGAGCGGATAGCTATCCTGCCAGGACTTATATACACAATGCGACAGTGAGTCAATGAGAGGGTTGGCCGGTCAAACGTCCGTTGAGGGAGGCCTCCCTCAACGGTACGATGCTAGCGTCTGTTGGGGGAGGCCTCCCTCAACAGTACGATGCCGTGTCCGCTGAGGGAGGCCTCCCTCACGGCGCGATGCCTGTGTTCGTTGAGAAAGGCCTTCCTCACGACACGATGCTTCTTAATAGGACTTTCGATGATGAAGAATGCACTCATGCTATTTATGGATTTGGAAATGTTTAGTAAGCAAAGGATTTGAAAGAAGGCTCACGTCTCTTATATGATGTTGTGGTTTGTTAATAAAATGTTAAGCTTATATTTTAGTTTTGGCAACTGCCCACTAAGTACTATTGTACTTAGCCCTGCATATTTTTATGAATGTGCAGGTTGAGCTGTGATGGATGATGAAGTGTTGCTGAGTGGAGCTTTTGTCAAATTGAAATTAGGCTCAGAAAGGATATATGTCTGCATACATGTATCTCAGTTATGTTTTCCGCTGCAAACACTGATTATGTTTTAGTCAAGTCTATAACTATGCCAATTACTCATCAAAGACATATCTAATGCTTACTCGGGTTAATCGAGTATCCTTTTTAATTATATGCGTCAATCCTTCAAATGTATTAAAGTTTATTTCAAGAATTAATGCTAGATATCAATGTTTATAATCGAGTTATGAATGAGTCAAATGTGCCCTTTCTAACCCCGCTTCTTAAATCTCTTCCCTAGTCACGATTTCCCGGATTAGCTATCCTTAGTTAAGGCCGGTCGTGACAGAATGGTATCAGAGCAGTTCATTTGCTCTGAGCCTAAGAATTTATTTTAGTCAAGCCTAGACTGGATCATTAGAGTGTCTAGAGTTCAATCGACAAAGCTCAACACTTCATCGCATCACACTCAACGAAGCTGAATGGTAAGCTCTTCCAAGTTTTGAGTTGATGTTTGAAATCTTTTATAGCATTTGGCATGATCGAAAAGTGGGAATTGACGCGACATCAAAGTGTGTATCAGTCAATAGTTAAGTTATATTGTTATTGAGTGAAATGACCGACGCAAGCACGATTAAGTATGACTATGGTATGAATTCCCATGAACGTAGAGCTATTAAGTTAGGTGATCACCTCTACGACAGAACATAGAAGAAAACGTAGAAGAAATTCAACTATATCTTTTGGTGACTGAAGTGAAGGCAGTAAAACAAGTGATATGTATAGAATTTTTATAAGCTCGTGATTTCTATCCGCTATAAATCTCCATGACTTATGCCTAAGTATCAAATTGAGATGCTATGATATTATATGCTTAATTTTTTTTTTTTTTTTTATGACTTATGGATTTGGGATGCTAAGGACCCTTAAAGCTTACTACATCAATGTTGTCATTGGAGTCATGACCTGTTTACAAGTTATAACAAGTTAACCTTTACAAGAGTTCTTTTGAGGTTTGTATTATATTATGCTAGAGTGTATTAGTTGACAAATCTTTGCTAACAGAATGCCGCCTAAGAGAGGTCGCCCTGTGAGAAATAATAACAATCGTAGAAACCATAATGCCATACCGGAAGAACCCCAAAATGATCGAGAACATAACCCACCCTCTCCGCCCCCAACTAGGAGAATCGAGGAACTCTTTTTAAGACAGAACCCACCTACGTTTGGTGGAACGAGCGAGCCGGCTGAAGCCGAAATTTGGGTGCGTGCAATGGAGCGCATCTTCAACTTCCTACGTTGTACTGATGAGGAGCGCCTCTCTTGCGTCTCATTCCAGCTGACAGGATCAGCTGATTTCTGGTGGGAGGCACGTCGAAAAACTCTGACCCCTGAACAATGGGCAATTTATACGTGGGAAGATTTTAAGGCGGGATTATATGACAAATATATTCCGAAAAGCTATAGGAAGAAGAAAGAGGCTGAATTCTACGATTTGAAGCAAGGAAAGAAATCTGTGGTTGAATACGATAGGGAATTCTGCAACCTGGCTAGATTTACTCCACAACAAGTGGACACAGATGAGAAGATGGCAGAAAAATTTTGTGCCGGTCTGAGGCATGAAATTAGAATGACTCTAGCAAGCCACGGAGGACTCTCATACACGGAGTCTTTGAACAGGGCACTTGACATTGAAGCTGCAATGCCATCGGATAAGTCAGCTCCACCACTGACCTCGACGCCAAATAACACCCACCAGCACCCTCACATACTCTCAAAGGGAAGCGCAAATGGGGCAACACTGAAGACAATATCAGTCAAGCCAACAAGAGAGTGTGGCAAGAAAATGAACAGGCCGAACATTTTAATCAACAAAGGCATGAGGCACAGACTAACCCCGACCCAACTAGGGGTAACCAAGGTCAACAAGGAATTTCACCTTGCCCCAATTGCGGTAAGATGCATAGGGGTATCTGTCGGGCTGGAACTAACGGATGTTACAATTGTGGCCAAAAGGGCCACTACTCCACACAGTGTCCCAACAGACAACAGGGTTCAACAACTAAGCCCACCCACACCCATCCCTTACAAGCAATATGCGGACACCTTCAAACTCAGCCTCAAGGACAACAGTCCCACAACAGGGGGCAACTTATGCTTTTAACCAGGGACACTTCGAAGGTATGATAAGTTTATGAGAATACTTATCACTATCATGTTTAGTAGATATGCTTTACATATCCTTGCTACCACACCATGCATGGTAATAATCAGCTTCGAGTGAGCTAAGTGTAATCTGGTGATAATCACACAACTTAGGGTTACCATTGATATTCGCTCTAATCTAGTGATTGGAAACATCATATTTTATACCGAGATACTTGAAATAATTTGCGATCAAGAAGTGTAGAAGATAAGGGACAAATTAGTTACCTTAAGCATCTCGGAGTATGCAAATTTCGGGACGAAATTTTTGTTAAGGGAGGTAGTATGTAGTAGCCCGCTCTTTTATTTTTTTATTAAGACCAGTAATTGCGATAATTGTTATATTGCATCTTCAGTTATGGTAAATCCAGTGTTTAGTTATCAACTAATTCAGCTCAGAAATCTGAATTTGATGCCATTGCGTGATATGATCGCAATTGAATTATTGAAGCATTCAATGATTTATTATCTAGTTTAATAACTGAATTAGCAAAGTCAAGTTATTAATTTATATGCGATAGAAATATTATTTCTATTATTTACTTGGAAGTCGTGATCTAATTCCGAATCATAAGAACGAGTTAAATTAGATATTTAATTCGTAGAGAGTTATAACGAAGCGTCGTTATTTAGTAGAACCCAATATTAGTTTTACAAATACTTGATTAATTAATATTAATCAAGCTAGATGATTTTTTTTCTATTAGTAACCTCAATTCTATTTACTTTACCATCATCATTATTCTTTCCATCATCGCAAAGACCCTCGAAGAATCCGGCGTCGACAGTGAAGCATTTTAAAAAAAAGGTTCGGTTTTGAGAAGAGTCACATTGTCATAAAGTGAGTAAAGGAAAAGGTGATGACGCGTAAAGCTGGACGGTATGCCCATACCGCCTGAGATGTCCGAAATTGAAGACTAAATTGGCAAGATGTGTTTTGCGGCTGGAACTTTGACTTGGAGATCATTTGGCAACTTTTGACCTTTGTGGCCACACTTTATTGGCAACTTTTGACCTTTGTGGCTTGATTTCTCATGGGACTTGCGCCATTTTTTTTTCTTATATATATTACTTGTTGGAAACATAGAAATAACACACACACCTAATCAGCCAAAAACTCCACCCTTTAAATCACCAGCTACGATTTTCCCTTCTTCCTTTATGCACCAAAAATCATAGAGAGTTTATTTCAGCTGCAATCTGGACCCCAAGAGGTAAGCTCAACTTGAACTTCTCCATTTTCTTCTTGAGTTCAGCCTGCAATGGTTAAGCAAAATCCACAATTATGTTTCAGTTTATTCACTCCTGAATTCATTAGCACAGCAGCCAACCAAGCACAAAACACACAAGGTGATTGCTAATCTCATTTTACTCTAGTTCATGCTACATGATTCACACCAACAAGTATGCTTATGTTTTAGAAAGTCAGAATAAAGAATTGAGATATATATGCATAATGGACTTAGCAAAGTCACGTTTCAGTAATACAGATTTACCCATGTTATGTAGAATGTCCTATGCGTTTATGATTCCTACTGGACTTTAAAAATTAGATGCTAACACAGTAGCAACCCCACAACGCCATTAATCCCTTTCACATATAGTATATAGAACCAAGACTTCACGCAGATTTAAGATGTTAACTTAGAACAGAAGAAAAATGGAAGGGGACTAGATTGATGTACCTGTTCAGTCGAACCGAGGGAACGACGCCGAGCCCTTGCTGCCTCGCCGGAATATGAGTAAAGCAGCAACGGCGAGGTGAAGAGTCAGGCCCATCGACTCCGAGGAGGACAGCAGCGACGGCCTACCCTTCTCTGCCGGAACCCAAAAGACGGCGAAAGAAGACCCATCCCTTGAGTTCGAAAGCGGAAAGAACTGAGGAGGGGATGACGTGTATAGCCTCGTCAAAAGCTCAGGGGCGGTGGCGTCCGCCAGAGGTGGCGCGGCGAGTTACAGACGGCACGAACGTTGGGGGTAGAAATTAGGGCACGAATGAAATTGAGAAATGAGAAGGGGAGAGGCATGAGTCTGTTCTCGAGAAGATAAGGCGGTGGAGAAAAGCTGGCTGTTCGCCGGAAATTACTGGGCGACGGTGGTGATTTTGAAGACATAGCTCGGGCTCGACTTGGCTCCTCGCTGAAGTTAGGAGCTAGGGCTCGATATTTATCATCTTGGAAGGGAGATCGATGGAGGATTGAGATGAACAGAGGTGAGGAGGTGCTGGATTTCAGAGTTGAGGCACCGCCTCGTCGGAATTTCCAGAGCCGCAGAGGCGCGGCAGATCTTGGCTAAGAGATGAATGGGCGGCTGTTCTGTCCGCGAGCGTGATTGCGAGAGAGGAGAGAGAGAGAGATTGCCCTGCTATCGCAGCCACGATTTGGAGGAAAAAGGGAAATTAGTTTGGACTATTTCTTGGGCCGATTTTATTACGAGGCTAAGCAGCTGGGCCAGAGTTAATCAGAGTAGGCTGATTCCTTTTCTTAATGGGAGCCCAGGCATATTTTAAGAAGAATGAATTGCGATGGTTAATTGGTTGAGTCCAATTTCTTTTATTGGGTTGCCTTATGTTGCTCCCAATTAATCATTAGGCTGCTTTATTATTTATTTAGCACGATTAAAGACTAGTTTAGATTAATCTATTAATTGGATTTAACTAGTTCTAATTATGGATTAATTTAGAAGGAGGATTATTAATTAGTAAGTGGGTTAGCATACCCAAAGATGAGTGGATTAATTAAGATTAATACTCCAGTCTCATAAGACGAGCTTTAATCCTATAGTTTGGATTGTTATTAGCGAAAAATGAGTCATGCACAGTTAAATTATGCATTCTCATTAATTGAGAATTTTCCTCGAGTCAATATCTTATTTTACATTCTCGTAATAAAGGTCAAGCGCGAGAGTGAGAGCTACTCAAGGAATCACAGCGCCTTAGAAAATCTTTGCTATCAGGTGGGCATTTCTTACGCGTAAAATGAAAATGCTATTGAAGAACTATGCAACTTTCATGCTCTAAAATGCAAAATTAGATTTTCAAATGAGTTATGCTTTATTATGCTTAAATGAGTTAAACTTTATTTCTCTTTATTATCTACACTTGTCGCGCTTTAATAATTTACGCTATGCTATTTACGCTTAATTACGACTTAAATTTTTATAATTTATTATTTATGCTTTTAAGTGATTTACGCTTAAGTGACTTACGCTTTGTTACGCGCCTACGTGGTTCACGCTTTGTTACGCTTTAATGCTTTACGCTTATTATTTAACGCCTATGTAAGTTATGCTTTAATGCTTTATGCTTATTATCTAATGCTTATTTGATGCTAACAAAATCGATTCCTGAGCGGATAGCTATCCTGCCAGGACTTATATACACAATGCGACCGTGAGTCAATGAGAGGGTTGGCCGGTCAAACGTCCGTTGAGGGAGGCCTCCCTCAACGGTACGATGCTAGCGTCTGTTGGGGGAGGCCTCCCTCAACAGTACGATGCCGTGTCCGCTGAGGGAGGCCTCCCTCACGGCGCGATGCCTGTGTTCGTTGAGAAAGGCCTTCCTCACGACACGATGCTTCTTAATAGGACTTTCGATGATGAAGAATGCACTCATGCTATTTATGGATTTGGAAATGTTTAGTAAGCAAAGGATTTGAAAGAAGGCTCACGTCTCTTATATGATGTTGTGGTTTGTTAATAAAATGTTAAGCTTATATTTTAGTTTTGGCAACTGCCCACTAAGTACTATTGTACTTAGCCCTGCATATTTTTATGAATGTGCAGGTTGAGCTGTGATGGATGATGAAGTGTTGCTGAGTGGAGCTTTTGTCAAATTGAAATTAGGCTCAGAAAGGATATATGTCTGCATACATGTATCTCAGTTATGGTTTCCGCTGCAAACACTGATTATGTTTTAGTCAAGTCTATAACTATGCCAATTACTCTTCAAAGACATATCTAATGCTTACTCGGGTTAATCGAGTATCCTTTTTAATTATATGCGTCAATCCTTCAAATGTATTAAAGTTTATTTCAAGAATTAATGCTAGATATCAATGTTTATAATCGAGTTATGAATGAGTCAAATGTGCCCTTTCTAACCCCGCTTCTTAAATCTCTTCCCTAGTCATGATTTCCCGGATTAGCTATCCTTAGTTAAGGCCGGTCGTGACAAAAACGTATTTTCTGAGTTGTGATACGTGGAAAACATTGTGAACGTTTCCAAAGCTTGGCGGTAACGCCAACCTATAGGCTACTGGGCCTATTCTCTCCAAAATCTCATAAGGTCCTACGAATCGGGGCCTAAGTTTTCCCTTGACACCAAACCTAGTTATCCCCTTGGTAGGAGATACCTTTAGGAAGACCTTGTCTCCTATTTCAAACTGTAATTCGGTTCGGCGTGCATCAGCGTAAGATTTCTGTCTATCTTGCGCCTCCTTTATTCGCCCTCTGATTTGGCGGACTATCTCAACCATCTCATTGACCATGTCTGGTCCTAAAACTTTTCTCTCACCCACTTCATCCCAATAAAACGGTGATCTACATTTTCTTCCATATAATGCCTCATATGGTGCCATATCGATAGTCGCCTGGTAACTGTTATTATAGGCAAATTCAATCAACGGCAGCACTGCTTCCCAACTTCCACCCCTGTCTAAGACCACTGTTCTCAACATATCTTCGAGGGTCTGAATTGTCCTTTCAGACTGCCCATCTGTCTGCGGGTGGAAGGCGGTGCTGAAATTTAACCTCGTGCCTAACTCTTTCTGTAAGCTTGTCCAAAATCTAGATGTGAATTTTGAGTCTCGATCTGAAGTGATTGACACGGGTACACCGTGTAAGCGTACAATCTCTCGAACATACAACTTAGCTAACTTGTCTGACCCATGTGTGATCGGTATTGGTATAAAATGAGCACATTTTGTAAGTCGATCCACTATTACCCAAATGGCAGTGTTTCCTTTCTTTGTTTTGGGCAAACTGGTCACAAAATCCATTGCTATGTGCTCCCACTTCCATTCTGGGATTTCCAACGGTTGTAGTTTTCCATATGGCCTTTGGTGTAAGGCCTTCACCTGTTGGCATACCAGGCATTTCTCCACAAATGACGCTATGTCTCTCTTCATGCCTTCCCACCAAAAGTGTTTCTTTAGGTCCTGATACATCTTAGTACTCCCTGGGTGGGCAGTATAAGGGGTATCGTGAGCCTCACTCATGATTTGATCCTTAAGCTCATCATCGTGGGGAATGCATATTCTTCCCTCAAAGAGGATAGCATTATCTGCTGCTTCTTGATAATTCTTGACTCCTCCTTTCCTTACTGCTTCCCGTAGTTTCTCCATTTTCTCGTCTTTTCTTTGTGCTTCTACAATCATCTTTCTCAAGCTAGGTATTGTTGCAACAACGCTTGCTATCGTCCCTGGTGGTTTAACCACTTCTATGCTCATTTTTCCAAACTCTTTGATGAGCTCATTCTTTTGGGTGACGAGACATCCCAACCTAGATTGAGTTTTACGGCTCAATGCATCAGCTACTACATTGGCCTTACCCGGGTGGTAGTTAATACCGCAATCATAATCCTTCACTAGTTCGAGTCATCTCCTTTGTCTCATATTAAGGTCCTTTTGCTCGAAAAAGTATTTCAGGCTTTTGTGGTCTGTGAATATCTCACACCTAACTCCATATAGGTGGTGTCTCCAAATCTTCAGCGCATGCACCACTGCAGCTAACTCCAGATCATGAGTCGGGTAATTCAGTTCATGTGGCCTAAGCTGTCGTGACGCATATGCTATCACTCTTCCTTCTTGCATCAGCACACAACCAAGTCCATTTTTGGACGCGTCTGTGTAGATCACATATTCCTTGTCAGCTGCTGGGACGGCTAACACTGGTGCCGTAGTCAACTTTTCCTTGAGTTCTTGGAAGCTCTTCTCGCACTACTCTGTCCAAGAAAATTTTATTCCCTTCCTGAGTAGTTGCGTCATTGGCCTTGCAATTTTGGAAAATCCTTTCATAAACCTCCGATAGTAACCTGCCAATCCTAAGAAACTTCTTATCTCATTAGGGTTAGTAGGCGATCTCCATTCGCGCACCGCTTGCACTTTCTCAGGGTCCACTTTAATCCCTTCTGATGACACAATATGTCCTAAAAACGTGACTTCGCTGAGCCAAAACTCGCACTTGCTGAATTTGGCATAAAGGCGCTCCGTCCTCAACGTTTCTAGGACAATTCTCAGATGTTCCTCATGGTCTTTCTCGTTCTTCGAGTAGATCAGAATGTCATCTATGAATACCAAGATAAATTTGTCTAAGTACGGATGGAATACTCGATTCATGAGGTCCATGAACACAGCTGGCGCATTGGTTAGCCCGAATGGCACAACTACAAATTCGTAGTGACCATACCTAGTTCGAAATGCTGTCTTAGGTACGTCTTCTGGTCGAATCTTCAGCTGGTGATAACCAGACCGCAAATCAATCTTTGAGAACACGCTTGCTCCCTTGAGCTGGTCGAAGAGGTCATCTATCCTTGGTAAAGGATATTTGTTCTTCAGTGTCACTTTGTTCAGTTCCCTATAGTCTATGCACATTCGCAATGTGCCATCCTTTTTCTTCACGAAAAGTACGGGTGCACCCCAAGGTGATACACTTGGTCTAATGAATCCAAGTTCCAAAAGTTCTTGCAGTTGTATCTTGAGTTCTTCCAACTCTTTAGGAGCCATTCGATATGGTGCCTTCGAAATGGGAGCTGCCCCGGGCTCCAAATCAATGGTAAACTCAATTGGTCTGTCCGGTGGTGGCCCTGGCAGAATCTCTGGAAATACATCTGAAAAGTCCCGTACAATTGCTACATCTTCTATGCTCCTTTCAGTTCCCAGTTCTCCGTGCAAGTATACGAGGTAAGCTGGGTATCCCTTATTCATCATTTTCGTTGCTTGGAGGGCGGAGATGATCATCTTTCTTCTTCCCATACTAATTCTGTGGAAATGTGACGGCTCCCTTCCTGGGGATCGGAATGATATCCGTCTTTCGTTACAAAGGATGGTTGGGGCAAAGCTTGAATTGCTCGCAGAGGTGGAGCCTGGATAGGTGGGTTTGGTCTTGAACCCGTTCCATGTTGCTTATTCGGGCACCGGTTTGCATAGTGCCCCTTCTGGTTACAGATATAGCAACTATCACTGCCGGCCTTACAGATTCCCACATGATTTTTGTTACATTTGGGGCAATGTGGGGCTCTCTGTTGGTTATTTCCCATCTGTTTCGGTGCACTCTGGCCTCCATAGCCCTGTGACTGGAAGACCCGTCCCTGCCATGGCCTCTTCTCGCCTTGGTTCGGTTTACTGTTGTCCCATCTCCTTTTTCCGTTAAAATTCTGATTATGATTTTGATCCTGTGGAGGTGCTGGCGCAGGTACAATTGCAAGTCTTTCTCCAGGCATGGCTGCCTCAATGTCTAACGCTCGGCTGAGCGACTCAGTGTAAGACAATCCTCCGTGGCTTGCCAAAGCCATCCTAATCTCGTGCCTCAGTCCGGCACAAAACTTTTCAGCCATCTTCTCATCTGTGTCAACTTGTTCCGGCGCATATCGAGACATATCGCAGAACATCCTGTCGTATTGAGTTACCGACATCTTCCCTTGTTTTAGATTGTAAAATTCAGCCTCCTTTTTCTTGCGGTAGCTCTTGGGTATATACTTGTCATATATATCGGCTTTGAATTGTTCCCAAGTCAGGTTTTCTAACTGCTCTGCTGTCATCGTTTTCATCCTTGCTTTCCACCAGAAATCAGCTGACCCAGTCAACTGAAAGGACATACAAGTCAGACGTTCTTGGTCGGTGCAACGCAGGAAGTTGAAAATGCGTTCAATAGCGCGAACCCAAGCTTCAGCTTCTGCCGGGTCTCCTGTCCCGTTGAAGGTAGGTGGGTTCTGTCGTAAGAATAATTCTTCAATCCGTCGTTCTGGCTGAACAGGTGGTTGAACTATTTCGGGTTCTGGTTCTGGCCCTGTTTCTGGGCCTCTTCTTTCATTTCGGGGAATCCTGCCCCCTCCTCTTGGTCGTCCTCGTTTTGGCGGCATTCTATTAGGTCAAAACACAAGTTGTCAGCGCATTAAAATACAATAAGGACATACTATCATTTCTATGGTTACTCCTTAACTCATCGAGTTCTGCTCTTGCTAAAACTTAAGCGAATATATAAATAAAACATAGCGGGATGACTTGCCGCGAAAGACCAATAAGGTCACCATATATAACATAGGAAAATTGCCTCAATGAGGACTTTACATCATCATAAAAGTCTAGATTCAAAGATCTATTTAAGTACCACACATGATGAACTGGCTACCTAGCGAAGCCATCACAAAAAGTACTCAGTCACGGAACGCCCCAAGGTTTCACGTCTCCGTACTTAATACTAGTCAAAATAACTAAGCCAACATAGGGGCATACAAAAGCATCGAAATGATCATCGTTTTCGAAATATACAAATAAGATCCTACTAAATGCACAAGAGATTGTTTGTATGCATTACGTGCTTGACCCTTGGGTTGAAGCATACGTGTTTGACTGATTTAATCTGATGAGTATCTGTTTGTCCTTGGGTCACAAAAAATCTACCAACAGCTAGTAGATCGCAATGATTCAAATCAAAAATGGCAATTAGGCAAAGTGTTTCAATAATTTGCCAAACAATTGAAAATGAATAACCATAGGATAGAAATGAATTGACTGTAAGGTCGAAACGAAATGACCTAATAGTCTGAACTCGTTTGGCTTTTCAGATGAAGGTTTAAAATATATAGGTTTAAAGACCCATATATGACGACTACTGAGATTTTGGCCATGTGGACTGGCCAGGTCCGACACAACTACTTCTCAGTCATTCGGAAATACTTTTCCGAACTTGGCAACTCTTGTTCCTTGGCTGCAAAAGGTATATTTGGTCTAAAATCACCACTTTCTTCTTAATATCTTGAACATGTCCTTGAGAATATTCTAGAGCTTCTCAAACTTGGAGTCTACCTCCTAGTTTAATGCAATCCTTAAACATCTTCTATAGGCGAAATAAGGTAGGCTCGACCTTACTCAACAATGTTCCTCTATATGATCTTAATGTAGTACTTCTAGTACTTAGTGTTTCTTCACATAGCGCTTGAAATGCAACCATATAATTTGAAGCACTCTTTCATTTTATTGCAAAAAAAACCTTTTGAATCATCACGCATTCAATAAGGAAATAGCTTTTGCTCATCTGAGCACCTTTATAGGGTATGTGTCTCCATGTGTAATGCTAAGTCATAGAATGACCTTAGTCAATGCTCTCATTGCGGCTACCAGACTAAATGCATAATCCAAGACGTTCTAACTGAGGCGATGTCCTCGATAGGTTAAGGTATATATATTTATCTTGAGTATATCCTTAGGGTCTCATTAGAATCTTAATTCTTTTGTTTCAGCATTGATCCACTGTCGGCGCTTCTAGCTATTATTAAACTCTAAACCATCTTCGAGAACTTCTCTCGTCTTACACACTTGCGTAAACTTTTATGATCAATCATAATGGTTGGTAACTACTAGTACCCATATCACATCTCGTCTTTCTAATTCGTAGTAAGTGATCGTAATCAATAGGGATTCTCAGTTATGTCCTTATCTATTGCGATAGGTACTGTAAGTAGAATGGTTCCGAATATCTGAAACTATAAGCTGATAGCTTTAATCGTAATATTATAACATCATATACAAAGCATTTTGACCCCTCGTAAGTCTAACTCTGAAGTTCATACATGAATCATGAAGGTTATCCTCAAGCCATAGCTAGTGATAATCGAGGCTAGAAGCGAGTCTCAGTTTATTAGGAATTAGCTAACTGATTACATCAGTCGCACTCATCACTTATAATCAATATTGTACTTAAACTATCATCGAAGGCAATAGTCGATTAGGTGTTCCGTCTCGCGTGAACAATCTGAATGAAGAACTATGCCTGCTTCAGTGATTCGTGCGTGGCACTCTGCTTGCACTGCTTTCACAGTTCCTTTTGGACATTATGAATGGAATGTCATCTCAAATTATTGCCTTAACAAATTTAAAATCATGAAAATAACAGTTGGATATTTAATTTTTTGCTTTAAATAAATGAAACTGAGAAGAAAGCAACAAATGAAATTCTCTTTCATAATTAAATGCGGCAAAAATTTCCTTTTAAGATAAAAACTGTTTCTTTGCATTTTACTATATTGTTTTAACTTATACTCCCTCCGTCCCACTCCAATAGGCTCAGTTTCCTTTTTGGGTTGTCCCACTCCAATAGGCTCAGTTTCCTTTTTAGGTAAAAAATTGTACTTAATTGGTGTGGACCACACCACTTTACTACCACTTTCCTACTAAAAAGTAAGTTTTCTTAATCTCCGTGCCCAAATGAAGTGAGCCTATTGGAGTGGGACGGAGGGAGTATATATTTTGTTACCATTTCTATATGTTGTAACATGAAAAAAATAACAAATGATCATATATTCTTGATTGTCACGGATCATTAGTATAGCTCTTTTCACTTCGTGAAATTATTTTTGCAAAAATAAAGAATAATGATTCAAGAAAAAAAAAAACTTTCTGCAAATGATCATATATTCATGATTGCACAAATGAATAGCATAACTCTTTTCACGAAAAAGGTTTCTGCAACAATATAGAATATTGATTTAGGAAAAAAAAAACTAAAGTATATTCATCATTGTCACAGTTGAATAGCACAACACTTTTCATGAAAAAGCTCTCTGCAACAATGTAGAATAACTACTCAAGAGTAAATAACAAAGTTTTCAACTACAAAAGAAAAAAAAAAATCGACTACAAAAGAAAGAAAACAAAAAGAAATTTTTGAAGAAATCAAAAGAACTTTTCGAATACAAAAATCAGAAAGTTTTCAAAAGAAAAAGAGAGAGAGAGAGGATTACTACAAATTTTAAATCGCAGAGCTTAAGTGTGATAAATTAGCATATAATGAAGGGTTATTTATAGAATTTCAAACTATCACGACCAGACCTAATTAAGGATAATTAAGCCGGGGAAACCGTGACTAATGGAGGGAGATTAGAAGCGGGGTAGAAAGGGGAATAATCAAACAAGAAAGGATCACATTTCATCATTTAACAAAAGGAATATTTATAATATAACAGAAGTTTAGTCGTATAGACTCAAATAACTAGTAAGTTCAGATATCTCTGACTTAGCCAAATAAACATAAAACTTCTGAGTACGCAGCGGAATAAGGTTCTGATTACATGTATGAAGACATGTAACCCTAGAGTTCGTTAATACATAATAAGACAAAAGAATCCTGCTCGTCACTTCATCACCATCGGCAGCTGCTCAACCTGCACATTTAGAAATATATGCAGGGCTTGAGTACAAAAGTACTCAGTGGGAACGTATGCCTAAGTATAAAATACATGCTTCAAAACTGTAAATTGTCATGCCATAATAAACAGTACAGCAAGGGAGTTTTTCGCTAAAAGGCCCAAGCTTACTAAATTCATTTGTGATTCTTAAAGTTCGACTGCAGTCTAAGTTCTCTTGTAATCTATCATATCTGGAACTTTGTGCCGGAGAGGTGGCCACCTCTCACGGTCACTTGACCGGCCAACCCGCTAGATGACTCACGGCCACTGGTGTACACTAGCCCTGGCAGGATAGCTATCAACTGCTCAAGACCCGAATTCGATTACATGATAAAAGTCACATCAGATAGATATCATACTGAAATTTAAATATTTTATGGCAAGACAATATTTGAAATAACTTCAATTAATTTAGTCATGAAATAACTTGCTTGAACGAAATATTTAAACTCATTTGATATATATGAAAGTAATGCCCACCTGTTAGAAACTTTCTGTGGTACAGTAGCTCCTTAACTGATTATTAATCTCGTGCTTGACCTTTATTACGAGAATATAAATAAGATACTGCTCGAGTAAAATCCTCAATTATTGAGAATACAGAATTAATGATGCATCATTCTTATGCATGAATTATTATTCTGAAATAATAATTAGGGAATTTCTATTGTTAATCCAGGCTATCGGATTTAAACAAAAGCTAAGTCTCGTCTCATGAAGCCGGATAATTAACTAAAATTAATCTATTCTCTTCAGGATGTTATACTCCACTGATTAAATAATCCCGCTCTATGTGGTAGATAGAAAGGAACTAATTCGGCTTATTCATTACATAACCTCGTAGGAATTTATCGGGCTTATCAAATATGAATGGAAATAATAATATAATTTCAAATAATTAAAAGGCTCAACATAAGGCAGCCTAATAATTAATTAAATAGAAGTGAGCTTGAATAATTAACATGAGAGGCCCAATTGAAATAATTCATCGGCTCAAGTAATTAAATAAATCTTGGCCCAATAAATAAATAAATAATTTGATTAACTGGGCTTAATTAAATAAATCAAATGAGGCCCAACTGAAATAAAATAACTAAGGCCCAACTGAAATGATACAGCAGCCCAAATATGTGAATAATCAAAGGCCCATATAAATAAATTCAGAGGCCCAATCAGTAATTAAAATCGGCCCAATCTTACAATTAAAAGAGAAAGGCCCAATTACAATAAATACAACAAGGCCCAAATATAAATAAATAATGAAGCCCAAAGAAAATAAAATAAAGGCCCAAATTAATAAATAATCCAGCCCAACTCAAGCCCACTGAAAATAAATAACAAAGCCCAATAAAATAATAACTAGGAGGCCCAAATCTTTCGGCCCAACTCAATTAAATGGGAGCCCATCCACAAACTCATTCTCGGTTCTCTCTTTTACCCTACAAATTCACGCACACACACAAATGAACGCACATCTCTTTCTCTCCCTTTCAACTCAATTCTCGTCTCTCACTCTCAAACTCTCAGAACAGTTGTGAGCTCCATCTCCCAGAATCAGTCGAGCTCTCCCTTAAAATCAGTCGAGCTCTCTCTCAAAATCAAGAACCACTCAGCCCCTTCCTCTCTCTCTCTCGATCTGTTCGTCTCTCTCTTTCTTGCTCAAGATCCAATCAAGCTCTCTCTCTCTCTCGATTCATGGCTGCCTCGTGAGCTCCACCGCTGCTCCTGCTGTGAATCCGACGATCGGCCGCCGTTCTCAGCTTCACGATCCTTTTCCTCTCTCAAAACTCGAACCAGACGCTGCCGTCTGGAGCGGCTGCTGCGTCTCCTGGTGTCACCGTCGACTGCTGCTGTTTCGCCGGAGTCGCGGCCTGCTGGGGAGTGCCGTCGTTGGCCGCTGCTGTTGACAGCAAGGGTCCGGCAGCCGCCTTTCCCGGAGCCGCCGTCGCCGTTAGTCGCAGAGAATTCACGCATCGGAGCCTTCTCTTCTCTTGATCTGTCCTCCGCCGAGGAGCCCGTCGCCGCCACTCTGGAATCCGGCGACCGACGAGCGTCGACCGTCTCTCAAAGTCAGGGGAGGTTGCCCCAAGATGTGAACTCTAATCCTCATTTCTCAAAACCGAGCCCTAGCTTTTCTTGCCGTCGAAAGTCTGCTGTCTCCGTCGATTCTCCGAACCCCGACACCGTTGCTACTACTGGAATCTTCGGCTTCGCCGTGCCGCTGCACTCCAGAATCGGCGAGCACCGCCGCTAACCGCTGCTACCGTTTTGACTCCGATCGGCAGCAAGAGCTATTGTCAAAATCTTCGTCTCGTCTCGGCTGAATAGGGCAGTCACCCCTGAAGGAATATTAAACTGAATTAACGTTCCGCTTTGCCCGATGATCGTTTCTTGGATTATTATTAATTTATCATACAACGATTAATCCTAACATGCTCCTATGAATTTAACAGCTGCACGTTGGAGTTCAGAAATACCTGAAGAATTCCTAAGAATTCGTCAATCTGTCGCTGAACAGGTCAGCCAACTTCAACGCTCCGTTTGACCCCTCAAACGACCTCCAATCGTATTTTGTGCAGAAATACGACTTCTTCATCTTCGAGAGAGCGTTCCGTGGCCGCCTGATTCATCTGAATCGGAGTTCTGTGGAGGAAGTTATGGCCGTTTTACGGAGACTGCCAGAACATGGTTTCCTGCGAAAATCTGACTCCAGCTCTGATCTTCTCGACTGTATCCCGCTCAGCTTTCACCGTTGGATGGACAACGATCTATGAAAGTCCCAAGAGAGAAATAAGTCCCACACGTTTTTCTTCCCTGCGCCCCACAGCTCTCAAAACCCTAATATTTTTATCAGTGTATTTTCCTGAGAGCTGACAGCTGTATTTAATAGAATTAAATACGTAGAAGGCGCCAGAAATAATGTAGGAGGCGTGTTCTCTCTATACTAGGGCTAGGAGTCTTTGGGCCAGTCCAGGGACCAGATACAAGGAATAAAGATGGGCCTCAAATAAATTAATTTATCTATGGTCAGCCCAGACCATAATTAATTTATAAATATCAGTTCATTCCACTAGAGAACCGATACTGACTTACCCCTTTATTGCCGGTGATGAGTCGGGGGCTTGTATTTAGACTTATTAAATCTCCGTATTTAAAATATCCGACATCCATTAATTAATTAGAGCTCTGACAGCTTAAATTAATTAATCTCTTTATAAATCCTTAAGCAGTACCACTCAAACTTTATTATTACGCCTGAACTTAATCAACCTGCAGGGTTTAGCGAAATAAACCTTATTGAGCTCCTTAAGGGGATGTCATTATCCTATACCGGATACGGGTACTAATACAGATAATCAAATATCATATATTAACCGCTATCACCCAAGATACAGAGTACTCGAGTTAGTATATAACTTTCACCCATAGTAAGTCAAAGTGATATACGAATTAACATATATATCTGAATACTTATTAGTATTAAGATCTTATAAGTCACCGAGATCTTGATTCTTCACTTAAGTCAGATAGAAGAATACATCTCAACTGTGGTCCTATCAATACGTAAAGACGTACCAGTATAGACAAGTAGCCAAGACAAACTACTTCCATCTATACTGCAGCCTAAACCAATAACTTGTCCTAGAGTTATTTCGGCTGTGGTCATATTATATCTCTTAAGGTTATTCCAATTATATGGTCTTCTGTGATCTACGACACACCATATAATCTACTTATATAGAGATAAAGAACATACATATGCAATCATGAACACAATCAGATAGGAGATTAGATAGTGAACTTAGGAAACATTGTATACAAGCATAAAACGTTCTTGCTTTCAGTATACAAATCCAACAATCTCCCACTTATACTAAAGCAAACTTTTAGTATACAATGCGTCTATTTACCAATCACCTAACACTTCTCCCACTTATACTTAAAGTTTCCTAAGTGGGTGGCATCAATCTGGCATCAATCGCATTCCCATCTTTCAATGACCATTTGCGATAAGCCTTTTGTGAAAAGATCAGTAGGTTTCTCCAATATGTGAGAATTTATTCTTTGAGCACATAACCTCGATTTACGAATAATCGTATAACTTGGTACTTACTCTCCATGTGTTTGACCCCTTGTGGTTCTAGGATTCCTTAGAGTTTGCAACTGCACTTGAGGTACCACGAAGGTGATGCTCTCACGCAAACTAGGAATCATTCTTAGACCCTGGAGGTAGTGGTCAAACCAAAAGGTTTTACCTCCCAAGGAAAACACATAGCTCGAGGTAATTATTCTTTGTTCCGGTCAGCCTGGAAATCCGAAATCGTATAATCCAAAAAGGAACTAAACTGTCTAACTAGTAAACTATCCTTATTCTCTAGTCATGGACTTGAGAATATAATTTACCACAGTTCAGTATCCTTAACTAGGACTATACATATATCTTACAACCATGCTAACTTCATAGCAAATATAAGATCTCGTACATAGTAATCCATACATGAAGCTATCTACTGCGGAAACGTAGAATACTGCCTTCATTTCCTCAACCTTAATAGGCATCTTAAGACATAGTCTTTAGATCAAGGAACGCCATATCTAAAAGGTAGCAATCCTTTCTTGGCGGTATTCATACTACAACGAGTATTCTCAGTATCAATGTAAGACACTCGAGATAAGCCCAACATCCTTTTCTAGTGATCCCTTATTACTTTGATCACAAAGATGTATACTGTACCTCCTTAGTCTTTCATATGAGACTGTCCGGATAACCATTACTTTATGTCTTGACAATAGCTCCATATTGTCGCCAATTAGGAGGATATTGTTTACATAAAATGCAAGATAAACCACATCACCGATGACACGAGAGCGATTGACACGAGATGTTTCTCTCCCTCCCTCACGTAACCTCGATGGTTTAAGTGAGCTGCTATGGGTAAAATGATCCGAATGTTCTGAGCATGGTACTTGCGAAAATATCATCATAACCTATACCCTTACACTGGGCATAACCTTTCGCCACCAGTCTAGCTTCGGAAGCTACGACCTTGCTCATTCGGGCCTGTCATTATCTTGCATACTCACTTACAACCTAAGGCATGACTGCCTCCTGGTAGCAAGATTTTCTAGTATACACCCATATTCTTAATGGATTGCTCCATTGAGGTGTGCCAAGAATCTACATTCTCGTCTTCCACTAATTCCAAGTAGATATCTGGGTCGATTCTCTTATATTCACTACCAGGGACTGAATCCAAAGATTCTCCCAAGAACATAAATCGATCGGGTTGTCCCACAACCCTCCCACTACAATGGATCTGTGGTGGCACATGTGTGTCAACAGTGCGTGCAGTGTCTTGTGGTACAAAACTCTTGCATACTTGGCTTGGGTGATGGAATCGCCTGTCTAATGTCTTCAATTTCTTGAAACACACTATCTGACTTGGATTAGTAATTATTCCCATAGTCCACTTCTAAGAATCGTGTGTCATTGCTAATAACCACCTTCTGATTCTTTAGGACTAATTGCAAAGATACATAACTCATCATCGAACATATTTTTCCAAGAGTGACCTATTTATTCTCTCCACCACACCATTTTATATAGGGATTACACGGTGTAGTAAACTGGGTTGGAATCCCAAACACTGACAATGAATCAGAAAAGATCATTCCTAACACATTATTGGCCCTTTATCCCCCTTGTCATGAATGACCTGGTCTCCATCTTTTCCTCTATACAGGATTCGCAGGTTCGAAATGGTACAACCTGGATTAAATCCAATGTACTATTTAGACACGAGCCTTTGGATCCTGTTAAGATAGATGTGACCTAATCTAGGGTATCAATATATGTGTAAGATCCTCATGAGAGATTAGCCTTAACTTTTCTCTTTCTTTTGTTCGATGATGTAAATGCAATATAAAGGTATTTTGCAGACAAGTTATAGTATGAAGAGAGATGTTCAAAATACCAGAATAGACAACTTTGTCATTTCTTATGATAGAAACACCACTATCAAAAATGACATAAGATCCATCTATTCAAAATTTTGAAACATGATAAGGAACTCTCAAAAACTAAACTATGTCTTTAGAACTTAAAGACAAGTCTCCAATTGCAATAACTGCGACTCTAGTCACGTTGCCTAGGAAGACAATCATCTCATCACTTCGCAGCTTCCTTGTCAGCTTACAAAAAGCCATGCAAGGTGTAACAATCATTATCAGTTTCTCTCGTTATCCACTACTCACAATTGAGTAGAAAACGAGCTGACATGTCTCAGTTACTATAGCAAGTGAAGTACCTTAACCCTTTGCCTTGAGTATTGAAATAAGAAATCTCCAATACTCAATCTTATCACACCACTACTCCCACTATTTCCCTTGTCTTTCTTGCCCCTTGGATCCTTCTTCTTCCCGTCTTTTGACGGAGAAGATGGCCATCCTTTGGCAATAACAAGTGTTTGCACATCTTTTTCCCACAACTTCCTTAGCCGTAACCAGAGTAACTCAAAAGAAGTATCTTTCTTGCTCATAACAGCATTGAGGCGGAAGTTCTTAATTAAAAGACTTGGGAAGAGAGTTCAGGATAATATCGACTTTTGCCTCACCGTCGATACTCCCACTGAGCAAGTCAAGTCCGTCAAAATTGCATGACATGCTCGTGCACTGAGCTGTGCTCACTCATAAAATTAACAAGATTACTCTCATCAAATTTAAATGAGCAGCTCAGTCCGACTCTCCGAACACTTTCTTGAGATTCAGCATGATGCTAATAGCATTGTCCATGCCCTGATGTTGGAGCTACAAGGTTTGTGACATTATACTCATAATAAAGCATATAGCCACATTATTCGTCACATGCTACCTTTTATGCAGTTCCTTTTTCCCATCAGTTGTCTCATTGTTTGAACAAATAGAACGTCGAGTAGTAAGCAACACAAAAAAATGTGTTTAGTTTGTGATAAAGATAAATATCCAAAACTGCGTTTCCATTTTATATATGTGGACCGGTAAAAAGAAACTTTGTGCAAGAATAAAGAAACAGGAGACATAGACATATCTGAAAGTAAACAAATTAAACATGTAAGAACATGAACGCATATAGTTCGTAACAATAATATTGTAACCTTTTGATAAAACAATATTAGTGAAACCTCCAACGGCTCAAAGAATTCCATATGTAAGCCACGTGGGGTGGACAGTTACACACGAACTCCTCAACCAGACTATTCACCTAGTCATTTAATTTCCATGTCAACTTAACCTTTTGACAAAAGAAATTAATAGTTGGCACCTTAACTAGACCATATCATCATCAAGAAGGGACTCCGTGGGGGAGTTGTACATTGTACTTGATATGATATCTAAGCAATGACCACATTTTAACCTTGAAAATTAAATTCTCGAAATTGACATACTCACTCGGACCATGCCGCTTTCAATTTAATTTTCTTGGTTATCTTATTTAATTCCATTCTCCAAAGTACTTGTGAAAATTACACAAGTAAGCCACGTGGGGTGGACCGTTACTGCATAACTCCCACTACTTTAATGGTTTAAATATTTTTTATAGAAACCTCTTCTGACAAACTTATGAGAAACAAATACGAAGTAAGCCACGTGGGGTGGACCGTTACTCATATTGCTAAACACTTTGTCTAGAGACCGCATGTGGAGGTCTACATAATTTTAAGAATAAAATTAATTAGAAATAACCACAATTTAACTTTGAAATTAAATTCTCAAATTTTGACATACTCACTCGGACCATGCCGCATTCAATTTAATTTCTTAGTTATCTTATTTAAATCCATCATCTAAAGTACTCGTGAAAAATTATACGAGTAAGCCACGTGGGGTGGACCGTTACTGCATAACTCCCACTACTTTAATGAATTTAAATATTTTTATAGAAACCTCATCTGACAAACTTATGAAAGAACAAACATGAAGTAAGCCACGTGGGGTGGACCGTTACTCATATTGCTGATCACTTTGTCTAGAGACCGCTTGTGGAAATCTAAATAATTTTAATCATCCATAAAATTATTAAGCTTAGTCTTTTTTCTTTCAAAAGGTTTGATCATGCTCAACACATAATCCTAAACATGCTCATCTAGAACGCAACATGTAAAAACATGCTCGCAGAATCCTAAAACATGCTTAAGAAAACGATAAACCTACTATCATGCTTGTCTAAGCGCAGTTAATAAAGCATATTAACAAGCAGAGACGAACAAAAGCAGGTAAAGAGCATAAGGATTAACACCACGACATGCAAAGAACAGAATTAAAAAAATAAAGTTCTTCGTGACCCATTCGTGGAACCCCATATTTCTAATCTATTACAAAGAACAGAAAAGAAAAAGCTCAAAAACGTAAACTCGGCCCGAAACGCTTCAAACAGGCCCGTCTTTGAAAACTAGGGTTTGGGCCCCCTAGGGTTTGACAAAACGCAGCTGCCACCTCCCACAGCAGTCGCCCCGGCGCTCGGCAGCAGCAGCCCGGCGCGCTGCCCGGCGCGCAGCCCCGGCGTGCAGCAGCAGCAGCCCAGCGCACTGCCCGGCGTGCAGCAGCAGCAGCCCGGCGCACTGCCCGGCGTGCAGCAGCAGCCTCCCGGCGTGCAGCAGCAGCAGCCCGGCGCACTGCCCGGCGTGCAGCAGCACCAACCCGGCGCGCACAGCAGCCAGCCCGGCGCACAGCCCCGGCGTGCAGCAGCAGCAGCCCGGCGCGCAGCCCGGCGTGCAGCAGCACCAGCCCGGCGCGCAGCCCGGCTCCTGGTCCCGGCAACCTCGGCAGATCCAGCACGAGAACAGCAGCAACGGCAGCAGCGGCCGCGCGACTCCAGCCGGGCACGCAGCAGCGCAAAGCACGCACGCGCAGCCCATGGCGCGCCCAGCCCCTGCTCACCAGCCATGCTCCTCGGCCCTACCTTTGCCCGACCAATCTCGCCCCTCGGCACCTCGCTGCCCTCTTTACTCTCCAACTCCGTTCTTCGATGTTGATTCGTCGTCGTCATCGTTCCGTTTTCCAACAATTACAGATTACAAAGGAAAACAAATACAATTTGAAACCCTAATCTAACCACGGATTTATCTCGTGGTGAAAAACGATTACAACGTCAAACGACTTATCCCACGAATCAACAAACCACGAAGAACAACAGCAGGAAAAACAACGCACATTATTAATCGTACATAAATTAATAATAGAGCCAAGAAAATAATCCTGGGCTGTGATACCAATTGAAGGAATATTAAACTGAATTAACGTTCCGCTTTGCCCGATGATCGTTTCTTGGATTATTATTAATTTATCATACAACGATTAATCCTAACATGCTCCTATGAATTTAACAGCTGCACGTTGGAGTTCAGAAATACCTGAAGAATTCCTAAGAATTCGTCAATCTGTCGCTGAACAGGTCAGCCAACTTCAACGCTCCGTTTGACCCCTCAAACGACCTCCAATCGTATTTTGTGCAGAAATACGACTTCTTCATCTTCGAGAGAGCGTTCCGTGGCCGCCTGATTCATCTGAATCGGAGTTCTGTGGAGGAAGTTATGGCCGTTTTACGGAGACTGCCAGAACATGGTTTCCTGCGAAAATCTGACTCCAGCTCTGATCTTCTCGACTGTATCCCGCTCAGCTTTCACCGTTGGATGGACAACGATCTATGAAAGTCCCAAGAGAGAAATAAGTCCCACACGTTTTTCTTCCCTGCGCCCCACAGCTCTCAAAACCCTAATATTTTTATCAGTGTATTTTCCTGAGAGCTGACAGCTGTATTTAATAGAATTAAATACGTAGAAGGCGCCAGAAATAATGTAGGAGGCGTGTTCTCTCTATACTAGGGCTAGGAGTCTTTGGGCCAGTCCAGGGACCAGATACAAGGAATAAAGATGGGCCTCAAATAAATTAATTTATCTATGGTCAGCCCAGACCATAATTAATTTATAAATATCAGTTCATTCCACTAGAGAACCGATACTGACTTACCCCTTTATTGCCGGTGATGAGTCGGGGGCTTGTATTTAGACTTATTAAATCTCCGTATTTAAAATATCCGACATCCATTAATTAATTAGAGCTCTGACAGCTTAAATTAATTAATCTCTTTATAAATCCTTAAGCAGTACCACTCAAACTTTATTATTACGCCTGAACTTAATCAACCTGCAGGGTTTAGCGAAATAAACCTTATTGAGCTCCTTAAGGGGATGTCATTATCCTATACCGGATACGGGTACTAATACAGATAATCAAATATCATATATTAACCGCTATCACCCAAGATACAGAGTACTCGAGTTAGTATATAACTTTCACCCATAGTAAGTCAAAGTGATATACGAATTAACATATATATCTGAATACTTATTAGTATTAAGATCTTATAAGTCACCGAGATCTTGATTCTTCACTTAAGTCAGATAGAAGAATACATCTCAACTGTGGTCCTATCAATACGTAAAGACGTACCAGTATAGACAAGTAGCCAAGACAAACTACTTCCATCTATACTGCAGCCTAAACCAATAACTTGTCCTAGAGTTATTTCGGCTGTGGTCATATTATATCTCTTAAGGTTATTCCAATTATATGGTCTTCTGTGATCTACAACACACCATATAATCTACTTATATAGAGATAAAGAACATACATATGCAATCATGAACACAATCAGATAGGAGATTAGATAGTGAACTTAGGAAACATTGTATACAAGCATAAAACGTTCTTGCTTTCAGTATACAAATCCAACAACCCCTTTCTTAAGCTAAGTTCTCTAGTCATTCTTCTTTTTGTCGATTCATAAAGGATTAAAATATGGTGCAATATTTCTCGTTTTGTTTACACCTAATGCTCGTTTAAAACGCGGTTTAAAACTACATATAAACTGTCACTTGCTCTTGAAAGCATATTTGGTGATTCTGCTAAGTTCAAGGGCTCTTGAAAGCATATTTGGTGATTCTGCTAAGTTCAAGGGCGTGAAGTAGCAATGGATGAATCATGATGTAGTTGGTGTTTGTACTATAAAGAATGCAGCTTGCTAATTCCATTATGTCTACAATGGTTTTTTTTTTTTTTTTATCATAAGATACTGATCATGCGAACTGAAATGGAGCGAACTGAAATGTCTACAATGTTTAGCAATGAACTGAAATGCGCCGCTGCATAATGGATACAATGGTGTATGTATGTAGTAGCCCGCTCTTTTAATTATGATTAAAATTAGTAAATGCAATTTTTATAAATGAATCCAGTTTATGGTCCTAATTTTTTTTTCAGAAACGGAGTTATTATTTTAGCTTTATACTTTTATAACGTATGAGAAAAACGCGACGAGGATTATTGAGCCATTCAATAATTATTATTTCCAAGTTATAACTGACTTAGCAAAGTCATGTTATTTATTAATCGAAAAACAGAAGCAGTTATATTTTATTAGTGCTACTAGAAGTCGAGAAATTATTCCGACTGCAACGCAGATTAAATCTACGGATTTAATTTAAGTTATATTACAGTTTATCAAGTTAGCAGGCAAGGAAAAAGATATCAAGCAAGATACAGAAATGCGATGATTTAAAATCGAAGTCAGTATTTTATTACAGTTACAGAATCACCGAGACATAGAATATACATCATTAATCCTCCACTACATTTTTTCCCCACCACACTCAAGTGCACCACTACTCTTTTTCTCACCAACTCCACTCAAATATTTATTTGTTTGGCACCAAATAAGTGGGTTGTAACCTTTTCCACCGAAAGCCATGCCTTTCACCTGTCAATCAGCCAACAATTCTTTTCATATAATCTCATTATCAGCAGCAACTCTCTCCATTCTGCACTAATAACCCACGTGAAAGAAGAACTCCATTCATTGCTATTCTACCTGCGAAACTTTAGAGGTAAGATTTGGCTTAACTCCTTCCATTTCTTCCTAAGCTCAACCTGCATCGTTTGAGAAACAATCTTTATATTTCAGTGTATCTATCCACTGATTCAATATCAATAACAGCAGCCACCAACACCAAATATTTGCAGGTAAATACTAAACTCATTTATTCAAATTCACCCCATGATTCACACAATCAAGCATGCTTCAGTCTTAGAATTCAGAATTCATATAGTTGAGCATATAAGCATCTTGAACTTATTAAGCACCCAATTACGCTTTCATGAACAAGTAGCAGTTAATATGTAGTCTAAACAAACATATGAGTTTATGCAAAGCAAAGAAGAGATTACACGTTATCCTTGCCTAATTCACGCTAAGAACCGATCAAAATAGGGGTGAGTATAACTTAGCTTTAGAAAGGAATGGGTGACTGCCCTGCTCTGAATTTGAAGACGACGATAATCGTGACTAGGACTAAACTCGCCGGCCTCCACTGGTGGCGACGACGGGGCCTCTGTTGACGTCGGGGCGAGGAGGGAAGGCTGACTGCTTTGACCGGTACCGAGCTGAGCAGCGGCTGCCCAAGGCAACGGCGTCGAACCACGGCGGTGACTCTCTCGTCTGAGCTAAGAGGACCGAGAACTCGGCCTTTCCCTCGTTCGTGTACGCGAGTGAAAGAGGAGAGCAGCGGACGCTGCCCTACCCTGATTTACTACTCATCGGAGAATCGATGAGGGCGTCGGACACTCTCCTGCTCGCCGGAATTTCATAGTAGAGCGGCGTCGAGCTGAGGCGATTTCTGAATTAGGAGTAAGGATTTTCCTCCGCTCCATAGATTGAGAGGGGGAGATGACTTGGGAGTAGAGAAATAGAGAGCAAGGTCGAGAGCAGCAACTCCAGTCGGCAGCAGCGACATTCCAGATTTCATGGCTCGTTTTTGGGTCTGCAATGAAGAGAGAGAACAACGCCGGTGAACACCCAAGGAAGAAGGCGGCGTTGCTATCTTGGAGAAAAAAGAGAGACGAGATCGAGAGGGAGGAGAACGCCGGGCTTAGGCGCGGCGGCAGTCGACGCCGGCCGGAGACGGAGGCGGCGTTTCGCCGAAGAAGAAGGGAGAGGCGCCGCTTGTTTCAGTGTGTGCGTGAGATGAGAGAAAGAGAGATGAAATGGGGTTAGCGGCTGATAGGGGGGAGAAAAGAAGGGTTGGGAATGGGCTTTGAGTTGAACTGTTGGGCCATTACATTGGGCTCGAATTTTTTTTATATATTTGGGCTCGATTTTTTTTTTATATTTGGGCTTTCCATTTATTTAGATTGGGCTTCCTCTTTTAATTAACTTTGGGCTTGTCCACTTTTAACTGTTGTGGACCGAATTATTTTAAGTTGGGCTCGATTTAATTAAGGAGTTGGGCTGATGCATATTTTATGATGGGCTATTATTCTAGTCCCATTTATATTTCGTTGGGCCAGTTTAATTCATCATTTTGGCCGATTAAATTGCCTTTTTGGGCTAAGATTAATTCTTTTCAGTCCACATTAATTATTATTTGGACCCCTATTTTAATTGTTTTGGGTCGAAGACTTTTTAAATTGGGCTTTAATTCTTTTAAAGCTTGAGCTGAAGTTACTCCTTTGAGCTAAGCCTAGCAGTATCAATTTTTGATGGAGCCCAATTATTTATCAGTAATGAGCCGCCCAGTTTATTAATTAATGTTTTTGGACTTCCGACTTTAAAGCAAGCCATTATTGTTTATTTCATTTAAGCCACTGGTTTATTTAATTAATTGGCTACTCTCTTTTGAGCCTATTAATTATTTGAGGTTACGCTAGTAATGATGCTTCTATCGAAAAGCCTGATAATTTCTACAAGGTCACACCTCGTTTAAAGCCGAGTTAGTCCTTTTTCAATCAAGTACAAATGCGAGGTTTATTTCACGACTAGAATATTCCGATGAGGAAGGAAGAATCACAGTTTTATTCGACCGCGCTAGACGAGAATTAGCTAAATCTATTAACGAGGATTAATAGTAGAATTCCCGATTATCGCTCAGAGTATTAGTTCATGCATACCAGATTCATGCATAGTTAAATTACGCTTTCTCATTAATTAAGAATTTACCTCAAGGCAATGTCTTATTTTATATTCTCGTGATTAAGGTCAAGCGCGAGAGTACGAACTACACAAGGAGTTAGAGTACCTTAGCAAAACTTTGCTATCAGGTGGGCAATTTCTTACGCGTAAATAAAATGCTATGCAAGTGTTATGCTTTAAAATGCAAATTGGATCTTCAAGTGTGGTATGCTTTATTACGCTTATTTACGCTTGAATGCTTTACACTGATAAGTTTATGCTTATGTTTGATGCTTGTGTCTGTTGGGGGAGGCCTCCCTCAACAGTACGATGCCGTGTCCTCTGAGGAGGGCCTTCCTCACGGCACGATGCCCGTGTCCGCTGAGAGAGGCCTCTCTCGCGGCGCGATGCCAGTATGCCAGTATGCCAGTGTTACAGCGTCTATTGGGGGAGGCCTCCCTCAATAGTACGATGCCGTGACCGCTGAGGGAGGCTCCCCCTCACGGCGCGATGCCCGTGTTCGTTGGGGAAGGCCTTCTCCACGACACGATGTTTGTTAATGAAGATTGATGATGAAGAATGCCCTTATACTATTTAAGAATTTGGAAATGTTTAATGAGCAAAGGATATGAAAGAAACTCATGCCTCTTATGCGATATTGTGAAATTGTTAATGATGTTATGTTATATGCTTGGCAACTGCCCACTAAGTACTCTTGTACTTAGCCCTTCGATATTTATGTTTGTGCAGGTTGAGCTGTGATGGGCGATGAAGTGTTGTTGCTGAGTAGAGCTTTTGTCGAACTTAAAGTAGGCTCAGAAAGGATACATGTCTTCATACATGTATCTCAGTTATGCTTTCCGCTGTAAACACTGATTATTTCAGTTGTACCTTTCGTTGCAAACTCTGATAATGTTTTAGCCAAGCCCTAACGATGCCTTTTTCCTTTTAAGGAATATAACGCGTATACAAGTTTTTTTTAGTACCCTTTTTATGCGAACTATGTCTTTTTCCTTTTTAAGGAATATTTCACGCGTATTCAAACTCTTTGAGTATTCTTTTATGCGCCCCTTTCTAAACCCGCTTCGTAATTTCCCTTCCCCAGTCATGGTTTCCCGGCTTAATTATCCCTAATTAAGGCCGGTCGTGACAGAGTGGTATCAGAGCAGTTCGTTTGCTCTGAGCCTAAGAGTTTATTTAAGCCAAACTTAGAATGGATCACTAAAGTGTCTAGATTTCAATCGACAAAGCTCAGCACTTCATCGCATCACACTCAACGAAGCAGAATGGTAAGCTATTCCAAGTTTTGAGTTAATGTTTACAAAAAGTGAGAACTATCGTAATAACAAAGTGAGTAACTGTCAATAGCTTTGTTATGTTGTTATTGAATGAAATGATTTACGCAAGCGCGATTAAGTATGCCTATGGAATGAATCCATAGGAACATAGAGCTATTAAGTTATGAGATCACCACTACTACAGAACATAGAAGCAAACATAGAAGAAATTAGATAATGTATCTTTTGATGGCTATAGTGAAGGCAGCAAGATAAGTGATGCGTATAGAATAATTTTTAAGCTCATGATTTTATAGCCGCTATAAATCTCCATGACTTATGCCTAAGTATCCAGTTTAGATGATGAGATATTATATGCTTAAGAATTGATATGACTCATGGAAATGAGATGCTAAGGACCCTTAAAGCTTACTACATCAATGTTGTCATTAAGTTAACCTGTACAAGAATTCTTTAGAGGCTTGTATTAGATTATGCTAGAGTGTACTAATTGGCACATCTTTGCTACCAGAATGCCGCCTAAGAGAGGACGCCCTGCGAGAAACAATAACAATCGCAGAAACCGTAACGCTGTACCCGAAGAACCACAAGATGCTCAAGGACATAACCTATCCCCTCCGCCCCCAACTAGGAGAGTCGAAGAACTCTTTTTAAGGCAAAATCCACCTACGTTTGATGGAACGAGTGAACCGGCTGAAGCTGAGATTTGGGTGCGTGCAATGGAACGCATTTTCAACTTTCTACGTTGTACTGATGAGGAACGCCTATCTTGCGTCTCATTCCAACTAACAGGATCGGCTGACTTCTGGTGGGAAGCACGACGAAAAATTCTGACACCTAAACAATGGGCAAGTTATACTTGGGAAGATTTTAAGACAGGATTATATGATAAATATATTCCGAAAAGCTATAGGAAGAAGAAAGAAGTTGAGTTCTACGAGTTAAAGCAAGGAAAGAAATCTGTGGTTGAATACGACAAGGAATTCTGCAACCTGTCGAGGTTTGCTCCACAACAAGTAGACACAGAGGAGAAGATGGCAGAGAAATTTTGTGCCGGACTGCGGTACGAAATTAAGATGGCTCTAGCAAGCCACGGAGGACTCTCATACACGGAGTCTCTGAACAGGGCACTTGACGTTGAAGCTGCAATACCGTCGGACAAGTCAGCCCCATCGTTGATCTCAACGCCAAATGATCCACCAGTAGCCTCACATACGCTCAAAGGGAAACGCAAGTGGGACAACAATGAAGACAATATCAATCAGACTAATAAGACAATGTCGCAAGAAAATAAACGGATTGAACAGTATGTTCAACAAAGGCACGAGGCACAGACTAATCTCGAGCCAACTGGACGTAACCAAGGTCAGAAAGGAATTTCACCTTGCCCAAATTGTGGTAAGATGCATAGGGGTGTATGTCGTGCCGGAACTAACGGTTGTTACAATTGTGGCCAAAAGGGTCACTACTCCACGCAATGCCCCAACAGATAACGAGGTTCAGCAATTGAGAACACCCGCACCCCTTGCCAGCAATACGTAGACACTTGCGAAATCAGCCTCAATCACATCAGTGAAAATCTTATGGAGACACCGCAGACAAGAGAAGCTACGTGGGAACTTGAAGACAAGATGAAGGAAAAATACCCCGAACTGTTTTAGCAGAGATATGCAAATTTCGGGACGAAATTTTTGTTAAGAGGGGTAGTATGTAGTAGCCCGCTCTTTTAATTATGATTAAAATTAGTAAATGCAATTTTTATAAATGAATCCAGTTTATGGTCCTGATTTTTTTATCAGAAACGGAGTTATTATTTTAGCTTTATACTTTTATAACGTATGAGAAAAACGCGACGAGGATTATTGAGCCATTCAATAATTATTATTTCCAAGTTATAACTGACTTAGCAAAGTCATGTTATTTATTAATCGAAAAACAGAAGCAGTTATATTTTATTAGTGCTACTAGAAGTCGAGAAATTATTCCGACTGCAACGCAGATTAAATCTACGGATTTAATTTAAGTTATATTACAGTTTATCAAGTTAGCAGGCAAGGAAAAAGATATCAAGCAAGATACAGAAATGCGATGATTGAAAATCGAAGCCAGTATTTTATTACAGTTACAGAATCACCGAGACATAGAATATACATCATTAATCCTCCACTACATTTTTTCCCCCACCACACTCAAGTGCACCACTACTCTTTTTCTCACCAACTCCACTCAAATATTTATTTGTTTGGCACCAAATAAGTGGGTTGTCACCTTTTCCACCGAAAGCCATGCCTTTCACCTGTCAATCAGCCAACAATTCTTTTCATATAATCTCATTATCAGCAGCAACTCTCTCCATTCTGCACTAATAACCCACGTGAAAGAGGAACTCCATTCATTGCTATTCTGCCTGCCAAACTTTAGAGGTAAGATTTGGCTTAACTCCTTCCATTTCTTCCTAAGCTCAACCTGCATCGTTTGAGAAACAATCTTTATATTTCAGTGTATCTATCCACTGATTCAATATCAATAACAGCAGCCACCAACACCAAATATTTGCAGGTAAATACTAAACTCATTTATTCAAATTCACCCCATGATTCACACAATCAAGCATGCTTCAGTCTTAGAATTCAGAATTCATATAGTTGAGCATATAAGCATCTTGAACTTATTAAGCACCCAATTACGCTTCATGAACAAGTAGCAGTTAATATGTAGTCTAAACAAGCATATGAGTTTATGCAAAGCAAAGAAGAGATTACACGTTATCCTTGCCTAATTCACGCTAAGAACCGATCAAAATAGGGGTGAGTATAACTTAGCTTTAGAAAGGAATGGGTGACTGCCCTGCTCTGAATTTGAAGACGACGATAATCGTGACTAGGACTAAACTCGCCGGCCTCCACTGGTGGCGACGACGGGGCCTCTGTTGACGTCGGGGCGAGGAGGGAAGGCTGACTGCTTTGACCGGTACCGAGCTGAGCAGCGGCTGCCCAAGGCAACGGCGTCGAACCACGGCGGTGACTCTCTCGTCTGAGCTAAGAGGACCGAGAACTCGGCCTTTCCCTCGTTCGTGTACGCGAGTGAAAGAGGAGAGCAGCGGACGCCGCCCTACCCTGATTTACTACTCATCGGAGAATCGATGAGGGCGTCGGACACTCTCCTACTCGCCGGAATTTCATAGTAGAGCGGCGTCGAGCTGAGGCGATTTCTGAATTAGGAGTAAGGATTTTCCTCCGCTCCATAGATTGAGAGGGGGAGATGACATGGGAGTAGAGAAACAGAGAGCAAGGTCGAGAGCAGCAACTCCAGTCGGCAGCAGCGACATTCCAGATTTCATGGCTCGTTTTTGGGTCTGCGATGAAGAGAGAGAACAACGCCGGTGAACACCCAAGGAAGAAGGCGGCGTTGCTATCTTGGAGAAAAAAGAGAGACGAGATCGAGAGGGAGGAGAACGCCGGGCTTAGGCGCGGCGGCAGTCGACGCCGGCCGGAGACGGATGCGGCGTTTCGCCGAAGAAGAAGGGAGAGGCGCCGCTTGTTTCAGTGTGTGCGTGAGATGAGAGAAAGAGAGATGAAATGGGGTTAGCGGCTGATAGGGGGGAGAAAAGAAGGGTTAGGAATGGGCTTTGAGTTGAACTGTTGGGCCATTACATTGGGCTCGAATTTTTTTTATATATTTGGGCTCGATTTTTTTTTTATATTTGGGCTTTCCATTTATTTAGATTGGGCTTCCTCTTTTAATTGACTTTGGGCTTGTCCACTTTTAACTGTTGTGGACCGAATTATTTTAAGTTGGGCTCGATTTAATTAAGGAGTTGGGCTGATGCATATTTTATGATGGGCTATTATTCTAGTCCCTTTTATATTTCGTTGGGCCAATTTAATTCATCATTTTGGCCGATTAAATTGCCTTTTTGGGCTAAGATTAATTCTTTTCAGTCCACATTAATTATTATTTGGACCCCTATTTTAATTGTTTTGGGTCGAAGACTTTTTAAATTGGGCTTTAATTCTTTTAAAGCTTGAGCTGAAGTTACTCCTTTGAGCTAAGCCTAGCAGTATCAATTTTTGATGGAGCCCAATTATTTATCAGTAATGAGCCGCCCAGTTTATTAATTAATGTTTTTGGACTTCCGACTTTAAAGCAAGCCATTATTGTTTATTTCATTTAAGCCACTGGTTTATTTAATTAATTGGCTACTCTCTTTTGAGCCTATTAATTATTTGAGGTTACGCTAGTAATGATGCTTCTATCGAAAAGCCTGATAATTTCTACAAGGTCACACCTCGTTTAAAGCCGAGTTAGTCCTTTTTCAATCAAGTACAAATGCGAGGTTTATTTCACGACTAGAATATTCCGATGAGGAAGGAAGAATCACAGTTTTATTCGACCGCGCTAGACGAGAATTAGCTAAATCTATTAACGAGGATTAATAGTAGAATTCCCGATTATCGCTCAGAGTATTAGTTCATGCATACCAGATTCATGCATAGTTAAATTACGCTTTCTCATTAATTAAGAATTTACCTCAAGGCAATGTCTTATTTTATATTCTCGTGATTAAGGTCAAGCGCGAGAGTACGAACTACACAAGGAGTTAGAGTACCTTAGCAAAACTTTGCTATCAGGTGGGCAATTTCTTACGCGTAAATAAAATGCTATGCAAGTGTTATGCTTTAAAATGCAAATTGGATCTTCAAGTGTGGTATGCTTTATTACGCTTATTTACGCTTGAATGCTTTACACTGATAAGTTTATGCTTATGTTTGATGCTTGTGTCTGTTGGGGGAGGCCTCCCTCAACAGTACGATGCCGTGTCCTCTGAGGAGGGCCTTCCTCACGGCACGATGCCCGTGTCCGCTGAGAGAGGCCTCTCTCGCGGCGCGATGCCAGTATGCCAGTATGCCAGTGTTACAGCGTCTATTGGGGGAGGCCTCCCTCAATAGTACGATGCCGTGACCGCTGAGGGAGGCTCCCCCTCACGGCGCGATGCCCGTGTTCGTTGGGGAAGGCCTTCTCCACGACACGATGTTTGTTAATGAAGATTGATGATGAAGAATGCCCTTATACTATTTAAGAATTTGGAAATGTTTAATGAGCAAAGGATATGAAAGAAACTCATGCCTCTTATGCGATATTGTGAAATTGTTAATGATGTTATGTTATATGCTTGGCAACTGCCCACTAAGTACTCTTGTACTTAGCCCTTCGATATTTATGTTTGTGCAGGTTGAGCTGTGATGGGCGATGAAGTGTTGTTGCTGAGTAGAGCTTTTGTCGAACTTAAAGTAGGCTCAGAAAGGATACATGTCTTCATACATGTATCTCAGTTATGCTTTCCGCTGTAAACACTGATTATTTCAGTTGCACCTTTCGTTGCAAACTCTGATAATGTTTTAGCCAAGTCCTAACGATGCCTTTTTCCTTTTAAGGAATATAACGCGTATACAAGTTTTTTTTTTAGTACCCTTTTTATGCGAACTATGTCTTTTTCCTTTTTAAGGAATATTTCACGCGTATTCAAACTCTTTGAGTATTCTTTTATGCGCCCCTTTCTAAACCCGCTTCGTAATTTCCCTTCCCCAGTCATGGTTTCCCGGCTTAATTATCCCTAATTAAGGCCGGTCGTGACAATGTATGTGAACTGAAATGGATATTTGGTATAGAATTAATACCTTGAGTATCTTGTTGGTTTGTTGTTGTTGAGTTGAATGAATTGAGCTGAAAATTGGTATTGTTGTTTCAGTAATTGCAGGTTAAATCATGGAAAAAGATGGAGAAGTTCAAGCCAAAGCTTACCTCCTTTGAAGTTGGCAGAAATTTTACAACTCTATCTCCTTCAATTTTTCTGGTTCTGGTGTTAAAGAAATGAGTGAAGATTATAATGTTGGCTGATACATTGGTTGACGTTGCTTGATTGATGATAATGGTGGAGATGATTGTGGTTTAAAGAAAATGGAAACAAAGTTTAGTGGGAAGATTGATGATAATGGTGATAGTGAAAAAGTGGAGTTAGTGGCAAAATGAAGTGGGGAGCAAAAGTAGTGGAAAGAAAAGAAAGAATAAAAAAAATGTAATAAAAGATTAATGATGTATTTTCTATGTCTCGATGATTCTGTAACTGTAATAAAATACTGGCTTCGATTCTGTTTGATACTGTATTTTTACATAAATATCGATTTCGACATGTGATATCTCTCTAAAATCGATAAGTTATAAAATGAATCTAAATTAAATCCGTAGATTTAATTCGTTTGTTTTTCTAATATTTAAATTAAATCCGCAGATTTAATTAACTCACGAGTCAGAAATAATCCACGACTTGAGTAAAAATAAAATCTAATTCCATCTCGCTTAAAAATAATAACGTGACTTTGCTAAGTCAGTTATAACTCTGAAATAATATCATTGACTGCTTTAATAATATGAATTCAGGATCATAAGTTGAATTCATATCAGGATAATAATAGTTTTCATTCACTGATGAACAAAAATAAACACTCATTACTGGATTTAAAATATATAAAAGAGCGGTTCACTACACAAACACAATTAGCAGATACAATTTTGGACTCCAAAATTCAAGTTCAAATATGAGTTGTAAACTTGGAGCAAAAACTGCATAACTTCTATTAGCCCAGCGGATCAAAATCGTGCAATATCCATTAGACTAAACAATATACATTTTTGCGGGAAAATACTGCAGCTGAAAATTGTGCTTTAATATTATTATAGATTGAGGAAAAATAGTGGTGAGGCATGATGATTTTTTTGTAAATAAGTATGAAAATGATGTACAAAAAATAAGGGGATAGTGTACAAAAATGAAAATGTTCATGTTTTTGCAACACACTTCAATATGACATATTGTTTATATTTTTGTGAGACGGAATGAGTAATTTAAATAAATTCAAAAATAATCATTAAATAAAATAACTTATTTTTTTGTTGTTACAATAAATTTCTCGATAATCACATATAGTGATAATGTTAAAAAAAGAAAAAATATAAAAAAAATATTTATAGACCCGCACGGTTCTATATAGATCATTATTAACAACAACCACCTCAATCAGTCAAACATCATACATATTCAAATTTAAATAATTTCTTTATCTTCTATATTAACAATACTCATCCTAACATAACCATATCTATTTTAGATGGTTTATCTATGACCACCTAACCAAAAGTTTTATTTTATTTTTTAAGCTTAAAAAATTTCTTGTATCAAAAATAATATTAAAAAAATTACTCCCTTCGTCCCAAACGAAATGTCCTGCTTTCCTTTTTGGGCTGTCCCAAACGAAATGTCCCCTTTCCTTTTTGGGAAAAAAATAAGGGATACTAAGTGCCTAATTAAGTTACTAATTTAGTCTTAATTCAAACCTTAATCTGTTAGGCCTAAACTTATTTCAGCCCATTTCCACTTTCATAAAACCCTCTCGACGGCACCTCTTCTCTCTCACCGCCTCGCGCCGCCCGGAGGTTCTCTCACCGCGTCACCTCTTCTCTCCCACCGCGTCGCACCGTGTTCTCCCACCGCCGCGCCGCCATCCATTCACCATCATGCACGGAGAAAATCTGAACCCTAACCCATCCGATTCAGTCAGATCGTCGGTGGTTGCTAAAGATTCATTCAGATCGCCCTCTGCTCATCATCACGCCAAGAAGTCATCTGCCAAAAATAATTTGATGAGTAAGCGTCTGATGTTGTTGTTCGAGGATCCATTTCCGATCGTCAAAGCTGTGGAATCAGAAAATCCACCAGAGGTGCCGACCCGGGTCATCGAAATCCCTAATTGCTATGGTGGATGTAAAGATATTCCCTGTGTGTGTGCTGAAGATTCGATTGAGCCCTCCGTTTGTGAAGACGATACAACGAGTTGGTCGGAAGAGCTTCGATCTATTCCATCTCTGCCATCTATGCCATTTTCGGACTATAATCCCAGTGATTACCCAGTAAGCTCAGAGGATGTGTATCAAGATCTACGAGCATTCATGCTACGGAAGGAGTTGTTGCTGAAATTGGTGATTTCTAAACCATATTCTTCTTCTCTGATTTTGTTATTGATCTTGATTTTTTTTTTCTGGGGCTCAATTCTAGCAATTGATTGTGGGAGGAAATAATTGTGGCAGAAATGATGAATATTTGCTCATGCCTATTTTTGGTTGTTGAATTTGGTGTGTGCATTTAGTGGCTGAATTGTTGTGTGTATATGTTGAGTTTGGTGGCTGAATTGTCGTGTGTATATGTTGAGAGTTTGGTGGTTGAATTTGGTGTGTATATGTTGAGTTTGGTGGTTGAATTTGGTATGTATATGTTGAGTTTGGTGGCTGAATTTGGTGTGTGCATCTGTGAAGGTTACAACCATAGCAAAAGCCCTTGTATCATAGACTTAAACATAGCAAAATGTGCCCCTGTATCATAGACTTAAACATAGCAAAATGTGCCCCTGTTTCAAAGACTTATACATAGCCTGATTACACTTGTTTCATGGACAAAAAGCAAAGCAAAATGTTTACAAAAATGTACACAGCCCCTGTACACACCCTAAATCTTCCAGCTGTATTCAAATACGTTATGCATTCCCTAGGTCATTCATTAGCTTTTCAATTCCCTCCGTGTATCCAGCTTCATTCAAATACGCTATGCATTCCCTTACTAAATCTTCGGAAACTTCTAAATCTATGGGCAGCCTCCCTTCTCGAATTAGGCTACCTTTCTTCATATGGGGAATCTTATAGCAATTTTGACCCCTTACCTTCATGGTCTCCACCATACAACCTTGCAAACTTAGGAAGACATTGTTCAAGGTTGTTGGTGATAACTCTTCAAAAGACTTTACCACTGCATTCACCAGATCATCCACTGAGTATGTTGCCGTTTCTATCTGAATGGATTGAATTGCTCGAAACCAGCCTAAATCGTTCACATTGGTGTCTGGAGAGTTGGGTGGTTGTTGTGTTAATCTGATGTTAAAGCCGTCTGATTGTGCAGCTGCTCTGAAATCAATGTCATCGTCTTTGATATGCGGTTTTGCATTGTCCTGTTGGATGATGATGTTTTTACTTGCACTGGCTGGCCATTTGGCCTTGATGACTGGAATCATCTGTCATAACAAATAAGGGAGCATAAAATGAATGCCACTAATCTGTCATTGAATCTTATAAGCTGCATAATGTAGCAGAAACTGAATTACAACCATATCTATCATTGAATCTTAGTGTGTGCATAATATAGCAGAAACTGAAATGATACATAATCTGTCATTGAATCTTATAAGCTGCATAATCTAGCAGAAACTGAATTACAACCATATCTATCATTGAATCTTAGTGTGTGCATAATATAGCAGAAATTGAAATGATACATAATCTGTCATTGAATCTTATAAGCTGCATAATCTAGCAGAAACTGAATTACAACCATATCTATAATTGAATCTTAGTGTGTGCATAATATAGCAGAAACTGAAATGATACATAAATTGTCATTGAATCTTATATGCTGCCTAATCTAGCAGAAACTGAAATGATGCATAATCTGTCATTGAACTGAAATGACACAGTTACAGTGCATAAACATTGATGTAAATGCTACCTCATTGATGAAGCAGCTCTTCATAACTTGCCTGTTGATTGATTGTAATGGTTTTGTTACAAGTGTCCCTGCTGGTCGATTTTTGCTTGATCGTTTTGCAGGTACTTGATGTGTTAATGGGAAAATGCCAATCTTTCCATAAAAAATTAGAGTTCCATCACTTGCATACATAGGTCGACTTACGGCACACACAAACATGACCTTTTCTATAAATTTTTTGTTCTTGCATGTTCGGTGTGGCTCCGCCTCCCCTGGAGTCATATAAAACCTGTGCGTAGTTTTGGTAATATAAAACCATTTCTCGTCTATGTGAATCGTGTTATGCATGCTCCTAAATTTGATAGAATTGACAAGTCTATTCACTTCTAGTGCCTGTAGACAAAAACTTAACCTCAACAATTTGTTAGGAGCTGTTAGGTCGGGCTTAATAGCGCTGGTATGAGCCCTGATCTGCCCTTCTTTCACCCATCTCCCCACTGTACTTTTGCTACAATTGATGCCCCTTGCTAATCTTCTAATGGTACCTCTCTTGGATAGTTCCAAACTTGAGATTAACTCCAAATCAATGTGAACTCTTTTGGTTATTTTCATGGTGAACTTACCACTTTGTAGGTGTATGACTTGACCTTCACTTTGTTGCTTATTTGCCGTAGCCCAAAGTCGACTAACTGTTCTTCGTGAAGCTCCAAAGCGAGTCGCAGCCTCCATCATCTTCCCTCTCAACGGTTTACCATCAATGCTATTTTGAAGAAGAAATTGCACTACTTGATTTCTTTCACTAGTTGATAGATTCTTTTTGCCCGTCATTGAAATTGCATTGAATGCTCTGAAATGGAATGTGTAATTTGTTCAAACGCCCTCTGTATTTATAGCTTTTGTAAATAGTGGCTGGTAGAGTGATAGTGGCTGTAATTGCCGCCCAAATTTTGGTTAAATAGAATGACCGCCAAATGCTTCATTTATTAATTGCTTTTGTGAACAGTTGCAGGATGAATAGTGGCTGCATTGAATGCTTCATTTATTGAATTAAGCATTCCACCGCTAAAAAACATTTATTGAGTTATTGAATTTAATTCAATTCCAATATTAAAGATTAATTAGTGTCAGTTTTTAAATATGCCACAGCCACTTTTTTTTTCCCCAAAAGTTAACTTTCAACCTTAAATAATTAAATGCTTTATTGTAGGACCCACTAAATTTTTAACTTTACACAACACCACTTAATACTCTAATTAACTTGCTCCTTAATAACCGTGCCCAAAAAAAGGAGGACATTTCCTTTGGGACGGAGGGAGTATATTATAGCAAAAAATTATAAAATTTTCAAAAAATTAAAATCAAATAGTGAATATGAATTGGGTCGTCTCTGAGGGCGGGCCAACATGGGCGAAGACTTAAGGCCCGTCACTTTTAAGGGCATAATTTTTTTTACATCCTCTTATATATATTATTGTTATTATAAGCTCAAAATTTATTTAGTGTTATGATGCTCCGCTCTTCTAAATACATATTAGATTAATTAGTTGCATTATTTATAATATTTCTTTCTTTTGCATATTTAATTATTACTTGAGACTATTATATTTAGATAATATTATTTCAGCAAAAGCCTAAATAAGAGATACATAGTTGCGATTTAATGTTTAGTCCTGAATTAAACCAATAAATTAATTTATTAGTTTAGATACACATTTGTGACTGTAAAGCAAACCGGCGCACAATCAACACTTCAAGAACAGCAATGACAAAAGCAATCTAAAACGAAGAATCAAACTTCACACAACACTGGATTTAACGTGGTACAGTCAAAAGACTTACATTTTACGGGAAGGTTAACGGAGACTTGTATTTACTGTGCAAAGTATCAAGATTTACACAACACACGCAAATGAGAAGAACTCTCTCTAGCTGAAAACCCTCAGTCTAACTAGCTCTCTCTCTTCTTGCCTTAGTACTTTTTCCTCTCTTGATCTGTATAACACACATTTCACGTAGATACACAGGAATAAAGTGAAAGTAAAACACTATATATCCAGGAGCAATAATGTCATGCCCCGACTTTTAATTATGGATTAAAGGCTTAATTTTTATAATTAGGATTTTGTAACACCCTGTATTTTTGCATTATTATTATTCTAATACTATTCTGGTAATTAGTGTTAAGGAATACATTAAAGTTTTGCAAACCTGAGCATAGAGTCCTGATGACTCGAGCTTTTTCTAATATTTGCCTGAGAGGTTATAACGGATAGGATGGAGTTTTCTCATTAGATTTAGATGCGAGCATTCCAGAAGTCCGATGATGGACCTATTAAGTGAGTTATATATATTCATAGGATGAGTTTAGATAGAGATACTGATTGAATCGAGAAGAGATTATAAAAACTGTTACCAATTGAGGAAGCACAATTATCTTTGTGATTGTTATTTTATTAAGTTTTGTGATGATATCTGACTAGAAATATAGTCGGGGTGAGTGAGTAAAGAATTACTAGAGAGATAGAGTCAGATTCGGGAGGCGAGTAAATTGCCGTTAGATTTTGACTGATTGCAATGATATGTTTTGAGTAAAATTATTTGATTAATTGTTATGTGACCTACTTGATACATGTGTGATTTTGATTGAGTGATTTATGATTTTCCTGAGCATGTTAGCACCCGAGATTAATTTTAAAAATTAGTAACGAACGAGATTATTTTTTTAATCGGAAGTAGTAATGTTATGATTGATATTATAACTTTCCTAATGGAATTTGTCGGAGTTTATTTTTCTGAGATAGATGTGAAGTGGATTTATGTGTGCACTTATTATTATTATTATTATTATTATTATTATTATTATTATTATTATTATTATGGTCACATAATTATATGAGATTGATTAATGAGTCTAGTAAGGAACCATTTTTCCTTAATCTATTTTCACTACACATTTTTATTACACATTTTATTCCACTCACATTCATTCTTTATTATTTAAGCTTTATATAATTTTTGTGCAAGTGGTGCAAGTGGATTATCCACTTGTGTGAGCATTAAATGAAGGAATAGCTTAAGGAGCAAGTTTATGCTTTTAACAAAAGAATTTCTCTCTCGCTCCTCCCCTCAAAACTCACGCCTCTCTCTCTACTCTCTCTCCCTCTCACTCTTTTCTCTCTCTATCACCATTGTTAATTAAACTCTAAGCTTCAAAGATCAATTTTATACCTAGATCTCGACCTAAAATCAAATCAAAATTCATTTCCCATTAATCAAGACCAAGGTTGATGGAGTTTCAAGCTTGAAGTCAAGAGAGAAGATTTTTATGTCTATTCAAAATCATTGAGTAAGTGTTGAATTTGCTTAGATCTAGTTATAATTGTGTTAGATATGAGTGTATATGGTTAGATCAAGCAAGAAAACACCACCCTTCTAGTTCATTAAAATTTTCGAAAATTAGGGTTCATGCCCTTTAAAAAAAATTTCTTTTTCTTTTCTTAAATTGAGGTGATATTTAAGCAATTGGGATCTTATTGAATCTATTTCCATATGCAAAGAAATGATTTAAAATGAATTATGGATTTTGAGTTAGTTTAGTTTACCTATTTTTGAGATTTTTTTTTCTTTTTTTTTTTATCTTGAGGATTATTGATGAATTGGTGATTGATATGTGTTATTGAGGATGCTAATATGAGATTTAATGGATTGGATTAATGATTGAAATCGATTGGTGATGTTTGATGCGAGTTAGTTTGATAGAATTTGGGCAAATTTGCTTATATGCTTTAATTTGCTAATTGATGGTTTATATATGTAATGAAGTGGGATAATTTGATAGATCTAAAGTTTGATTGATGATACATGCAAGATTAAAAATTTTCAAAAAGTTTAGTTTACTTAAATTTGGGACTTTTTAATTTATGTGTTAAATGATTAGATTGGCTATGGTTAATTGATTATAAGCATGATAGGACTATTTATTAATGATCAATTTCGTTAATTGATGGATATGCATAAATTTACTCGAGTTTAGTTTGTGTGTGTGAATGAGAACTTTCATATGAGATGAGTTATGTGTCGAAAATATTTGTATGTGGCTAATTGATGATTAATTGAGCCCATGTATGCGATATGAGACGAAACGAACCAACCCCTAAGGATTTAGGTCTTGACCGAATGTGATGAGAAAAAGGGAAAGCCGAGTTTGATTTTTCTTGAGTCATTTGATCACATATTCGTGCTATTGTGTATTATGTGAGCTTAATGTGAATTTTTGAGAATTTTTCAACGAAGAAATCTAGAGTTTAGTTTGTCAAGAATGTTATAAAGTGGAATAACTTGTTAATGTAAATTATTATTGGATAAATGATTTAAGAATGTGTTATTATGTGTCTTTGATTTTCTAAATTAATTTTTTGGAAATTTTTCCCCAACTATAAATATTTTCCATTTTTTACAAAAAGTTTTTAAGTATGATTGCTAAGGTGTTATTTAACTTGATTAGTGTCCATGAGCCAATTTGACATTTATATTGCTTTGTGTGTATGCATATCTATGTGTTTGTTTATTGATGTGGCTTAGTTCTATGTGAGTGTTAAGTCGATAGTAGGATTGGTGATTACTTAAGTAGTTTTATGCTTATGAGACTAAGATAGTCGGAGGGTATTAATGAGGAGTGACAGAATAGTACTAAGATAGGAATAGTATTCTTAGTAAGGAAGTTTCTGACCGATTTCTTTTATCTTATCCCATGAACTATCTCCGATGTGATTCTATCTGAAGGTATGAGCAAAGAACGGGAGTGAGTTCACCCCAAGTGTTACGAGAGTGAGCTAAGATCATCAGGTGGGCATTACTTCTACTATACGTATATAGAGATCCCCTGCGTATCGTAGGCCTCTTATACGAATATATGCATGATATTATTTAACTGTTATTTTCAGTTTTATGAAATGTTGAAATGATGAATGGCTCTTATGAAATGAAATGTTTATGAAATGAAATGAAACGTTTATGAAATGATTGTCTGCCAAGAATGTTTATGTTTTACGTATGTGTCCTATTTGTGTTGATTCGCCAACTTTAAAGGAAATCCAATTGGGACCCTATGCTAGACAAAGGTATGCTAGTACGGGTTAACGTGTACACTCATGGAGACCGCGAGTCACTTGTGACCAGTCTTGGCATTCGTGGAAGGAGGCCTCCTTACCGGCCCGTGACAGAAAATGACAGATATGGAACATATGAAAGGAAAATGATCGGCCGATCGACTTTATGAAAATCAAATAAATGTTTTAGTAAACACAGGTCTTTCAAGAAAACCCCTATGTGTTACTGTTTGGCAGTACAAATTATATATGTGTATGCATGTTTGTGTTTTCGGCATGTGCCCACTGAGTATTTTTATACTCAGCCCTGCATGTATTTTTAAATGTGCAGGTTGAGCAGCTGATGGAATGGAATGGTGTTGAGCGGGTGTTCCTTTGTCATTTCAAGAAATGTAACCTTGAGTATACATCTTCATATGTATATCTCACACGTATTCCGCTGCGAAACACTTTGATTATGGTAACTCTATGTTATGAATAGGGGTGTAAAATCGGGTACCCGCGAGTACCCTACCCGCAAAATGGCGGGACAAAATCGCCCGAAACCTCCACCCTCACCCGACCCGCCTGCATGCCGTGGGTACCCGAATACCCGCTGCGGGTATGACGGTACCCTCGATTTCCCGCAATTTCTTAATTGGTTTTAATTGTGCGGGTATTTTGTCCCGCTGGAGGGTATTTGTCCCGCTGGAGGGTATTTCTTATCCCGCAATGTGCGGGTACCCTCTTTACCCGTAGGAATTATTTTATAAATTAATTACCATTCAAATCAATTTGAACTCAATTTTAAAATAAAAGTTACTTTTTTAATATAGTATAGATAAATATAGAATTGTGACAGTACGAAGAACTAAACTGAAATTAATTATTAAAATCTACCTAATCAATTAAAGCTCCAAACATATGTTTGAAATATTGGAATGCTTAGTAAATGCATCCAAACGTATAATTGAAATATTCTCACATTTTTGTACTCGCAGTCTATGTTTTTTTTTTTTGAAACCGTACTCACAGTCTATTAAATGCATATATAAAAATTAAATTAATTCATAAGTATAAAAATGATTAAACTAAAAATTTAATTTGCGGGTATGCGGGTACCCGTCGGGGTATCCACGGGTACCCGATACCCACATTTTTTTAGAAACTAATACCCGCACCCGACCCGACCCTCCACCCGAATTTTGCGGGTATCGGGTACCCGATACCCGCGCGGGTATCGGGACGGGTGAGGGTATACCCGATACCCGCAACCCGATTTTACACCCCTAGTTATGAAGTCAATGCATTCGTTTTTGGGTAATCCATCTCAATTAGGTCATCCTTATGTGAATGTTTTGCAAGTATTTGAATGATCAAATATGATCCTAGTACTTTCTTTTAATGTCATATTTTCTCAAAATACTTTTATGTTAAGTAAATGCCCTTTCTTTCACCGTTTATTAACCCACATCCCAAGTTATAACTGCGTCTAAACCACCATTAGGAATAGCGGACTGTGACAAATAATCTGCTGCATGCAACTCCTTCATGCACCCAACAAATCGTTGGATAAAGCAGATAACAAACTTCTGCATGCGAGTCATTGCACCTCTTCATATTTGTGTAGACACACCCTCACAGTGAGTTTGTTTTACCAGTTGATTGATGCCATCAATAAAATTAGAAATTTCATATTTATAATTGATTTCATAAATCGTGTTATTTAAATTGAATTGCTAGAATTATAACTTGAGCTTATGTGAATAATAATTTTATTATTTCGCGTTATATGTGTTTAGTATTAAGTCGTGAATTAATTCCAACTTTTATGTATTAAATTCCAAGTTTGAGGATTTAATTTATAGAAATGCGACAAGTATTTAATCAGCAATATCAGAGATTCATTACAAATCCAATAATTATACAAAAGAGTTCATTTACAATCTGGTTAACTCATGACTTTACCAACACCATGTACCAAGCCACACTTGCTCCTTATTTTTCCTCCAACATAAATGTCCACATTATTCACTCTATACTCATCTCCCTTGTTTTTCTCCTACACAACACTATACACTTTTGACCAAATTACACACAAAAACCAACTCATTTCTCTTCAAAGTCATGCCTCTTAAATTCATGTTACAACAAGCTTCTGCATACGCCCGTACAAATAGCCACACCTAGCTTATAAAGTCACGATTTCAGCAAAAGAAAATCACGCCAAGTTCACAATATTTAAAGGCTGCAGAAATTTGTAGACTAATTTTTCTTCGCCAATCACTTCAAACATAAATCCTCTCCAACTCCCTACAAAAATTTCTAACGTCATAATTTTCGTTGTCTGCGAAATTCACCTTTATAATCACCTAAATGATTCAGCTTAAAACCAACAACTTCACTCAGCAAATTCTAAAGTGCGGAGCTATTCTTTTGACAAGATTCAGTGAAGGTAAATGAATATTAATAACTTCAGTTCTTATGCATTCTTATACTCCCTCCGTCCCAATAATGAAGACACGCTTCATTTAGGCACGGAGATTAAGGCGAGATAGATTAGAAAATAAAGTAGTGTCGTCCCCTTTACTAGTGTATTTGATTAGTAAATATTTAGTGATTTCTTTTTATTTTATTTTAAATGTCAACTGAAAATTTAAATTTATAAATTCATTATTTTAGAATATTTTAATTAATTTAATTGTTTTTTTTTAATTTTAGTCATTTTGACAATCAGACAATCACCGAGCACCCCTGCCCCCTTTCTTCTTCGTCTTCACCGTCACGCCATCAACGCCGGCGACGATCACCAAGCTCACCAGCCCGATGAACATCCTGTGCTCATCTATCACCGAGAATCGCCGGCCAACACCACCAACGTGGTGGCCAAAAGAGAACCCATAATCGAACCCAATTTCGAACTCAAAATCGAACCCAAAAGAAAACCCGAAAAATCGAACTAAAAAATGAAACTCAGAATCGAACTCAAAATCGAACTAAAATGTTAACCAAAAAATGAAACTAAAAAATGAATAGATTTTAAAAGCTTATGTTTTTCTAAGAAAAATTGATTTTGAAAGTTTCTGCAAAAATTGGGGGCTGAATCTTGAAGGGGATCTTGGGGATCTAGGTTTTTGGGAGAAGGAGAAATGATTGGGGGTTGTTCGATGGCTGCTGCCATGGAGAGAGAGAGAGAGGCCGGAGCCGCGTGGTGGTGGTTCGGCGGCTCAAGGCGGTGGTGGTTTGGCGGATCTGGGTGGCAGAGGAAGGGCATGGAAAGGGGCGTCGCTGCTATCGCTAGAGTAAGAGGAAAGGTGAGAAGCGTCGAGGGTTCGGCGGTGGGCTCGCCCGCTCTTGCTTTGCCAGAGATTTGAGGGAGGAGCCGGCGGTTTTGTGGGGGCGAGATGGGTGTGTGAGCGTGAGTCAGATTTGAAAGAAAGTGGCGGCAGCGCTGTTCGCCGGAGGTCCAGCGGAAGTCACCAACAGCGCTCGTCGCCGGAAGAGGCTGGGGCGACAGGTGGTGGAGATGAGAGAGTTTGTGAGAGAGGAGAGAATTAAGGTTGGAGAAGGAGGCAGACGACACAATAATAGTTAAGGTTTTTTAATTTATAGGATAATTACAGAATAATTAGGGGTTTTAATTAATGCCTAATTATTTCTATTTTTAGAAGTGTGTCTTTATTATTGGGACAACTCAATAAGGAAGGTGTGTCTTTATTATTGAGACGGGCAGGGACGGAGCCAGGGTGGCTAGAGCCCCCTCCCAAATTTTGACTTTTTTTTTTAAAAATATATATAGATATATGTTTATACCTATTATAAAATAATTTTGTTTTATAAAAGAGTATTTGGTTATTATATTCTCTCATATATACTTAATTTAAGGATAATTCTGTTATTTAAAACTATATAATCTATGAAATATTGTTTGTTATTATTACTATTATACTTGTCTTTTAATAAAAAAATGTTTAATATGTATGAAATGTTAAAAAAAATTATAATGTATTGAAACTAATTTGTAATATATGAAAAATATATAATCTATGAACATATTATTTGTTATTATTATTATTATGCTTGCTTTTTAATAAAAAAATGTCTTAAATATACGGAATGTCCAAAAAAAGTTTTGTGATATATTGAAACTATATAATCTATGAAAATATTGTTCGTTATTATTAGTATTATGCTCGTATTTTAATAAAAAAATACCTTAAATATACAGAATGCTCAAAAAAAATTATCCGAGTGCCGTACAAGTTCAGCCCCCGAACTTAATTCCTGGCTCCGTCCCTGGAGACGGGGGAGTAATATCTTCTCATTCAATAACTTTGTTCTTAGATTATTCCCGCGGCCAACACAAACCAATCAAACTCCAGAACAACAACAAGAATCACAAACTCCTCTTCAAGATTTCACATTCTATAACTTATTAGCTCCATCATTCATATATAGAATTATTTTCATGATGTTAGTAATACAAGAGGACTATGAACTGCCATTAAAATGTGCTCTGCTTTCATTTAATAGAACTATATACATAGTTGAATTCAAAAGTTTTGATTCCAAAATCGAGTCTTTACACAAAGTTCGAGTTTTCTGAAAACTATTTCAAATCTATCGGGCGACGGTGGTTCCAAGCGTGGCGGCGCAGCTCGGCGGCGCGATCGAGAGCGAGAGAGAGACGAGAGATGTGTGTGGGTGTGTTTCAGAAGGAGAATAGGAAGGGGCGCCGGCTCAAGCAGAGCGACGCCGGCGGTTCGCGCCGAACCTTCTCCGGCCTCAGGCGGCGGCAACAGAACCGAGAGAAGGGAGGGAGATGAGCTGCGTACTGGGTGTGTGCGTGAGTTTGGTGAAAGAAGGAGAGAGAGAGAGAGAGAGAGAGGGGGGGGGGGGACGAGGGTTATTTGCATTTGGGCTTCTCTTTGGGGCGATTTTTATTTTCATAAAAGGTGATGGGCTAACTGATTTTAGTGTGTTTATATTCCTGGGCTTTAAATTTCTTTTCAATTGGGCCAGCAAATCTTTATTTTAAATTGGGCCTTGATTAATTATTAATTTGAATTAAGTTTTACTCCCTCCGTCCCATTATTGAAGACACACTTTCCTTATTGGGGTGTCCCAATAATAAAGACACACTTCCAAATAAGGAAATAATTAGGCTTTAATATACACTAGTTAATTGCACCTTAATTAAAGTATAAATAAGACAAAAAAACCCTAAACTAATTTTATACACTCGGCCTCTCTCTCCCAGAATCGACCCCTCTCTCTCTCTCTCAGCTCTCTCGCCGCCGGCGCCGCCCTGACCACAACACCTCCCGACGAACGCCGGCGGTATCCATCCCCATCTCGCCCTCTCTCTCTCTCTCTCGCCCGACGAAGACGTCGCCTTAGTGGTGCAACCGCCGCCTGCTGCTTCTTCTCCGGCCGAACAGCCATCACCCACCCCCCTCTCTTCTCCTTTCGACTGCACAGCAGCGGTGGCTTCGCTTCCTCCGAAGGAATCGTTTGCCTCCTCTCCTTCGTTCTCTCCTTCCTCGCCGGTGGACTAGGGTTTGCAGCGCGGCGCACATCCCCCTCTCTTCTCCTTCTCTTCGCCGCCGCCTGCTTCTCCTTCTCCAGCCGACGGCGGCTCTGGGGCCGCGCCGCGACCGCCTTTCTTCTTCCCCTCTCGGTTCTCCCTCATCTCTCTCGCTCATCTCTCTCTCCCTAGACTCTGTGTCTGCCGCGATTCGATTTTTGGGTTAGGGGCTAGGGTTTGCCGCGATTCGATTTTGCAGGTTCGATTTTGGGTTTGATTTGGGGGTCGAATTTGGGTTTCGGTTTTGGGTATGAATTGGGGGTTGAATTTGTGAGGTAGCGGTGGTGTCGGAGGTGGCGGTGGTGGTTGTCGGAGGTGGTGGTTGGACAATATTTTTTATTTAATTCATTTAAATTAATTCAAATTTTCGAAATTAATGAAATTACAAAAATTTAAAATTCAACTAAAACATTAAATAGAAATAAATAAATACACTAAATTAAAACTAATCAACTACACTAATAGTGGTGGGCCACAACACTTTAACAACTAATCTACCTCTCCTTAATCTTCGTGCTCAAAAGACCTATGTCTTTATTAATGGGACGGAGGGAGTATTAATTAATTGGGTCCTTTAATTTGTTAATTATTACTCCCTCCGTCCATAATTTAAAGCCTCACTTTGGTGTGGGCACGGAGACTAAGAAAAGTGAAAAAGGTGATGTGGATGAAATAAAAGGGCAGTGGTTAAGAAATTAGATTACTTTTACTAATCTTAGATTAAGAGATCACTATTGATTTGTTGATTTATTCTCTTTTTTCTCTCCCTCTCCTAGTTCTCATTAATCTCTCTCTCTTTCTCTCTCTCTCCCTCCTGCCACCGTCTTCACATCTTAAGTGAAAATATTGAAAAAACCAAGTCAAACCAAATTGACCAAGATTTTGTTAGGATTAAGTTTTGGGCAGTGAAAATATTGTAGAAAAACTCGTTAGTGTTGATCTCCTTCAATGGCGGTGGAGCGCTCTCCTTGTGCATGGGATGGTGGTGGTGGTGATGGTCGTAGTGATCCTCGATGTCGTTTCCCTCATTGTGGTTGAGATTCTTGAGAACCTCCTCCACCGCCTCGAACCTATCACCGCCGTTAGGTGCGGTGTATATTTTCAAGGCGATATCGCCCTTGACGTGGGAAAGGGGCCTCTTTTCTCGAGAGGGTACCTCTACCCCATGGATTCTTGCTCGGAGTGAGGCTCAAATTGTTGGATTTGTATATTGAAAGCAAGAACGTTTTATGCTTGTATATAGGGCTGAGAATCGGGTCGGGATCGGGTACCCTACCTGAAAAAATCGGGTACCCGGTCCCGATTAAGACGAGAAATCGATACCCGATCCCGAACCCGAAAAAAAATCGGGTACCCTTATACCCAACTCGGGTACCCGAGTCGGGTATTCGGGTACCCTAATTACCCGGTCACAATACACATTGAATTGAGTAATTAAAAAAAAGGAAGAAGAAGATTAGAAGATCTGAAGAAGAACTATACCTGGGAGTGGGGACGGCTGGCGGCGTGTCTGCTGGGAGCTCGGAGGCGGCGCAGCTGCTTGGACGACGGAGGCGGCGAGGCTGGGTCGACGGGCTGCGGGCTGAACAGAGGGAGTTGGGCGCCTGGCGGACAGCGGACTGGGCGATGGTCGCGACTCGCGAGAGGACTGCGCCGCAGCCGCTAGATCGTGGCAAGCGGCAGGTGGGACGACGAAGGCCGGCGCCGGCGACGTTGGGTCGTCGAGCAAACGGAACAGAGGGATTGAGGGCTGGGCTGGGGCCTAGGGGCGCGGCGGGAGTCGGGAGAACAAGGAGGGAGTAGGTAGGGTTACAGTTCAAGTTCACTCCTAATTTGATTTGAAAATTGAAATTAAGGAATTAAAATTTAATTAAATAATTTAATATATATTTAATAAAAACAGGGTATTTCGGGTATACCCGATCGGGTATCGGGTATACCCGATACCCGATTTTTCCCCACCCTAAATACCCGATCCCGAACCCGGTCCCTAATTTTTCGGGTATAGGGTACCCGATACCCGATTTTTTTGGGTCGGGTATTCGGGTACCCTATACCCGAACCCTATTTTCCCACCCCTATCTATGTGCATTGGCTCTGCCAATTTTATAATCAAATTTGGATCCTGAGCGGATAGCTATCCTATCGGTATTAGTGTACATAGTGACTGTGAATCATCGAGCGGGTTGGCCGGTCAAGTGTCTGTGAGACTACCCACAGCCGTGACACTCACCCAATCCAACCTTACTCCACTTTTTAATAAAATATTCATTTCTCTCTCATCCACCTACACAACCATCAACCTAATATAATTTTTACTCCCAATGGAGACACCAACTCAACCTACATATTTTTTCTTTTCACTTTATTTTTAAATTATCTTAATATCTAAAATAAAATATAAATTAAAATTAAATATTTATTTATTATATTTAATAAATAAAATAAATATTTTTGAAAAAAAAATTGTAATTATATTATAATTAAACATTGTCATATATTATAATTGATATTTAACTCAATCACAAAGGAAGATTACAAGAATTAAACACACAACTAAAATTAAATATATCAAAGTAAAATACATGAAATTTAAAAATGCAAATTACATATTTAATTGTCAGTGCCAAATTTTTCCCATATGTGCTCAATCAAATCATCTTGAAGAGTCCTATGAGCTTCTCTATTGCGAAGTTGATCTCTATTAGTCATATAAGCAGACAAACTCGCAATGCGTTCAGTAGAATAGCGGAAATGTTCTTCATCTTCTATTTGTACTCTTGTAGGTGTATCCATAAAATTTTTGTTGGATCTTAATAATTTTGGTAGGTATCTCGTTCATCCTCAACTATCATATTATGCATGATGATATAAGCCATCATAATTTTTCCCATCAAAACTTCGTCCCAAATAAGACATGGGCGTCGTAGAAATGCAAATCGAGCTTGTAGAACTCCAAATGCTCGCTCAACATCTTTTCAAGCAGACTCTTGGTGTTGAGCGAACAACTTGTGTTTGCGTATCTGTGGGAAAGTAATTGATTTGACAAATACAGCCCATGAAGGGTATATACCATCAATTAAATAATATGCCCTATCATAATGACGACCCGTTCACTACGTAATTAACCTTTGGTGCTCGACCTTCTAAGACATCATTAAAAACAAGAGATCGATGGAGTACATTAATATCATTACACGAACCTGGTGTTCAAAAGAACGCATGCCATATCCACAAGTCGTATGAAGCAACAGCTTCCAAAATGATCGTTGATTTTCCGCTTCTTCCAGTATATTGGCCGGCCCATGCATTAGGATAATTTTTCCACTCCCAATGCATGCAATCAATACTGCCAATCATGCTTGGAAAACCATGTTGTTCTCCAACATAGAGCAGCCTTGCCAAATCTTCTTCATTAGGCCTTCTTAGATACGTACCACCGAAGCAAGAAATAACACCTTCCACAAAATAGACTAAAGCATCTCTTGTCGAAGATGAACTCATTTGTAGATACTCATCGGCAACATCGGAAGATGTCCCATACGCCAATACCCTCATGGCTCCAGTACATTTTTGCAATGATGAAAGACCTATTCTGCCGGTGGCATCTCGTCTCTGTTGAAAAAATTCATCATTAGCAGTAACAGCTTCCACTATTCGAACGAATAGCGATTTCTGCATGCAAAATTTCCGTCGGAAGAGCTCTGGAGTATACGTTGGGTTGTCGTTGAAGTAGTCGTTGATCAAATGCTCTGCACCAAACTCACGTTCCCTATCACAATATCTCCTGTTGGCTGTTGGAATTTGATGTCCTACAATCAGATTATGATTGTTTAGGATCATATTCCGGATGATGTTATCAAATTGACGATTTTGTTAATAAACTCGTTCTTCCCATTCATCAAGTTCGTTGGAATGGGAAACATCAGAACTTGAGTCTGAATCAATTGAAGAGTATTCATTGACAGACACATTTGTATGAGAAATGGGAAAATAATAGGATATAGGTGTACTTGAGCAAAGAGTGAGATTTTTGTGTTTTATTGAGATGTGTTTCATCTGGCATATATAGAATACATACTGAAATATGGGATAAGATAGCTAGATTTGAATTGATACGGTTGCATATGATGTAGTCTGTCAAAAATGACATATGCATGTGAATTGGAAATAATGTAGTGTCAGTATGCATGTGAAATGGAAATAATGTAGTGTCAGTATGCATGTGAATTGGAAATAATGTAGTGTCAATATGCATGTGACTTGGAAATAATGTGTGTCAGTATGCATATGAATTAGACAAATGCTTTGTCAGAATTGACTAAATTCTTTGGGAAGCTAAACGGATCCAATGCTATTCAACTTTAGATGAAATACACTTGTTCATTAATTAAACATAAAACAAGTACATAACACAATTCCACTTGACTAAAATCACACAAATAGAAAGCACACAAATTAAAAGCACACAAATAAAAAGTACATAAACTAAAATTACATAGAAAGCACATGACTAAAATACATTCACTCTCCAAACACAATTTTTAATTAGTTGACGTTTCATCTCTTCGTCTTCTGGAGATAAGTGCTCTTTCGACAACAATTGAAGCAATATTTTTTCTTCCATCTTCATTGCGTTTCATTGCAACTTCTCGCGCTCTAGATCGATTCGAGTTTTTATTAACTTAGCTTCGGCATCTCTAGTGAGTCTCATTGCACGAATTTCTGCAGCAACAACAGATTCATGAGTAGATTCAGATTGTGAGACCTTACCTTTTCATTTCCTTTTTGCCTTATCTCTTCCAATGGGACGAGTCGCAGTTAACTGTTCAGATATTGGAGTTTCTGGATTAGAAAGGATAGAAAATCCCCCATCTTCCGAAGTCTTTGATCTTTTCGAACTGCCACCACTTTGTTGGTCATCAACATCTTCACTTTGACGGCGAAAAATAGGGGTGGTATCATGAACATTCCACTTGGGATGTTTACTCATAACTTCATTAAATACAACCAAGTCTAGAAACTTGCTTCCACCTGCTTCGTAAATAAAATGAGCTTCTTTCTCAACATCGTTGTCGCTCATCCCACTCCTTCTTCGAGCGTTTGCTTCCCTGCAAGCAGCAACCCATTTGTTTATATTTTTGTTAAGACGTTTCCAGCGACCTTTCATCAATTCAATGTTTCGTTCGTTGAGCTCATTCGGATTTTTCGCTTGAGTGTTGTGATACAATTTATGAACACGTGACCAAAGCGATTCCCCCTTTTGATTGTTTCCTCGAACGCTATCTTCGCTAGCATAGATCCAAGATGACATAAGTGCTACATCTTCTTTCACACGCCAAGCTACATTGTTTGCCCCTTTCTGATTTTTGTTTGGGCGTTGAACACCCATAAACAAATTACGGGAGACATTTTCAGATGTGGAAATTCTTTGAGATGTAGGAATCTGACATAAATTTGGAGAAAATTGAGATTGATAAAATTGAGAATTTGGTGGATTTTCGAAATTTGGAAAAAAATGAGGAGTCGGATAAGATGAAAAATTTGCAGAATCTTGAGGGTTAGGATAATCTTGGGAATTTTGATCATTCTGAGAATTTGGATAAAAATAATTGGGATGATTTGGATCCATAGCTTAAAATGGAAATAAATTTGTGAGGAAAAAATTCAACGAAATGTGAAATGAAGAAAGAGAGAGATTTGGTTTGTGTGTGAAAATATGCTGAAATTGGGTTCTATTTATAGTGCTAAAAATAATAAAAATTTTAATATAATTTTTATATATTTTTTATACAGAAAAATCATTATTAAATTTTATTTATCATAATATTTAATACACCAATTATACTTTGACATGTGGCAACACATGATAACGAGAGAGAAGGGTGACTTGGGGGGCGGCTGACATGCTGGGTCGAGCAATTTCAATGACTTTGCATTTTTTTTTTTGCCAATTGCTTTGTCCTATTCGGGTGACCCTCAGCAAGGGTCACTGTTAGGTCTGGATAGTCTTGAATAGGTGTATTGGAGGGGGGGAAATACACCTATAGGCTATTTTTCGAAAATGAACTTTGAATACAAACTGACCCAACCTTTTTAGTGAAAAGAGTTTTGTCAAAACTAGGTTGACGACTGATACTGAATACTATTCAGTAAAGAGTTATCAGTTAAGTCAAAGACCTTAACTGATACGTAAGGCTTCAGTCGAGTTTGTTAAACAGAGAAATGTTATGAATCTTACTGACTATCAGAAGATAGATCAGTTAGACTAATAACACACGCAGCGGAAAACTTTTGTTTCGAAATAGCCTGTGAATTTAATCACGTTGTCAGCAGTTAAGTTTCTCTTTGCAATTAATCAGTTTTCAGTTTAGGAATGTAAGAGCACAAGTAAGAAGGTAAATACTGAAACCTGTAAATAACACAGAGATTTTTACGTGGTTCGGAAAACTCTTCCTACATCCACGGTCGGTTGATCAGACCAACAACTTCACTGGACATGTGCTTACGGGTGCACAGCAAACCGATGCGTGTACTTACGGGTGCACAACAAACTGAAACAACTGAAGATCCTATCTTCAGTACCAACACACTGGGTTGAATTTCTCACTCCTAGCGCACACTAGACACTAAGATCTCACGGAGACAGAACACTGGTCTGAATTCCTTTTCCACACAAACTCTCAATTCGGTCCGTTGAAAAGAGGTTTGAAAACTTGCCAACTAAACCACAAAGAATAAGTTCTTTGCAGTCAGTTTTACCTCTATTCGCAGGGAAGGCGGAAGAAGGTCGATCTGACAGATCGATAACGGGAATCTCACGATGAGCGAATGCAGATCGCTCTTCTCGGCGATATCGTGGGGTGGTGGCTCCGCGGCGATTGCCAGTGCTCTAGGAATGCTAGGTGCATTCCTGTTTCACCGCCGCTCCACGGAGGCGAGACGTCGGCGTATCGGTACGAATGCTTTAAGGGGTTCGCCGGTAATGGATTTCTAGAGAGAGTTGGCTGCCGGAAAGGTACAAGTCTGACTTGCGCCGAAGGTGAGGATCGACCGGAAAGCTTTGGCTAGCGCGGCTGATCGGATGGTTAGCAACAACAATATTCAAGTAAGAGGTTTTCACTGCAAGAACCTTATGGGAATCAAGATAAAAATTTCTTTGGTGCAGCAATTCTAAAATTGGATGCGAAGAAAGGGAGTTCAAGAAAGTTATTTTCAGAAAAGATGTGGATTCGGTAAGGAATCTGGAAAAGGGAGAGAGCAGTACGAATGAGAGTAGTATGTGCTGGTTACGAGCAAGAGAGGGACTGAGATCTCGGGTCTATTTTTTGAAACTCGATCAATTCTTTTGTGGAAGTAAAAGAGCAACGGAGATGGCGTTGGGCGGCCAAGCAGTTGTCGTTTTGGTCCGAGTGTCCTTACGGTGCGGTGAAGGGTGTTCTCAGCCCGTGGGCGCGGTTAAGTGAGTCCACGACCGTTTGTCGTTGTAGTCCCTTGTTACTCATCTCTGAAGTTTTGGAGAAGCTTGTTCTGTCATCGGATGACCAATGGGCATAGCTGAGGCTGGTTTTTCTTGGATCCTTGAGAGTGTCCTGTTACACAGATTAAAGACTATTGATCACGAGTGTTTCTCGATGAAAGAGATAGTTCTTGAAGAGTTGATGGAGTTGATTAACTGGAGAATCAAGAGGTCAAGAATGCAGTGGAAGATGCACGGAAATGAGATGGAAAGAAGCATAAGTCCGGTGGAGAGACTTGGAGCTATGGTTCTCTTGTGTTGCTGTATATTCTTGGATTGAGCTCTTGTGTGCTGCTGTTTTTTGGTGATTGACGGTGACTAAGAATTTTGATATTCATAAGAATGTTGAATTTGAGGTGAAGCATCTTGTTGGCAGCTGGTGACGATATATTATTTAAGAGAGAACTGAGGAGATCCCATGATTCTTATGTTTGACTATGATACCACTAGAGTTAAGGTGGAGTTTTTTTTTTCTCAACAATTTGAGGAGAGATCGAGCAGATGGAATACTCTGTAATGTTGAGAATTGGTGGAGTTTACATGGTTGAGTTTTGCATGGGGATAAGTTCATTCTCTTAGTTGAATATATAATGGAGTTATCGGTTTGTTGTTTGCTGTGACGATATCGATGGCCGCTTATTCAAATAGTTCTTCGGTTTCGCTCGATGTTGAGAAATAAGCGCTGTTGCAGAATCGGCAGCGATCAGGGTTGTTCGACAGTGATCGGGGAAGAGTGGCAAGGCCAAGAAACCCCGGAGGGTTTTCAAGAAGGGCAAGAAAGGAAGGCAAGGAAACGTGGGCTCAGATGATGAGGCTCAGGGGTGTTTCTACTGCGGGAAGCTGGGGCATTGGAAGAGGGACTGCATTGCTTGGAAGAAAAGCCAAGATCAGTCAAATGCCACTAAGAGGGTGGAGTCAGAAGAGAAAGAGCCATGGCATTCCGCGGAAGCACTGAATGTGCTAAAAGGGGGTCTACAGTGGGTTCTTGATTCTGGAGGTTCGTTCCAGTGAGTCCGATGGAGGATTGTTTTAAGGTCTGATACAGAAGTAAAGTGTTTTCGGAGGAAGAACTGGAGTTAGTTGCTGCTATCGATTATTGGCTTAGAAATCAGGTGGAGATTTGTTGTTAATGATTTCATAAGCTCATAATCGAGTTTTGTACACTCTGATGAAGAGTGGAGTTTTACTTTGGTGGAGAAGAGGGAATTCTGTTGTCTGATGAAGAGTCCAGTCAGTCACCAGATGTCACGACCAGACCTAATTAAGGATAATTAAGCCGGGGAAACCGTGACTAATGAAGGGAGATTAGAAGCGGGGTAGAAAGGGAATAATCAAACAAGAAATGATCGCATTTCATCATTATTAACAACATGGATATTTATAATATAACGAAGTTTTAGTCGTATAGATTCAAATAACTAATAAGTTCGGATAACTCCGACTTATCCAAAATAGTATACAACTTCTGAGTACGCAGCGGAATAAGGTTCTGATTACATGTATGAAGACATGTAACCCTAGAGTTCATTAATACATAATAAGACAAAAGAATCCCGCTTGTCACTTCATCAACATCAGCCGCTGCTCAACCTGCACATTTAGAAATATATGCAGGGCTTGAGTACAAAAGTACTCAGTGGCACGTATGCCTAAGTATAAAAATACATGCTTCAAAACTGTAAATTGTCATGCCATAATAAACAGTACAGCAAGGGAGTTTTTCGCTAAAAGGCCCAAGCTTACTAAATTCATTTGTGATTCTTAAAGTTCGACTGCAGTCTAAGTTCTCTTGTAATCTATCATATCTGGAACTTTGTGCCGGAGAGGTGGCCACCTCTCACGGTCACTTGACCGGCCAACCCGCTAGATGACTCACGGTCACTGGTGTACACTAGCCCTGGCAGGATAGCTATCAACTGCTCAATACCCGAATTCGATTACATGATAAAAGCCACATCAGATAGATATCATACTGAAATTGAAACATTTTATGGCAAGACAATATTTGAAATAACTTCAATTAATTTAGTCATGAAATAACTTGCTTGAACGTAACATTTAAACTCATTTGATATATATGAAAGTAATGCCCACCTGATAGCAAAGCTTTGTTACAGATTAGTGACTCCTTGACGAGCTCTTATTCTTGCGCTCGACCTTTAATCCGAGAAAATAACGTAAGACTTTAAATCGAGGAAAAATTCTCAATTAAATGAGAATGCGTAATTAACTATGCATGAACCTCATATGCATGAACTATTATTCTGAGTTAATAATCAGGGAATTTCTATTGTTAATCCTGGCTATCGGATTTAAAACAAAAGCTAAGTCTCGTCTCATGAAGCCGGATAATTAACAAAAATTAATCCGTTCTCTTATGGGTATTCTAATCCGTCAATTAAATAAACCCCGCTCCTCGTAGTCAATAGAAAATAAATAAATACTTCAGCTTATTCGATTTATAACCTCATCATTAATCGGGCTTAATAAATGGAAGAAAGTATTGTTGCAAGTTTAAATAATTAAAAGGCTCAACATAAGGCAGCCTAATAATTAATTAAGTAGAAGTGAACTTGAATAATTAACATGAGAGGCCCAATTGAAATAATTCATCGGCTCAAGTAATTAAATAAATCTTGGCCCAATAAATAAATAATTTGATTAGCTGGGCTCAATTAAATAAATCAAACGAGGCCCAACGAAGATAATATAACAGTCCAATTAAAATAAAATAGATGGGCTTCAATTTAAATAAATTCGTCCCAATGAAATAATATAACAAAAGCCCATATGAGTAAAAAAAAAAAAATAAGGCCCAACTGAAATGATACAGCAGCCCAAATATGTGAATAATCAAAGGCCCATATAAATAATTTCAGAGGCCCAATCAGTAATTAAAATCGGCCCTTATAATTAAAATCAGAGGCCCAATTCATAATTAAAATCGGCCCATATAATTAAAATCAGAGGCCCAATTTATAATTAAAATCGGCCCATATAATTAAAATCAGAGGCCCAATTCATAATTAAAATCGGCCCATATAATTAAAATCAGAGGCCCAATTTATAATTAAAATCGGCCCATATAATTAAAATCAGAGGCCCAATTCATAATTAAAATTGGCCCAATCTTACAATTAAAAGAGAAAGGCCCAATTACAATAATTACAACAAGGCCCATAAATAAACAAATAATGAAGCCCAAAGAAAATAAAATAAAGGCCCAAATTTTCGGCCCAACTCAATTAAATGAGAGCCCATCCTCACAATACACACTCTCGGTTCTCTCTTTTACCTTACAAATCACGCACACACACAAAAGAACGCACACCTCTCTCTCTCTCACTCAAAACAGTCGAGCTCTCTCTCTCTATTTCTCCCTCTCGCTCCGCCTCCAACCGGCCTCAGCCGAGGCGCCTGCCGCTACAGCTCCTCGTCAACGTCAATCCCTCAACGTCCTTCTTATCCTCTCCAAAACAGATCTGTCACTCTCAATCTCGTCGTTGCTGCTGCGTTCCTCCAGTGAGCAGATAAAAGTTCGACGCCTCTGTCGATTCCCCGAGCCCCGACGCCGCTGCTGCTACTGGAATCCGGCGAGCCAGCCTGCTCACGGTTACCTATTGCTGCGTCGTCGGCTGCCTTCGAGATTTCCGCCGCCTCTAACTACAGCTACTGTTTCGCCGGGTCGCGGCCTGGAATTCTATCGCCGGACGTAGCCGCTTGGGAGCGCCGCCGCCAGCCGCTGCTGTTAACAGCAAGAGTCCAGCAGCCTCCTTTCCCGGAGCCGCCGTCGCCATGATTCGCAGAGCTCCGACAGTCCCGATTCAGACGTCAATGAAAGCTCCGTCGTCGCGTCGTCTTCCGATTCAGAGCAGGGCAGTCGGCCCTATTCCTTAAGCTAAGTTCTCTAGTCATTCTTCTTTTACTACACAAATAAAATGTTGTTGTGGTTCTCTTTGCTACTGATTAAGCAAATTCTCGTATTCTGTTTAATCTTCTAGTTGCTAAGGTGAATGATTCTCAAGCTTATTGTTCTATAGTGCAGTAGGATGAAAAGCATAAGTCTTTTTATTGCTATACATATCATGCCCATTTGATACAGTGGTGAAACGTGATTATGCCTCTGATATGAATGCGAACTGAATGGTTATTTGAGATAGAAAAATACCTCGCTTGTATTCAATTGATTGGTTGTTGCTGGAGTGTAGTGAAGGGTGAAATAACTGAAATGGATTGAAGTTGCCATTGTTTAACGAATGAAGGAGACTTGAACTGAAAATAGCAAAGTTAAGGACAAAGCTTACCTTGCAATTGTTTGGTTTGATTGATGTATTGTTCGTTGTAGTTGATTAGTTCCACTGAGGAATTAACTGAAATAAATGATGGTTCATTGTATAATGCAGGTGAATTTAGTCGAGGGAGAATGAAAGTATTGAGCCAAACCTTACCTTGAGAGCTTTGGCAGAAACAAACTGGGTTGTTCTTAAATTTTGTTTTCTCGGTGAAACAAGATGAGAGTGAAAGTTTGCATTTGTTAGGGGATGATACTAATAGGAAAATATATATTGCTGCATAATTGAGTGATGAGTGGTGGGAAAAATGATGAGTGATGGGGGAAAGTGGTTGGGAAAGAGTGAATGGTCGGGGTGAAAAATGAGTGGTGGGGAAAAGTGGTGGTCAAAGATTGATGGAAAGAAAAAGAAAAAAAATAGAGAAGAATTAATGATGTATTTTCTATGTCTCGGTGATTCCGTAACTGAAATAAAATACTGGCTTCGATTCTGCTTGATACTGTATTTACATAAATCTCGATTTCGACATGTGATATCTCGCTAAAATCGATAAGTTATAAAATGAATCAAAATTAAATCCGTAGATTTAATTCGTTCGTTGTTCTAATATATAAATTAAATCCGCAGATTTAATTAACTCACGAGTCTGAAATAATCCACAACTTGAGTAAGAATAAAATCTAATTCCATCTCGCTTAAATAAATAACGTGACTTTGCTAAGTCAGTTATAACTCTGAAATAATATCATTGACTGCTTTAACAATATAAATTCAGGATCATAAGCTGAATTCATATCAGAATAATATCTGTTTTCATTCACTGATGAACAAAAATACACACTCATTACTGGATTTAAAATATATAAAAGAGCGGGTCACTACATACTACCCCTCTTAACAAAAATTTCGTCCCGAAATTTGCATATTTCTTCTAAAACATTTCGGGATATTTCTCCTTCATTTTGTCTTCAAGCTCCCACGTGGCTTCTTCTTGTCCGTGGTGTCTCCATAAGACTTTCACTGATGTGATTGCCTTATTCCTGAGTTGTTGTACTTTTCGATCTAGAATGACCTCTGGTCTCTCTTCATAGCTCAAGTCTGGGCAAAGGATCATCTCTTCTTGGTGGATTATGTGCTTTGGATCGAAAACGTATTTTCTGAGTTGTGATACGTGGAAAACATTGTGAACGTTTCCAAAACTTGGCGGTAATGCCAACCTATAGGCTACTGGGCCTATTCTTTCCAAAATCTCATAAGGTCCTACGAATCGGGGCCTAAGTTTTCCCTTGACACCAAACCTAGTTATCCCCTTGGTAGGAGATACCTTTAGGAAGACCTTGTCTCCTATTTCAAAACATAACTCAGTTTGACGTGCATCAGCGTAAGATTTCTGTCTATCTTGTGCCTCTTTTATTCGCCCTCTGATCTGGCGGACTATCTCAACCATCTCATTTACCATGTCTGGTCCTAAAACTTTTCTCTCACCCACTTCATCCCAATAAAGTGGTGATCTACATTTTCTTCCATACAATGCCTCATATGGTGCCATATCGATAGTCGCTTGGTAACTGTTATTATAGGCAAATTCAATCAACGGCAGCACTACTTCCCAACTTCCACCTCTATCTAACACCACTGTTCTCAACATATCTTCGAGGGTCTGAATTGTCCTTTCAGACTGCCCATCTGTCTGCGGGTGGAAGGCGGTGCTAAAATTTAACCTCGTGCCTAACTCCTTCTGTAAGCTCATCCAAAATCTAGAAGTAAATTTTGAGTCTCGGTCTGAAGTGATCGACACGGGTACACCGTGTAAGCGTACAATCTCTCGAACATACAACTGAGCTAGCTTGTCTGACCCATGTGTGATCGGTATTGGTATAAAATGAGCACATTTTGTGAGTCGATCCACTATTACCCAAATGGCAGTGTTTCCTCTCTTTGTTTTGGGCAAACTGGTCACAAAATCCATTGCGATGTGCTCCCACTTCCATTCTGGAATTTCCAACGGTTGTAGTTTTCCATATGGCCTTTGATGTAAGGCCTTCACCTGTTGGCATGCTAGGCATTTCTCCACAAATGACGCTATGTCTCTCTTCATTCCTTCCCACCAAAAGTGTTTCTTTAGGTCCTGATACATCTTAGTACTGCCTGGGTGGGCAGTATAAGGGGTATCGTGAGCCTCACTCATGATTTTATCCTTAAGCTCATCATCGTGGGGGATGCATATTCTTCCTTCAAAGAGGATAACATTATCTGATGCTTCTTGATAATTCTTGACGCCTCCTTTTCTTACTGCTTCCCGTAGTTTTTCCATCTTCCCGTCTTTTCTTTGTGCTTCTACGATCATCTTCCTCAAGTTAGGTACTGTTGCCACAACGCTTGCTATCGTCCCTGGTGGTTTAACCACTTCTATGCTCATTTTGCTAAATTCCCTTATGAGCACCGTCTCTCGAGTGATGAGAGCTCCCAATTTAGATTGGGTCTTACGACTCAATGCATCAGCCACTACGTTGGCCTTGCCTGGGTGGTAGTTAATACCGCAGTCATAGTCTTTCACTAGTTCGAGCCATCTCCTCTGTCTCATGTTGAGGTCCTTTTGCTCGAAAAAGTATTTCAGGCTTTTATGATCTGTGAATATTTCACACCTAACTCCATATAGGTGGTGCCTCCAAATCTTCAGCGCATGCACCACTGCAGCTAACTCCAGATCATGAGTCGGGTAATTCAGTTCATGTGGCCTAAGCTGTCGTGACGCATATGCTATCACTCTTCCTTCTTGCATCAGCACGCAACCAAGTCCATTTTTGGACGCGTCTGTGTAGATCATGTATTCCTTATCAGCTGTTGGGACGGCTAACACTGGTGCCGTAGTTAACTTCTCCTTAAGTTCTTGGAAGCTCTTCTCGCACTCCTCTGTCCAAGAAAATTTTATTCCCTTCCTGAGTAGTTGCGTCATTGGCCTTGCAATTTTGGAAAATCCTTCCATAAACCTCCTATAGTAACCTGCCAATCCTAAGAAACTTCTTATCTCATTAGGGTTAGTAGGCGATTTCCATTCGCGCACTGCTTGCACTTTTTCAGGGTCCACTTTAATCCCTTCTGATGATACAATATGTCCTAAAAATGTGACTTCGCTGAGCCAAAACTCGCACTTGCTGAATTTGGCATAAAGGCGCTCCGTCCTCAACGTTTCTAGGACAATTCTCAGATGTTCCTCATGGTCTTTCTCGTTCTTCGAGTAGATCAGGATGTCATCTATGAATACCAAGACAAATTTGTCTAAATACGGATGGAACACTCGATTCATGAGGTCCATGAACACGGCTGGCGCATTAGTTAGCCCGAATGGCACAACTACAAATTCGTAGTGGCCATACCTAGTTCGAAATGCCGTCTTAGGTACGTCTTCTGGTCGAATCTTCAGCTGGTGATAACCAGACCGCAAATCAATCTTCGAGAACACGCTTGCTCCCTTGAGCTGGTCGAAGAGGTCATCTATCCTTGGTAAAGGATATTTGTTCTTGAGTGTCACTTTGTTCAGTTCTCTATAGTCTATACACATTCGCAATGTGCCATCCTTTTTCTTCACAAAAAGTACGGGTGCACCCCAAGGTGATACACTTGGCCTAATGAATCCAAGTTCCAAAAGTTCTTGCAGTTGTATCTTGAGTTCTTCCAACTCTTTAGGAGCCATCCGGTACGGTGCCTTCGAGATGGGAGCTGCCCCGGGCTCCAAATCAATGGTAAACTCAATTGGTCTGTCCGGTGGTGGCCCTGGCAGAATCTCTGGAAATACATCTGAAAAGTCCCGTACAATTGCTACATCTTCTATACTCTTTTCAGTACCCAGTTCTCCGTGCAAGTATACGAGATAAGCTGGGTATCCCTTTTTCATCATTTTCGTTGCTTGTAGGGCGGAGATGATCATCTTTCTTCTCCCCATACTAATTCCGTGGAAATGTGACGGCTCCCTTCCTGGGGGTCGAAACGATATCCGTCTTTCGTTACAAATGATGGTGGCATAGTTCTCGGCTAGCCAGTCCATTCCTAGGATTATGTCCACATCTCCCATCGGTATAACATAGGAGTTGTTCACTACAATCTTGAGTGACCCTATGTTCAGTTCTAGGTTCAAACACACATGATCTACTGTCGTCATCCCTCCTATAGGTGATGATATACTCAACTCCTGGTCAGCTCTTTCCATTTTAAGTTTTAATGTGTCAACACATGTACTTGAAATGAAAGTATGCGATGCGCCCGTATCAAATAGAAGTACAACAGGAGTATTGAATAGCATGCCCATACCTGCCAGGTTTCCCTGGTTGTTCTCGGGCTGCTTCTGCCTCATAGCATAGGCTCTAGCATGACGAGGCTTTTCATGTTGTTTCTGTTGTCGCTGCTGTTGTTGGCGGGCCTGTTGCTGATACGGTTGTTGAGGTTGTGGTTGGTACTGTAGCTGTTGGTGCTGCTGTGGCTGCTGATACTGTGGTTGCTGCCTTGGGTATGGTTGGGGCAAAGCTTGAATTGCTCGCAGATGCGGAGCCTGGATAGGTGGGTTTGGCCTTGAACTCGTTCCATGTTGCTTATTCGGGCACCGGTTTGCATAGTGCCCCTTCTGGTTACAGATATAGCAACTATCACTGCCGGCCTTACAGATTCCCACATGATTTTTGTTACATTTGGGGCAATGTGGGGCCCTCTGTTGGTTATTTCCCATCTGTTTCGGTGCACCCTGACCTCCATAGCCCTGTGACTGGAAGACCCGTCCCTGCCATGGCCTCTTCTCGCTTTGGTTCGGGTTACTGTTGTCCCATCTCCTCTTCCCTTTGAAATTCTGATTATGATTTTGATCATGTAGAGGTGCTGGAGCAGGTACAGTTGCAAGTCTTTCTCCTGGCATGGCTGCCTCAATGTCTAACGCTCGGCTGAGCGACTCAGTGTAAGACAATCCTCCATGGCTTGCCAAGGCCATCCTAATCTCGTGCCTCAGACCGGCACAAAACTTTTCAGCCATCTTCTCATCTGTGTCCACTTGTTCCGGCTATTATCTAGACATATCGCAGAACATCCTGTCATATTGAGTTACCGACATCTTCCCTTGCTTTAGATTGTAAAATTCAGCTTCCTTCTTCTTGCGGTAGCTCTTGGGTATATACTTGTCATATATACCAGCTTTGAATTGTTCCCAGGTCAGGTTTTCTAACTGCTCTGCTGTCATCGTTTTCATCCGTGCTTCCCACCAGAAATCAGCTGACCCAGTCAACTGAAAGGACATACAAGTCAGACGTTCTTGGTCGGTGCAACGCAGGAAGTTGAAAATGCGTTCAATAGCGCGAACCCAAGTTTCAGCTTCTGCCGGGTCTCCTGTCCCGTTGAAGGTAGGTGGGTTCTGTCGCAAGAATAATTCTTCAATCCGTCGTTCTGGCTGAACAGGTGGTTGAACTATTTCGGGTTCTGGTTCTGGCCCTGTTTCTGGGCCTCTTCTTTCATTTCGGGGAATCCTGCCCCCTCCTCTTGGTCGTCCTCGTTTTGGCGGCATTCTATTAGGTTAAACACAAGTTGTCAGCGCATTAAAAAAAACAATAAGGACATACTATCATTTCTATAGTTACTCTTTAACTCATCGAGTTCTGCTCTTGTTAAAACTTAAACGAACATATAAATAAAACATAGCGGAACGACTTGCTGCGAAAAACCAATAAGATCACCATATATAACATAGGGAAAATTGCCTCAATGAGGACTTTACATCATCATAAAATCTAGATTCAAAGATCTATCTAAGTACCACACATGATGAACTGGCTACCTAGTGAGCCATTACAAAAACTACTCAGTCACGGAACGTCCCAAGGTTTCGCGTCTCCGTCCTAATACTAGTCAAAAGTCTATGCCGACACATGGCATACAAAAGCATCAGAACAATCTATGTTTCTGGAATATTTAAATATCATCCTATTAGATATATATATAAACCGGTCTAAGAAGATCGGGTACAAGATCCCTGGGTCGGGGCATGGCTGTCTTCCTCTGGATCCTCTTCCGGATCTTTCTCTGGGTCCTCATCTGTTTCTCCGCCAGATGGGTGCGACTCACCCCCTCCTTCACCTGCTGCCTGGCCAATGATGGCTGAGCGAATCATCTTCAAGGTGACTCGAAGAGTTGGGCGGTCGTCCATGGCCGGGGCTTTTCCCCTATTGAGGAAATCCATGGTATCGGCTAAGACTCTGTCAACGTCGGCCATAGCGGCTGCTATCTCTGCCTTGCTCAACTGCCTCGATGATAATGGTGGCTCACAGACTAATGGCACTGAACCCGTGCCAGGTGGAAAATCTCTGTAGGCTTGAGGCCTAGAGGGGCCTGCCTCAGCGTCGTGCCTCCTGGGTTGCCTTAAGATAGGGGCTGCTGGTGGAGTCGGCTCCGGAAGTGGGTCCAGTAGTTCGTCGGGCGAAGGTACTCCGACTCGAGCAAGGTCTCCCGGACGTATATACGGCCCTCGAGGAGCATTTCCCCAACGAGTGAATTGTGCCTGGATCTCAGCAGTAAATCCAGAGAAGTCATAATGCAAGTCATAGGACCTGCCAGAACGAGTGATGTAGTGAGCGGAAATCATCCTCGCCCATCCCTGCCATTCTGATGGCAGCAAATCCATTAGCCGCTCCATTCCGTCATAGTCCGATATCCCATGGTCTCTTGCAGCGACCCAGTGTCGATGGAAGCCGGCCAAGAATTGGCCTAAGTCATCACCGTGGCATCGGCGATAAGTAAAATATGAGTTCCTGATAGCATCCGGACTAGCATCTCGACGCAACGGCCGTCGTCTGGTAAAGCGCATCCTTGCCATCTATACATGAAGGTCGCATAATCAAACTCACGAATATCAAAATAGGTGGCAAAAACAGTAAGGTTCAAACATATCTACAACAGTAAGGTAATAATTCTACTTGAGGTCTCGAAATTCAAACCACGGTATTATAATCATAATAGCCTAACACTAGACTCGAATATAATTCGTGAAGTCTTAAATATGCTGCAACTAGTACTAACTAGGTTTTTGAAAAGAGATAACTCCGCTATGTTGCAGTTTCCAAACTATGTAGGGTATTCTTATTACTATGAAAAGTGTTCCCACTATACTCTGATTAAGGCAATAGTTGATTCGGTATCCGCCTCGCGTGAATAATCCGAACGAAGATCTATGCCCGTGTCACTATCTCGTGTGTGACACTTTTCTTTACTCCCCATTGTATTTTGTTTGTTGATTTCTCGTCTGGTTCACTAACTTTGTAACTTACTCATCGCCTCAATTTACAGAGAAAAGCAAAAATGTTCTTGCTAAATTCCTTCTATTGTTGTGTTCATAACAGTGATCATGCATCCTTAGCGCATCTAAGTTCATTGAGTAACATCTCCATAAAAAGGCATAAGTAAAATCAACATTTGCATCAAGGCGAAATATAAACTTCAACATTCGAAACTTTCTGTTGCATTCCTTTCTGTTGAGCATAGCGATGTGATGAAGTGCTGAGCTTTTGCCGACTGACTCTTTCATACTAGTGATCATACTAGAAAAATTTATTAACTCTAGGGTTCAGAGCAAATGAACTGCTCTGATACCACTCTGTCACGACCAGACCTAATTAAGGATAATTAAGCCGGGGAAACCGTGACTAATGAAGGGAGATTAGAAGCGGGGTAGAAAGGGAATAATCAAACAAGAAATGATCGCATTTCATCATTATTAACAACATGGATATTTATAATATAACGAAGTGTTAGTCGTATAGATTCAAATAACTAATAAGTTCGGATAACTCCGACTTATCCAAAATAGTATACAACTTCTGAGTATGCAGCGGAATAAGGTTCTGATTACATGTATGAAGACATGTAACCCTAGAGTTCATTAATACATAATAAGACAAAAGAATCCCGCTTGTCACTTCATCAACATCAGCCGCTGCTCAACCTGCACATTTAGAAATATATGCAGGGCTTGAGTACAAAAGTACTCAGTGGCACGTATGCCTAAGTATAAAAATACATGCTTCAAAACTGTAAATTGTCATGCCATAATAAACAGTACAGCAAGGGAGTTTTTCGCTAAAAGGCCCAAGCTTACTAAATTCATTTGTGATTCTTAAAGTTCGACTGCAGTCTAAGTTCTCTTGTAATCTATCATATCTGGAACTTTGTGCCGGAGAGGTGGCCACCTCTCACGGTCACTTGACCGGCCAACCCGCTAGATGACTCACGGTCACTGGTGTACACTAGCCCTGGCAGGATAGCTATCAACTGCTCAATACCCGAATTCGATTACATGATAAAAGCCACATCAGATAGATATCATACTGAAATTGAAACATTTTATGGCAAGACAATATTTGAAATAACTTCAATTAATTTAGTCATGAAATAACTTGCTTGAACGTAACATTTAAACTCATTTGATATATATGAAAGTAATGCCCACCTGATAGCAAAGCTTTGTTACAGATTAGTGACTCCTTGACGAGCTCTTATTCTTGCGCTCGACCTTTAATCCGAGAAAATAACGTAAGACTTTAAATCGAGGAAAAATTCTCAATTAAATGAGAATGCGTAATTAACTATGCATGAACCTCATATGCATGAACTATTATTCTGAGTTAATAATCAGGGAATTTCTATTGTTAATCCTGGCTATCGGATTTAAAACAAAAGCTAAGTCTCGTCTCATGAAGCCGGATAATTAACAAAAATTAATCCGTTCTCTTCTGGGTATTCTAATCCGTCAATTAAATAAACCCCGCTCCTCGTAGTCAATAGAAAATAAATAAATACTTCAGCTTATTCGATTTATAACCTCATCATTAATCGGGCTTAATAAATGGAAGAAAGTATTGTTGCAAGTTTAAATAATTAAAAGGCTCAACATAAGGCAGCCTAATAATTAATTAAGTAGAAGTGAACTTGAATAATTAACATGAGAGGCCCAATTGAAATAATTCATCGGCTCAAGTAATTAAATAAATCTTGGCCCAATAAATAAATAATTTGATTAGCTGGGCTCAATTAAATAAATCAAACGAGGCCCAACGAAGATAATATAACAGTCCAATTAAAATAAAATAGATGGGCTTCAATTTAAATAAATTCGTCCCAATGAAATAATATAACAAAAGCCCATATGAGTAAAAAAAAAAAATAAGGCCCAACTGAAATGATACAGCAGCCCAAATATGTGAATAATCAAAGGCCCATATAAATAATTTCAGAGGCCCAATCAGTAATTAAAATCGGCCCTTATAATTAAAATCAGAGGCCCAATTCATAATTAAAATCGGCCCATATAATTAAAATCAGAGGCCCAATTTATAATTAAAATCGGCCCATATAATTAAAATCAGAGGCCCAATTCATAATTAAAATCGGCCCATATAATTAAAATCAGAGGCCCAATTTATAATTAAAATCGGCCCATATAATTAAAATCAGAGGCCCAATTCATAATTAAAATTGGCCCAATCTTACAATTAAAAGAGAAAGGCCCAATTACAATAATTACAACAAGGCCCATAAATAAACAAATAATGAAGCCCAAAGAAAATAAAATAAAGGCCCAAATTTTCGGCCCAACTCAATTAAATGAGAGCCCATCCTCACACACACTCTCGGTTCTCTCTTTTACCTTACAAATCACGCACACACACAAAAGAACGCACACCTCTCTCTCTCTCACTCAAAACAGTCGAGCTCTCTCTCTCTATTTCTCCCTCTCGCTCCGCCTCCAACCGGCCTCAGCCGAGGCGCCTGCCGCTGCAGCTCCTCGTCAACGTCAATCCCTCAACGTCCTTCTTATCCTCTCCAAAACAGATCTGTCACTCTCAATCTCGTCGTTGCTGCTGCGTTCCTCCAGTGAGCAGATAAAAGTTCGACGCCTCTGTCGATTCCCCGAGCCCCGACGCCGCTGCTGCTACTGGAATCCGGCGAGCCAGCCTGCTCACGGTTGCCTATTGCTGCGTCGTCGGCTGCTTTCGAGATTTCCGCCGCCTCTAACTACAGCTACTGTTTCGCCGGGTCGCGGCCTGGAATTCTATCGCCGGACGTAGCCGCTTGGGAGCGCCGCCGCCAGCCGCTGCTGTTAACAGCAAGAGTCCAGCAGCCTCCTTTCCCGGAGCCGCCGTCGCCATGATTCGCAGAGCTCCGACAGTCCCGATTCAGACGTCAATGAAAGCCCCGTCGTCGCGTCGTCTTCCGATTCAGAGCAGGGCAGTCGGCCCTATTCCTTAAGCTAAGTTCTCTAGTCATTCTTCTTTTACTACACAAATAAAATGTTGTTGCGGTTCTCTTTGCTACTGATTAAGCAAATTCTCGTATTCTGTTTAATCTTCTAGTTGCTAAGGTGAATGATTCTCAAGCTTATTGTTCTATAGTGCAGTAGGATGAAAAGCATAAGTCTTTTTATTGCTATACATATCATGCCCATTTGATACAGTGGTGAAACGTGATTATGCCTCTGATATGAATGCGAACTGAATGGTTATTTGAGATAGCAAAATACCTCGCTTGTATTCAATTGATTGGTTGTTGCTGGAGTGTAGTGAAGGGTGAAATAACTGAAATGGATTGAAGTTGCCATTGTTTAACGAATGAAGGAGACTTGAACTGAAAATAGCAAAGTTAAGGACAAAGCTTACCTTGCAATTGTTTGGTTTGATTGATGTATTGTTCGTTGTAGTTGATTAGTTCCACTGAGGAATTAACTGAAATAAATGATGGTTCATTGTATAATGCAGGTGAATTTAGTCGAGGGAGAATGAAAGTATTGAGCCAAACCTTACCTTGAGAGCTTTGGCAGAAACAAACTGGGTTGTTCTTAAATTTTGTTTTCTCGGTGAAACAAGATGAGAGTGAAAGTTTGCATTTGTTAGGGGATGATACTAATAGGAAAATATATATTGCTGCATAATTGAGTGATGAGTGGTGGGAAAAATGATGAGTGATGGGGGAAAGTGGTTGGGAAAGAGTGAATGGTCGGGGTGAAAAATGAGTGGTGGGGAAAAGTGGTGGTCAAAGATTGATGGAAAGAAAAAGAAAAAAAATAGAGAAGAATTAATGATGTATTTTCTATGTCTCGGTGATTCCGTAACTGAAATAAAATACTGGCTTCGATTCTGCTTGATACTGTATTTACATAAATCTCGATTTTGACATGTGATATCTCGCTAAAATCGATAAGTTATAAAATGAATCAAAATTAAATCCGTAGATTTAATTCGTTCGTTGTTCTAATATATAAATTAAATCCGCAGATTTAATTAACTCACGAGTCTGAAATAATCCACAACTTGAGTAAGAATAAAATCTAATTCCATCTCGCTTAAATAAATAACGTGACTTTGCTAAGTCAGTTATAACTCTGAAATAATATCATTGACTGCTTTAACAATATAAATTCAGGATCATAAGCTGAATTCATATCAGAATAATATCCGTTTTCATTCACTGATGAACAAAAATACACACTCATTACTGGATTTAAAATATATAAAAGAGCGGGTCACTACATACTACCCCTCTTAACAAAAATTTCGTCCCGAAATTTGCATATTTCTTCTAAAACATTTCGGGATATTTCTCCTTCATTTTGTCTTCAAGCTCCCACGTGGCTTCTTCTTGTCCGTGGTGTCTCCATAAGACTTTCACTGATGTGATTGCCTTATTCCTGAGTTGTTGTACTTTTCGATCTAGAATGACCTCTGGTCTCTCTTCATAGCTCAAGTCTGGGCAAAGGATCATCTCTTCTTGGTGGATTATGTGCTTTGGATCGAAAACGTATTTTCTGAGTTGTGATACGTGGAAAACATTGTGAACGTTTCCAAAACTTGGCGGTAATGCCAACCTATAGGCTACTGGGCCTATTCTTTCCAAAATCTCATAAGGTCCTACGAATCGGGGCCTAAGTTTTCCCTTGACACCAAACCTAGTTATCCCCTTGGTAGGAGATACCTTTAGGAAGACCTTGTCTCCTATTTCAAAACATAACTCAGTTTGACGTGCATCAGCGTAAGACCGGGATGCGGAGTCAGGAGGCGGAATACTCATGCTCAGAGACACAGTCAGGATGAGCTGGTTTGCTCGTGGGACTGTTGGGTGAGGTGGAGTATCGGGGGCCTAGGACTCGTGCAGGGGTTATGAGTGGACAAGATAGGGATCCCGTAAATTCTCTTGGAGAGAATGGCACCAGAGCTGTTCATGTGTCTAAGTTTGTTCGCTGCATGGATCTTATCAAGCTGGTGACCAAGGCTTGATGCCTTGGTGGTGTTTGAGTATCCTGTTGAAGGGGCAGGGCTGTTATTGGAGTAACAAAGTTGTTGCTGTTTACTGTTAGCAGCGCTGTTCACTGTTGACAGCGCTGTTCTTCAGCACTGTTACTCCAATGGATGTCTGACCACAGCACTGTCTGCTGTAAAGTTCATATAAACAGTGATACGTTGTTGGTAGCTAAGGATGTGGAGGCTGTGTTAGCTGCTGTGAATCTGGGCGCTGCCACCACCATGGCTGCAGCAGTGACTGCTGAGCCGAGTAGCGTGGTGTTAGGCTCGGTGGTGCTATTCACGACGATGCAGAGTGCTGTGAGTAGGAACGTGGTTGAAGGTTTGGCCGTGTCAACATTCAGAATGGCTTAAGTTCATTAAGTTGTGATGAGATTTAAGATTGGAGTTCATGGAATCACCTGGAGTTTGCAAATTGATGGTTTTGCAGACAAGGTGGAGATTGTTGGAGAGTGTGTCTACAAAACTCAACAATTTAAGGACTTATATGCAAATAAGGATAAGTGAACGGATGTCAATGCTATTCTTTATTAGTCTATAAAGAGTAGTTAGTATTATCTCAATAAAAAATGGTTGAATTATAGAATATTGAGAGAGAGAGAGAGAGAGCGAGCGGCGACACCATTGCTATGAGCTTGAAGCTCTAATTTGTATCTGTATTTTCTCAATTTCTTGATAGTGAATGATCTATAGATCCCCTCCGTGGATGTAGGCACATTGCCGAACCACGTAAAAGTCTTGCGTTCTTCTTCTCTATTCATTTTCCTTTGTTTTTATTTTCTTCGATCTATTGTGAGCGCCGATCACTTACTCAACAATGCTAAACATAAAATCTATCCCCATTAGCATGTCATACAATAACTACATAAGTAAAGGTAGCAAGTGACAGAATTGATAAGCTTTATGTATATTAATCACCTCATCTGATTATGCTAGTCAATAAAACCCACTAAAAGATGCACAACTGTACAACACTTCTGTCACAAGATTCAGAACTACTTATTCTGTATATACCAATACCTATGGTGTTATAGGTCTGGGCACAAGAACATCATCACCACATTAATGAGTGAGCATCAATCAATCGACAAAAAACTGGAAATAAACAAATAAACTAACATATGATTGACAAAGAAATTAATAAATGATTGAAAATGAGTACAATGAGAATCTAGACCAACTAATTTACAAAATGTACCATCTCAAAGGTGCAGAATCTCATAAAATAATTTACAGCGAATTTGTTAGTTGTTTTATCCATGTAGAAATACCATGATAAGTCAACAGTGATTTCTACTCTCACCACATATAAGATCACAATTTTTTACTGGCAAAGGATTGATAACATCAGTTATTAAAATACTATAAATAAGCAGCTACCACAAACGGACCTTTAAGGCAGAACGCATAAGCTCGTCAACATAATCAATAGTAGCACATTTTACAAAGTCAAATGAAATATTATCAACCACTAATATAACTCCATCCTGTTCAAAGATCCTGGACCAACAAAGCATCAAAATTTTCTTTTGTTGTGAGTAGTGATGTATTCAAGTAACGAAATGATACAACACAAAAGGCCCCCACAAATTACTACAGATTGTTAAGTTAACATTCAGATAAGTTACCAACTCCATATCACAAATCATATTCCTCAGAATCCTTTGGGCCGACTCAACAAATAAAAATATAGCTCAGAAAGATGGAACTGGAAATAGAAATAGAATCATACCGTCAGCAGATGGTTGAGAGGCACTTTGAATTCCTCGATGGCGAATTTCGGAACTAAAATATAGAGAAAGAAAAGGAATTAAACCACTAACAATTCAATAAAGCTACTTGTTTCTTCATATTTCATTACTTTTTTTTTTCAAATAACCAACAATTGTTCACCATACAATGAACAAAGAAATATTTTTATGAACCATACCATCGAATTACTTATTGAAACTTCATTCTATCTAATATACGGAATTTTCATTTCCTCTACTGATACTATTTTCACTATTTGTTTCTCCATTTTAATATTGAAACTGAAAACTGTGATTTATGACCTTCAATCCATTACAGCACGCTGAATATATTATCTCTATTTAATATCAACAGTGAAAACTTCAATGCATGACTTTCAAAGCCAATTAATCATTCGAACTAATGATTTTATAGCTTATAAAGTTTCCATTGTTATCGATCAGTAAATCTTTCCAAAATTTGATATTTCTAATTGAGCACTAATCATAGTAAAATCAAATGTAATATTTCCTAACATAATAACTTTCCATTGTTAAACTTAATCCCTAAAAATTGATTGATCATTGAGGGAAAGGTAAATCTTTCCGAAATTCAGCGCTACTCATAATCAAGTGTAATCTTTCTTAATAGAATACTTACCATGGAGAATACCGGCGGCGAATCAACGAAAGTGCAACGAAATTGCGGTTGGGCAGCCTGGGGCTTGGAACGGGCCATCGGCGACGGGGGTGGGGATCGATTTGGGGACGAAATTAGGGCGTGGGTAGCCGAGCTTCGCCGTCAGCTGTCTCCGATGGCTAGACTTCGGGTGATGAATGAGCCCATCCATGAAGACAAGGTCGTTTGGGGCGGCAGTTGAGAGAAGGAGCTGGCGGTGGGAGAGAGACCGATGAGTAGGGTTTCAGGTTTAAAGATTTGAAAAATAACACGAAAGTGTGTACAGAAAGGGGCGGCGGCACTGACTTGGGGCCGGACTACGGAAAATTGAAGCGAGGGAGGTCGAGTCTGGTGTTAAAATGGGGAAAGAATAAGCGGGCGGGGTGGGACGGCGAGGCAGATCGCGGCGGTGGGAGGAGCGGGGCGCGGTGGGGGAGGGGAGAATCGGATGTGAGAGACGGGAGAAAGGGAATTGGGGTAGAGAAATGTTAGATTTGTGTTTTTAAAATAATATACTTATGTGGAATTATATTGCCACGTCAGCAATACAGAATTGAGGTAGAAGCTCTAGAATTGCAGGGATTTTAAACCTTGATTTCTTAGATATGCCACATAGGACCTAGAATTAAGGAGAAGCGAGGAATCGCTAATCGTATTATATAATTGATTATAAAACAAAATTATGCATGACTAATTGCAAGAAAATATTTAAACTGAACCATGCATTTATGTAAACTAAACCATGCAAATTGATGTTAATGAACTATGCATTTCGTGTCAATGAACCCTGCAACAACAAAATAGAACAATGTATGACTAATTACAAAAACCATTCATATAATAAAACAGAACATTGCATATAGCACAACAGAATATTGTATATTATAAAACAGAACCATGCACAACTAATTGTAAGAAATGTGAAAATGACTTTTTTGCTCCTCCGTGTTTTTTTAAAATAGAATATTTTAATGTCAACGCCACGTGTCATTCATATGTGCAATTCATTTTTTATTTTTATTTTTTTATGTTGGACCCAAACTTCACTCCCCCACCGCACATTTTTACTTTAATGTGGAGTCCAAACTCCACTCACAATACATTTATCTATTTTTTTTTTCTTAAAATTCACATCGAAAATAGTGGAGAATATTGATCATAGACGAGGAAGTATATAATACCCAAAAATAGGGATGTCAATCCAGCGCGAAACCTGTGGGCTAACCTGATTAACCCACCAATCCGAGAGTGTTAAGACTGAAAACTTTTAACCCAATAAAAATTACAACCCGAATAGCCCATAACCGAATAGCTCAACACCCAATTGGATCAGCCCGAAATTAATCCAAAATTCTATAGGACTGACTCGAAAATAATGTGTTCGCTTGATTATATGATTTTTTTTTCGTTATTTGATTTTCGACTTCATTACTTTGCTTATGAAAATTAGTATAATAAGATATTTTTTTTAAGAATTGTGAAATGTATTTTGTTTTAATATTAGAAAGTTATACTCATCATTTCACTTCTTTGTATTTTTTTTATCCAATGCTTAATATAAAAAAAATTTCATGTAAAAAATAAAAATTGATACTTATTTAATAAAAATGTTGCATCTTTATATATCTAAGACGTGCGTATTAGCTATAATCTAAGTCGATGTTGAATTAATTCACTAATTTATGCGTGTATTTATTTATTACAAATAAAATAATGTTAAGAGAAATATATTACTCCATCCGTCCCACTCCAATAGGCTCATTTTCCTTTTTGGGATGTCCCACTTCAATAGGCTCATTTTATTTTTTGGGTAAAAAAGTTGTACTTAATTGGTGTGGACCACACCACTTTACTACCACTTTTCTACTAAAAAGTAAGTTTTCTTAATCTCCATGCCCAAAAGAAGTGAGCCTATTAATTGGAGTGGGACGAAGGGAGTAGTTAATTTTTTTAAAATAAAGATTTGAGCCCGATTAGTCCAATGGGTTAGCCTGAAACTCGAACATTTAGAATTAACGTTGAAAATTTCTGACCCGAATTTTTTTTCCAATCCAATTAATTCGTACCCGAATAACCCGTAATTCGATAAAACTTGCTCGAAACTCGATGTTGGCTCGATTGACATCCCTACCCAAAAACATGCAATTAATAGTGAAAAGTTTGGGCAGCATGGACATCTATATATATATATATATATATATATATATATATATATATATATATATATATGAAACACCAGTTTTTAACGGTAATTTTTTACCGCCAGATTTTCTCTTTCCTTCCTTCTATCAATCATTTTATCACACTTTCTTTCTCCTAACTCTCTCATCTCACACGTTCTCTCACCATCTTCATTATATGATTTTTACCAAATTTTATCTCACTTCTCTTTTTTCTTTTGATTATTTTCTAGAAATCATCAAATTTGATTCGTGAAAAATATTTAATATGGATGTTAAATTAAGGGTTAATTGCATCAAAATACCTGACCTTTTCCCAAAATTTGGCTTTTTGACAAACTTTTTAATTGTAGCAAAAAATTTAGCTACGTTTCAATTTATTGCAATGACCGTCCCGCGTATATTTTCGGCCAAATTCATGCTGAGGTGGACCTCCGTAAAGCTTAGGTGGCATGTCGTGCCGGGTAATGAAATATTGTCGTCTCAAATCCATTGCAATAAATTGAAACGTAGCTAAAATAAATTGGCCACAAATGAATGGATTTGGCCGGAAATATACGCGGGATGGACATTGCAATAAATTGAAACGTAGCTAAAATTTTTGCTACAATTAAAAAGTTTATCAAAAAACTAAATTTTGGGAAAAGGTCAGATATTTTGATGTAATTAACCCTTAAATCAAAGATCATGACAATATCTTTAATTTGATGTAAAAATTATATTTAAAAAAATTGACACAAAAAAGTTATAATAGTTTGAAATGATAAAATTAATTTATTCCTCTCTCCTCTCTCCTCTTTCCTCTCTCCACTCTCCACTCTTTTTGTTTTTTTAATATGGGTTAAGGTGCAAATAGGCCCCTTAAGTGGAGGCCCTTATAGCGTTTTACTCCCCTTACTCACTGTGTGTGCAACTAAACCCCTAAAGTTCAAAAAAGCGCACAAATTAGCCCCTCTGACCTGACGCCGTTAGTCAACGTTAGTTAATTAATTTTTTTTTATTCGCGTTTTTGGGGCCCACTTAAGGCATTTACGCGGGCTTCCCACCCACCTTTGTATTCCAATCGTCTCAAGCATTCGAAACATCTTATTCTGCAAATCCTAATCGAAGACACCAAGAAGAAACTAGGCTTTTGGGAAGACGAAGAAGGAAAGCAAGTTAAACAATGAACCATTGAAAGAGCCAGCGCGATTGAAGGTCAGTATTCGTTGAGAAATATGTGTGAAAAAAATGGTTGAATAGAACATGCAAAGCTTATATGATTTGAATTATTTTTTTCTTCTTCACTTGTCGCATGAACAAATTTGTGATTTTTGGTTTTTCTTCTCTGTATTTCTGTGCAGCATGCCTCCTCTTAAGTTTATTTTCAACTATTGGGGTATTTGGAAAAAAGATGAAGCCAATGGTGACTTGTTTTATGACGGTTTTAATTCTAATGAGATAAATGATACAGTTGAAAATATGACTTTAGAGCAGATTAATGATGAATTTGAAAACTGTTATGGAAGTAAACCTAACAAAGTATATGCGTGTGATGAGGATTACAAAATCCAGAATGGTCTAATTCACCTTAGGGATTCTAAGCATTGTCACCAAGTTTTTGATTACTTTGAGTTAATTGGCCAGGAGGAGGTTCTACTATTTACTGATCATGATAGAGATCATATGCCTTCTATCACACCACTAGCCATGTTTCCGGAGGAAAATGATATTGAGAACTTAGAAACTGTCAATGTAGAAGGGAATGGGGCAGGGGTGCAGGAGAGTCAAGCTATGAATTTAGGAGAGAGTGATGTAGAAGGGAATGGGGCAGGGGTGCAGGGGATTCATATTGAGGCAGAGAGTGAAGATAGGCACATAGAAGAGGGTGAGGTTGATGAGGGAGATTGTAGTGATTCAAGTGTTTATAGTGAAGAATCATCAGAGAGTGAGGCAGAGGATAGTACTCAGATGATTGGGACTGTACAAGATGGTGAGGAGGGTAGTTTTGCTCTAGGCATGACCTTTGCAAATGCAAAGGATGCTAGGGATGCCATACATGCCTACGGTGTGAAGTTTGGGTACAAACTAAAGTTCTTAAAAAATGAACCTAAAAGAATAAGAGTTGTCTGTATTAATGAAGCTTCATGTCCATTTGTTATATTGGTGTCTAAGGATGGGGATAAGGAGGGGTTAGGAGTGAAGACTTTAATTGCAGACCACTGTTGTAATAAGCTGCTGAAATAGAAATTTTATTAGAAATGAAAAAAAAGAAAAACAAGAGTCAAAACAAAAGCAGTCTTAAACACCCGCGAGAAACCACGGGTAAACGAAAACAAACACCCAAACTATGAGAAAATATTTAGAGATTCATCCTCATCCAAAGAGTCGTCGTCGTCCAACATATCTCCCAATCTTTTAGAAACCACCGCCGACATAGCTCGAGCAGCGTCGGAAGAAGAATGAATCACAAAATTTTGTAGAATCGCACCTCCATCCTGAGCATGTTGGACTTTATTCAAGAACTCCACTGGCACAATATGTGCTCATGCGCCCTGCAAAACGGCACCATCCGCACGACTCTTACTTATATCCATACCATTCTTGATTATACGCCGGAGCCGGTGCTTTATAGAGGAATCGGAAACCCTCCCCTTCTTGGTAGAACCCTTTGGGCGCCCACGGCCGCGAGGTATGGGAGAATCCTCCATCATCGCCTTTCCTGGCATCACCACCAAAGCTAGATCCGATTGCGGGACCTGAAGCATAGTCTCTGCAGAGGAAGACGACCCAAGTTGGGCCTCAGGGAGGACCTGATGTAGAATCACCGCAGAAGAGGGAGACCTGGGTCGGGCATCAAGAACAGGCTGCCCACCAGAACCCGTCGGAAATGGTTCCCGAGGTGAAAGGGACGTCGAGGGGTGAGGATCCTCAAACGGCCCCTTAGGCAAAGGCTGCGTGTCATGTCGCTCTGGAGTATCCGCTTCCTCTTCAACTGAAAATTCCCCCTCCTCAACATCGAGACCAGCAAATTGATTTTTTCCCGTGGCCAGAGACTCCTGCTGCTCTTTAGGCTTCTAGTTACTAACTTTAGCAGGAGGCTTGAAAGTATTCAACACCTGTTTGCTGACTTCCTTCGCTGGCATATTGGCATCCTTGTTCGTCCTCTGATTATTGCCTTCCTTAGTTGAAGCCTGCTTGGAATCATTACCATCGGCATTGATTTTAAGCCGCTTGCATTCATCGAGAACGTGGCCTGTTATTTTGCATAGAGAGCAGTAGCGAGGCAAATGTTCATAGACAAATTCCACATAAAAGGAAGTAATATCGCAATCAATTGTCATAGAGTCAATTAAAGGAAGAGACAAATCAATCTCAACAAGCAATCGAGCAAAACTTCCCACTTCCCGATTCGCCGAAGCGCCATCCAATTTGATAGGAAATCCTAACGTACGTCCCATGGCCGCAAAAACCTCTGGGTGCCAATATTCAGCGGGCATATTATATATGCGAACCCAAACTTGACTGAGGGAAGAAATCTCCTTATGAGGATCAAAGTTGCGAGTCCATTCACGCAATCGAAGTGAGCCAGAAGAAAGATCCCAAACCGTTTTGGCCTTGGCTATGTCTTTGTCTTGTTGCGTTCCGAACTTCAGCGTGAAAAATCCTTTTCCCATCGGAATCAATTGCCAACCATTTTTCAGGTTCCATAAACGTTGCAAGTCGGATTTGATGTCTTGTGTAGATCTCGGTTTGTCACCCTTTTGTAGGAAAAGTCGCCCAATAGCGGCATGCTTAAAGCCCTCCAAGTTCTTATCAATGAGGGCCTTAGGGATGGTGAGTGAGAAACCGCTCCCCGTTCTCTCGGAATTCAGCGAAGTGAATTTGTGGATGAGTAAATCAGGCTTCCGCTGAGACGATGTATGAAGCAGAGATGCAAAGGTCCTTTTCGTAGCCTTAGCAGACCCACTGTCTCCAGTATCCGCGATCGGCGCAACACTTGTGTGAACAGCCTTTGGCGTCGGTGTGGTAGCCGCACTTTGTGCCTGAATACCAGAAAAGTTGGCTCCATGGTTCGCATCTCTTACCAGATGGGAGTTCGGGGAAAAGTTGTTAGAGATAGGAGGGAAATCAAAACGTGAAGGCAAGGCCGCCGAGGAGTTCGGGGCTGCGAGAGCCTCCGGCGCCGTCATCAGGAGATCGTCACTTTGAGCAGCTGAGCCGTGAGCGCCGGTGGAAGTCCGGAGTCGCGGCCTGCCGGTGCAGATGTCGCAGATCGGAAGTCTCAGCGGCTGTCGCTGCTCCTCCGGCGCAGGCGTCGATGAAGGTGAAATAACGGTGTCATGCGGCTCTTTAACCTCCGACGGCCTGCAGCTGGGCCCGCTTGAGCAGCGCGTCCGTCTTCTCGGCGTGGCTCCCGACGGTGAGCGAAGCGAGAGCGGAGGTCTGCTGCAGCTGCGAGTAGGCGGCGTCGTCGGTTCTGCTGCTGCTGCGAGGAGCGGAGGGCCGATCTGCTGCTGCTGCGAGGAGGGTCTGCTGCTGCTGCGAGGAGGGCCGCGTCGTCGGTGAAGCAACGGCCAAGGAGAAGCCGGGGAGGGGGAGATGGCACCGGCGTGGCGCCGCACACGCACAGTTGGTCAAAAAGCTTGTGCTTTCTGACCACTGTTGTAATAAGCAGAGAGAAGTCCCTGGTGCAAGTCAGGGTTATTTGGCTAGGTATTTCAAGAATGCAGTTTATAGAAATCCTAAATTCACAAGTAAAGACATGCAAGGCCATGTGAAGGAGCACCTCAAGCTACATGTGAGTCTTCACAAGTGTAAGAGGGCAAAGAAAGACATCATTAATAACCTAGAGGGCAGCTATAAAGAAGAGTTTAATAGGTTGTGTGCCTACATTGAAAAAGTGAAAGAAGTCATGCCTGGAACAAAGATGGAACTTTCTTTATCTGTTGAGCAATTACAGAACAGAAGAAGAGTTTTTAAGAGGCTATTTGTGATGTTGGGGCCTTTGAAACTTAATTGGTTGGGGGGCTGTAGGAGGATCATATGTCTTGATGGCTACCATTTAAAGGGGGTTACCTTTGGGTGCCTTTTAACTGCTGTGGGCAAAGAGGGCAATGATGGAATTGTACCTATAGCATGGGCAGTAGTTAACAAGGAGAACAAGAATAATTGGACATGGTTTATGAGGTGTTTGAAACAAGAATTACAGCTAGAGGAAGGGGAGCAGATCACAATGATGTCTGACATGCAGAAGGTATGCTTACTCCATATGCTGAGCACAGGTGGTGTGCACGGCATATATATGCCAACTGGAGTAAAAAGTGGAGAGGAGAGGAAATGAAAAAGAGATTCTGGATTGCAGCTTGAGCTCGTTTGATGAAGAGTTCAAACTTAATATGGCAAAGCTGAGATCCATAAACAAAAAGGCAGCAGATGAGCTTTTACACTATCCGCAACAACACTGGTGTAGGGCCTATCAAAGCACTAGATGCTCAACTCATATGGTAGACAACAACTGCTCTGAATCTTTTAATTCTAGTATAAGTGATGCTAGGCATAAACCTATTATCAGCATGTTAGAAGATATTAGGTTGTTGGCTATGCAAAGAATTAGAGATAGGAAAGTTGCTTTGCAAAGTTGGAAAACTGACTGGGCACCTAATGCAATGAAAATGTTTGAGGCTAACAAAACTGATTCAGTTGATTGTCATGTGGTGTGGAATGGTGAGTATGGATATGAGGTTTCTGATGGTGAAGACAGACACATAGTCTTTGTGGATACAAAGACATGTACATGTAGGGCATGGGAACTAACTGGTATGCCATGTTCCCATGCCATTGCTGCTTTTTTTTCAAGCAAGATGGATCCTTTACTTGCCATGAGTCAGTGGTACCATAGGGATAGCTATGCCATATGCACACTCCATCCAACCATTACCTGGAGTTAAGTTTTGGAATGTGAAAGAAGAGGATGCAATAGAACCACCCCCTGTTGAAAAGAAGATAGGAAGGCCTAAGAAGAATAGGGTGAGGACACCTAATGAGCCGAAACATAGGCACAAGCTTTCAAGGGTGGGAAAGGCACAACATTGCAGCCTGTGTGGAAGTGAAACTCATAAGAAAAACTCATGCTCACTGAACCCTAAGAAGGTACTGCAATCTTCCATGTAGTATATATTTGGCTAACAAATATGCTTTGTGTATATGTTACTTACTTCTATTAAATATGTAGGTAGACCAAAATGCAGAGGCTTCTACCTCATCTAAGCCTAAAAGAAAAGCAGCAGCTGGACTTGGACTTTATGTCAATTTGGAAACTGGAAAACAAGTACTCAATGTAAGATACACTAACTGATGAGAACTTTACACATATTTATTTCACTTAACTACACTATTAAGATTGTATTCTTTGTTACAGCCCGGAGGATCCCAATCAGTAGTTATCAATGAGGGTACACAAAGAGAAAGTGAACCAAATGTGAAGTTTCCCATACCCAATGAGAGAGAGCTCAGAAGGGAAAAAAAATGGAAAAGATGAAGAGAGTCCCAACATCAGCTGGTGAGAGCTCGAAGATGAAGACGGCTGCATCAAAGCGTTTGAAGGCTCCAAAAGTTCAAACTGAAGTCCAGCCACCAATGCTCAGAAGGTCTCCTAGGAAACTAAATGTTATTTCTACTGTTGGATCCACAACAGGCAGTTGAACACTTAAATTTCTAGTGTTTTGGATTGTTAAGCAAACAACAACCTCTATTTTTTGAACGTTGTTCAGCCAACAAACAACAACAGTGTTTTGAAGTGAATTCTGTTTTTGACATGTCATAACCATGAAACTTTGTTTGAAGGGTTTGATGTATGAATGAAGTTTCTCTTTTCAAATTACAATCTGCCTTTGCCTTTTATGTTTAAATCATGCTATGAATCTTATTTACAACTTTTGTCTGCCCATTAACTATGGAAAACGGGATAGAAATATTGGAAGGAAGATAAACAAAAAACTAACAGGAAGATACATATGGAAAACAGAATACTTCATTGCATAACAAACCAAGCAAGATACATATGTTCATCAAGCTAGAATATGGCAGGAAGATAAACAAAAACTAACAACACCACCATTAAATCCATTACATCAACCAACCAAGCTATTTTGAACCATTATGCCACAACTAAATACAAGAACACCAACCAAGATACAATCAAAATGCTAGAAATAAATCTATTTCTGCTTCTAGCTCTTTTTGATTCTTCTTTCAAACCTTCAATCATGTTCCAAAAAAAACCAATTTCAGCTTCAACATCAATGTGGGTGGCTGATTTTTCATCAACGTTTGTGAGCTTCAAGTTGTCTTTCTTCAACACATTTATCACTTCCCTAGCTCTCTCACACATCGGTTCATCGTGTCATTCGAAAAATTTACAATTTTTTGTCTACAAACAAGAAACAAAGTTTTCCAATGACAGTTGCAGCCACAATTAAAATGACAAACAAATATGCTGTCAAAAAACCACCATTACCTTCCAATTTTTGCACCCATAGAACCTTCTTCCCGGATTTTCTTCGATCCATGACGTGCTTATCTGGGCTTTCATTTTCTTGCCTTTAATCAAACAAAAACAATGCACGACATTACCCTCATACTCGTTCTCCCTCTGCCGCCGATCCCTTGAGGAGATGGATGCACAACTTGAGTTCAAACTCATGGTAAGAGGTCGACTACTAACAACAAGGAGAAACCCTAACCTATTGCGAAGAATTCTGGACTATATCTCTCAATTTCGTAAATCCTAATCGACAATTAGGGTTTTTTCTCTCTGAAAAATGCCCAAATTAAAGGGCCGTTACAAATCGTTATAAGTGGGCCCCAAAAACGCGAATAAAAAAAAATAATTAACTAACGTTGACTAACGGCGTCAGGTCAGAGGGGCCAATTTGTGCGCTTTTTTGAACTTTAGGGGTTTAGTTGCACACACAGTGAGTAAGGGGAGCAAAACGCTATAAGGGCCTCCACTTAAGGAGCCTATCTGCACCTTAACCCTTTTAATATTGAAGTCACGTTATAGTGTTTTTTTTTGTTAAAGTGCAGATATGCCCTTGTAGTATAGGCCCTTATAGCGTATTGCTCCTCATACTCATTGTGTGTGCTAATAGGCCCCCAAAGTCCGAAAAATCGATCAATTAAACCCGTTTGACTAATGGCTGTTAGTCAAACGTTAGTCAATGTTTTTTTTAACCCCAATTTCTTTCTTCTTTCAATTTCTACCCCCAATTCCAATTTAGTCACTCCTACATCTTCCTTAGCCTCTCTTATCTTCCGGCGAAAATTGCAGAATCCGGCACACCACATCGTACCCCAACCGTTGCCTCTCCGCTGCGAGCCACCTTCCGGCGGAAATTGCAGAAGTCACTCCCTCTTCCCGCTGGAAACCTGTCGGCAGTTCCACACCATCGATAGGGAGCTCTACGCCTCCCTCACTCGCTCTCTCCGTCGCAGCCCGACCGAGTCGGTCCAAGTCCTCTCCTTCCTCATGTGGCTCGAGAAGGAGTGCGCCGACTCCACCCATCAAGCGCGTCTCCTCCCTCCTGCCACTCCTCATCAACGCTGTAGCCGATGGGGCCGCCCTGCATCAGGTGCGTCGAGAGCGACGACTTTCTCGCTGGAGGCGGGGTCAAGCTCTTGTTCGAGCTCCTCAGCTTCCTGCCAGCGTCAACCTCCGGTTCCTCCACGACAACCGCATCGATGTGCTTCGAGGTGTCGCAAAGATCATGAACACCGTCTGCTAGCGCACCTTCGGCGACCTCTTCCATCGCGATGTAAACTCGGACGTGACGGTAGCGCTGAATTTCTAGAGAGAAGTGACCAACGGCCTCGTCGCCTCCGAAAGAGAAGAGATGCCGAGGGAGATATTGACAGTGGCTGAATTGGAATTGAGGGTAAAAATTTGGGGTAAAAATTGAAAGAAGAAAGAAATTGGGGGTTAAAAAGAAAATTACTAACGTTTGACTAACAGCAGTTAGTCAAACGGATTTAATTGATCGATTTTTCGGACTTTGAGGGCCTATTTGGACACACAGTGAGTATGAGGAGCAATACGCTATAAGGGCTTATACTATTGGGGTCTATCTGCACCTTAACCTTTTTTTTAAATCATATTAGCTAATTTCAAAGCTCTTCAATTTAAAAGTATTGTTTTTAAAGTAGAATTTAAATTAATTTAATATAAATTTATAGATAAATAATTAATTATATCATCTTAAAAATTATATTTTAGATATGGTTTAAATTTATTAAATCTTTAATTATGTTTGTATTGTTTTTTATATTTATTTGTATTAACATATCTACTATTACTATTTTTAATTAAATATTATATTAGATTTACATTTACTATATATTAAGCATCGAAATGGCTCATTGAAAAATTATTAATTGGAGAATCAGTATTGATACTATTTAAAAATAAAAAAATAAATTGAACTGCTTAATTTTATATTAGCAAGTCTATTTAAATTTAAAAAGATCATGTATATTATTTAAAAATGAATGATAATTATATCATGTTCAACCCCTATTTTTCCACTAATCGAATGATAAAAAAATATATATTTGTTTGTAAAGCAACACAAATTAAAATTTAAATGCATATAAAGATAAATATTGTCATATTTATTCAAATTACTTGGCACATATAAACTTACAACTCATCAATAACACCATTATTGAAATAATCTATATATAATAATCCCTCCGTCCCAACGAAAGAGGTGCGCTTCTTTTCGCCACGAGATTTAAGGAGAATAAGATTATAGTGTAAAAATGTGTAAAGGTGTGTGGAGACACATTGTTTGTAGTGTAAAATTATTACCAAAAAAGAAAATTGTAGTAGCCCGTTCTTTTATTTATGATTAAGACCAGTAATGCGATAATTATTATTGCATCTTTCAGTAATTGAAAAGCCCAGTAATTATTTATATTTAGAATTCAACTAGGATTCTAAATTATATGTATTCTTTGCCTATTACTATTTTAGTTATGCTTGTTAGCTTCGCGTGAGAGAATCGGGATATTGAGCCAGTTAATAATTTATATTTTTTTTTTTTTTTAATCTATAACTGACTTAGCAAAGTCAACTTAAAGTGATTATTTTATATGCGATAGAGATTTTATTTCTATTAGTTACTTGAAAGTCATGATTTAGTTCCGACTAATGAGAACGAGTTCAATTAGTTATTTAATTCGTAGAGATGTTATATCGAAGCATAGTTATTCAGCAAAATCTAGAACCAATTTTATAGATATACGATGATACAAAGAAATTAGATTTTCAGATACAACTTTACACAATGACTGTAGGGAATTATTTACATCACCACTATTCTCTACTTACAATCAAAACCTATCACTATCACTATCACAAAACAGTACAGCTACATACCTACAAGCATGCGGGAGAGAAAAATGAGAGAAGCTGTCAATCATACAAGCATGCGGGAGAGAAAAATGAGAGAAACTGTCAATCAGCCGCAACTCTACCTATTCTCTCTCAAGGCTTTCACATGGCATAGATGACTAGATACTCAAGTATAACTACCAAATTCACGCCTGTAACAATTCAGCTGCAAACTTCCTTCTTGAATTTTCAACCTGCATTCAGAATGAAAGCAATCCACAGTTTATTTCAGTTCCTATCCTCTGGATTCAACAACAGCAGCAGCCAACCATGCACCAAACATTCGCAAAGCATTCAAGGTATTCATTGAGCTCCATATACTACTTTCCCATCATACATACTCTACACTTAAGCACGATAAACAAACTACTATGGCTAGTTTTACCCACTGCATAATCGAATTATAGAAATGCTAGAACTCAATAGAAATATGAACTGGGTTTACAACAAACTTTGAGTTTCGTTCACAATAGAGTATTAAGAATGAACTTAGCTTTCATTAAGGAGGGGAGGCTGCCCTGTTTCGCCGAACCGAGGAGCATCGTCGGAGGCAGAGCTATGCTGCTTGTCGGGCGAGATCAGGGGAGAACCCGGCGACGACGACGGTGAGGCTCTCGCCGAATCACAGAGCGGCGACGCCTTGTGGAAAGAGAAGCTAGGGCTCAATTCTTTTGAGTTGTGAAATTTCGTCTGCCTCACCATCGCCCGGAAGAGCAACGACAGCGGTTCGCGGTGCCTTCACCCAGCACCGACAGCTACGGAGGGAGCCGACCTCGTCGGACCTCAGAATGGCGACAGAAGCAACCTCGCTCGCTGGTTTTCCGGTGACGGCGGTGGAGGCGATTTCTGATCCAGGAAATTAGGGCTCACCTCCTTTCTACCTCGCATCTGTGAAGTGAGAGGAGGGACGCCAGTTTTCAGGAGATGAACGACGCCGCTCCCAGGCGGCGATCTCTCGCCGGAATTCCAGAGCCGCGGAGGCGCGACTGATTTTATGAAAACAAGAGCGGCAACCTTGTTTGTGAGCAGAGGAACTAAGATCGAAGAAAAGAGTGAGGGACAAGGCTGAGTTCAGCCGAAATTTTGAGAGGAGAGATCGAAGGATGAGAGGGCGGCCTCGTCGGCCTCGCCGGAACCGAGCACGAGAGAGAGGGGCAGATTGAGAGGGAGAAGGAGGGGGAGACCATGTCTGATGTTGAGAGAGAAGGCGGGACGACAACTCAGCGAGGCGGTTGACACCGGTCTCGCCGGCGCCTGACCCCGCCAGTAACAGGTCGAGAGAGAGGGAGAGATCGGTTGAGGAGAAAAGGGAGGACTTTGATTTTCATTGAGAGAGAGAGACAGAACCGAGAGATTTGGGGGGGGAGAAAAATGTTGTTGGGCTTTTATTTTTGTTATTTTTGTTGTTGGGCTAAAGATTGGGCTTTTTCATTTTAATTTCTTTGGGCTTTTATTTTATTTTATCTTGGGCTGAAGTTTAAATTAATTAGAATGGGCTGGGGATTTATTCATTGGGCCATGCATCATTTAATTGAGTCCAATCGTTTATTCAGTAATTGGGCCGATTTTATTCACTGTTCGGGCCTCGTATTTTATTCCGTTGGGCCGCCTCATATATGTTCTATGGGCCGTCCAGATTTATTTTTTTCATTTGAGCCAATTATTTAATTCACACATTTGAGCTCAAAATTATTAATATTGTTATTTGGAGCCCCTCATTATTTTATTTGGCTGACCATTTATTAATTGGGCTGAAATTAAATGGAGATGGGCCGATCTGCTTCAATTTTTTGAGTGGGCCGATTTCTTTTGTATCAATTGAGCCCAAGTTTTATTAAAGTAGAGTTGGCCATTTGATGAAGTAGTTTCTAGACCCATTTAATAATTGGATTGCCCTATTTTTTAAGTCCGATTAAAGGATTAGTTTGGATAAATCAATTAATTGTATTAATTTAGAACGAGGTTATTAATTAGTAAGGGGGTTAGTATACCCTAAGACGAGCGGATTAATTAAGATTAATTATCCGATTTCATAAGACGAGCTTAATCCTATAGTTTGGATTATTATTTGAAATTCTCGAATTAGAATATTAATTAAAGGAAAATGAGTCATGCATATTTATTTTACGTATTCTCATTAATTTAAGAATTTCCATCGAGCTAAGGTTTGACCTTAAGTTCTTGCATTAAAGGTTAAACGCAAGAGTAAGAGTTAGTCAAGGAGTTACTGAACTGTAGCAAAGCTTTGTTTATCAGGTGGGTTTACTTTCATATATATCAAATGAGTTTAATGTTATGTTTGAACATTTATTTCATTGCAAAATCATTGAACTGAAAATTATTTCAATTATTGTCTTGCCATAAATGTTTCAATGTTTGGTATGATATCTATCTGATGTGGCTTTGCCAGTTATTATGCAATCGAATTCGGGTCCTGAGCAGTTGATAGCTATCCTGCCAGGGCTAGTGTACACCAGTGACCGTGAGTCATCTAGCGGGTTGGCCGGTCAAGTGACCGTGAGAGGTGGCCACCTCTCCGGCACACAGTTCCAGATATGATAGATTACAAGAGAACTTAGACTGCAGTCGAACTTTAAGAATCACAAATGAACTTAGTAAGCTTGGGCCTTTTTAGCGAAAAACTCCCTTGCTGTACTGTTTATGATGGCATGACAATTAACAGTTTTGAAGCATGTATTTTTATACTTAGGCATACGTGCCCACTGAGTACTTTTGTACTCAGCCCTGCATATATTTCTAAATGTGCAGGTTGAGTAGCTGCCGATGGTGATGAAGTGACGAGCGGGACTCTTTTGTCTTATTATGTATTAATGAACTCTAGGGATACATGTCTTCATACATGTAATCATAACCTTATTCCGCTGCGTACTCAGAAGTTTTATGTTATTTTGGCTAAGTCGGAGTTATCCGAACTTACTAATTATTTGAGTCTATACGACTAAACCTCCGTTATATTATAAATATCCCTTTTATAAAAAAAATGATGAAATGCGATCCTTCCTTGTTTGATTATCCCCCTTTCTACCCCGCTCCTAATCTCCCTCCATTAGTCACGGTTTCCCCGGCTTAATTATCCTTAATTAGGGCCGGTCGTGACAGAATGGTATCAGAGCAGGTTTATTTGCTCTGAACCCTAGAGTTAACCAATTTTTCTAGTATGATCACTAGTTTATATGAGTCAGTCAACCAAAGCTCATCACTTCATCACATCGTCATGCTCAGCAAGAAAGAAGGTGGTAATGATTTTAAAACATTGAGAAGTTCATGTTCTATATGAATGTACTGATGCTTACATTCAAGTTTTATGCTTATTGATTGATTAGATATCTCAATGAACTTAGATGCGTTAAGAATGCATGATCACTGTTACGAGAAGAACAATAGAAACTAGAAACTCAGTTATATTTCACTATACCCATAGTGAAGAGCTAAGAAAGAGGAAGAGAATCCAATGAAAGCAGTGCAAGCGGAGTGCCACGCACGAATCACTGACGCAGACATAGTTCTTCATTCAGGTTGTTCACGCGAGACGGAGCACCTAATCGACTATTGCCTTATTCGATGATAGTTTAAGTATGATATTGCTTATAGCGATGAGTGCGACTTATGTAATCAGTTAGCTAATCCCTAATAAGCTGAGACTCGCTTCTAGCCTCGATTATCACTAGCTATGGCTTGAGGATAACCTTCATGATTCATGTATGAACTTCAGAGTTAGACTTACGAGGGGTCAAAATGCTTTGTATATAATGTTATAATATTACGATTAAAGCTATCAGCTTATAGTTTCAGATATTCGGAACCATTCTACTTACAGTACCTATCGCAATAGATGAGGACATGACCGAGAATCCCTATTGATTACGATCACCTACTACGAATTTGAAAGACGAGATGTGATATGGGTACTAGTAATTACCAACCATTATGATTGATCATAAAAGTTTACGCAAGTGTGTAAGACGAGAGAAGTTCTCGAAGATGGTTTAGAGTTTAATAATAGCTAGAAGCGCCGACAGTGGATCAATGCTGAAACAAATGAATTAAGATTCTAATGAGACCCTAAGGATATACTCAAGATAAATATACATACCTTAACCTATCAAGGACATCGCCTCAGTTAGAACGTCTTGGATTAGGCATTTAGTTTAGTAGCCGGAGTGAGAGCATTGACTAAGGTCATTCCATGACTTAGGATTACGTATGGTGACGCATACCCTGTAAAGATGCTCAGAGGAGCAAAATCTATTTCCTTATTGAAGGCGTGATGATTCAGAAGTTTTTTTTTTTTTTTTGCAATGACACGGAAGAGTGCTTCAAATTATATGGTTGCATTTCAAGCGCTATGTGAAGGAACACTAAGTACTAGAAGTACTACATTTAAGATCATGTAGTGGAAGATTGATGAGTAAGGTTGAGCCTACCTCATTTCGCCTATAGAAGATGTTTAGGGATTGCATTAAATTAGGAGGCAGACTCTAAGTTTGAGAAGCTCTAGAATATTGTCAAGGACATGTTCAAGATGTTAAGAAGAAAGTAGTGATTTTAGACCAAGTATACCTTTTGCAGCAAATGAACAAGAGTTACCAAGTTCGGAAAAGTATTTCCGAGTGACTGAGAAGTAGTTGTGTCGGACCTGGCCAGTCCACATGGCCAAAATCTCAGTAGTCGTCATATATGGGTCTTTAAACCTATATATTTTAAACCTTCATCTGAAAAGCCAAACGGGTTCAGACTATTAGGTCATTTTGCTTCGACCTTTCAGTCAATTCATTTCTACCCTATGGTTATTCATTTTCAATTGTTTGGCAAATTATTGAAACACTTTGCCTAATTGCCATTTGTGATTTGAATCATTGCGATCTACTAACTGTTGGTAGATTTTCTGTGACCGAAGGATAAACAGATACTCATCAGATTAAATCAGTCAAACACGTATGCTTCAACCCAAGGGTCAAGCACGTAATGCATACAGACAATCTCTTGTGCATTTAGTGGGACGTTATTTGTGTATTTCGAAAACGACGATCATTTCGATGCTTTTGTATGCCCCTATGTTGGCTTAGTTATTTTGACTAGTATTAGTACGGAAACGCTGGTTCATAGGGCATTTCGGAAATGAGCCCTTTCATGATGACCTTGCAAGATAGCCAGTTCATCATGTATAATGCTTGGATAGATCACCATATCTATATTCAAATGTTGATGAAATAATCCTCATTGATACTAATTTTCCCATGTCTATGTAGCGACCCTATCAGTCTTTTGCGGCAAGTCACTTCCGCTATGTTATTTATATACTTTCATGAGAAAGAGTATGATCAAGATTTGAGAATCAAAAAAATGGTTTACAGAAGTGATGATATACAACTGTATGTTTTGAGGATTGTATGTCGACTCATTAGCATGCCACCGAAACAATGGCATCCAAGAAGAGGGAGAAGAATTCCCTAAGGTAATGAAGGTACTAGGGCTAGAAAAAAAAAATAGCCCCAACACCCATACAACCAGAACGTAGAGGAACTATCTCTACGACAAAACCACTTGTCTTCAGTAGGATAAGAAATCCATCGGAAGTTGAGACTTGGGTACGAGCTATTGAGCGCATTTAAATTTCTTGCGTTGCACATATCAGGAACGTCTTACTTGCGTATCCTCTCAGTTGCCTGGGTCAGCTGAGTTCTGGTTGAAAACAAGGAGGAAAACGATGACAACCAAGCAGTTAGGGAATTTAACGTGGGATCAGCTTAAGACCGAAATATATGACAAGTATATATACCTAAGAGCTATCAAAAAAAAGAAGAAAGAAATTGAATTTTATAATCTGAAGCAGGAAGGAATGACAGTTACTCAGTATGACAGAATATTTTGTGATATGTCGAGATACATGCTAAAATAAGTAGACACGGAAGAAGAGATGGCTAAAAAAAAAAAATTGTGTGTCGATCTATGGCACGAGATCAGGATGACTTGGCAAGCCTTTGAGGATTGTGTTACACGAAATCACATAGCAGAGCGATAGATATTGAGGCAGCATTGGCGAGACAAAAGACCAGTAACAACGCGTATGTCGGCACCTCCACATGACTAAAATCTCAGTGATTGTCAATCAGGATTTTAATCTTGAAGAAGAGCGTCATCCCAATAAATAGACTTGTACTATATAGTTGTCACAATAAGATCTTCCCTTATCACGATGAGTATAGTGACGATTATAATGACTTAGTTTGTCATTAGCTTTTAACCACTAGAAAGTGGTGTTTTCACAATTAGAAGGATGCATTAAGCATCAAACTGTCTCTTGATCTTCAAATCGGTAGTAATAAAGCTACTTCTGGAATCTCGAGCGGAGAGCTGGAACAATTACCAAGTATGATGAACTTTTTAATCGAATGTCAAGGCATGCTCCATGATGGTGGACACAATAAGAAACGCGTAAAGAAATTTGGAAATGAATTGTGCCATGAGATGTTGATTTTCCCTAGCAAGCCAGACAAATTTTACGCACAAGTAAGAAATGAGTGAGACTCTCATATTTAGTCATTGCTACCAATGGGTAAAGGGAAGCTCACGCATAGTCAAGGTATACACTACCTTAAGTTGGTGGTAAAGAAAAAAAAAAAAAAAAATGTGATAGCAGTAACAATTGCCAAGCGAAAAAGAAGCCATGGCAGGAGCAATCATCCCATCAACAGGGCTAAGAAAGCCAATGTACTCGTAAACAAATAGAGGATAACCAGTAGAGGGTCCTGCCCTGTCCAAAATGTAACAAGAACCATGAGAGGTTCTACAAGACTGGCAATGATAGCTGTTACATAGTAGCCAGAAGGGGCATTATGCAAAACTGTTGCCCGAATAAGCAAACAGGGAACGGGCACCAGGCTGAACCCGCCTGCTCAAGCTTCGCATTTGTGACCAATCCAAGATTTTCCCCAACCACACTAAGAGCAGTAACCACGCCAGCAGCAACAACAACAACAACATCATGAACAGCCCCGTCATGCTAGGGCTTATGCTAAAACAGAAACAACCCGAGAATACTTGAAAAAAAAAAAAAAAAAAAAAAAACTAGCAATGAGCATACTACTCACTACTCTTGTGGTACTTCTGTTTGACATGGGTGCTTCACATACTTTCATAGCAAGTATAGGTGTTGACACCCTAGGACTTAAAACGAAAAGAGCTAATCAAGATTTGAGTAAATCTTCATAAATATATGGGTGACGAGTCGGCTTCGAAGGCACCATGCAGAAAGGCTCCAAAAGAATTGGAGGAACTCGAGATCCAACTTCAAGAACTTTAGATCTTGGATTTATCAGACCCAGTGTATCGCCTTGGGATACACCTGCACTTTTCATGAAGAAGAAAGGTGGCACACTGAGAACGTGTATAGACTACAAAGAATTGAACAAGGTGGCACTCAAGAACAAATATTCATTATCTAAGATAGTTGAGTTTTTATCATCTCAGATGAGCGATTGTATTCTCATACATAAATTTGAAGATCTAGATACCATCAACTAAAGATTCGACCTAAAGATATAACTAAGACGACATTTCGAACCGAATGTGGCCAATACGAGTTCGTGGTGCTGCCATTCGAATTGATCAACGCACCAGTCATGTTCATGAACCGAGCATTTCACCATTACTAAGACCATTTGCCTTAGTTTTTATAGACAATGTATCGATCTACTCGAATAATGAGATCTTAATTTGAGATAAAAGAGATTACTCGAACTATGGAAGGATCATGGATGTAATATTAACTACCATACCGAAAACGCTAATGTGGTAGCTGATGCCTTGAGTCGTAAGATTCAATCTATGTTGAGATCTTTCCTCACTTATCAGGGGGAACTCATGAAAGATTTTTGTAGAATGAGTTTAATAGTGGTTAAACCACCAGAATTAGTAGGAGGAATTAATACCACGATGGTAGTAATACCCAATTCTAAAGGAAAGGTGCTAGATGCACAAAGAAATGGTGAGATCTTGGAGAGAATACGTTTAGCAATAAGAATAGGCAAGCCTGCATGTTACCACGAGACGTCGGATAATGCGTTAATGTTTGAAGAAAGATAGTGTATCCCACATGATGAGAAACTCAAAAATGAGGTAATAAGCGTGGCTCATTCCACGTTACATACTGCCCACCAGGGAAGCACAAAAAGTACTAGGACTAGGAAGGAAAATTTTAGTGAATAGATATAAAGAAAGATATAGCTTCATTTGTTGAGAGATGCCTAACATGTTAACGAGTGAAGGCTTAACACCAAAGACCATATGATGAGTTACACCCATTGGAATTTCCAGATTGGAGGTGGGAGCACATTACAATGGATTTCGTGGCTAGTTTACAAAGTCGAAAGGAGGGAACACCGCCATTTGCGTAATAGTGTAGTGACTCACGAAATGCGCTCATTGTATAACAATACCAATTAGATACTAATCGAACAAGCTAGCCTAGTTGTATACCCGAGAAATTGTGCGTTACACGGTGTGCCCGTGACAATCACTTATGGATGTTTAAGAGAAAAATTTAGACTATCGGAGAATTCGAAGTTTACATCCAGGTTTTGGATGAACTTGTAGAAGGAATCAGGCACGAGGTCAAATTTTAGTGTTGTCTTCCACTTACAAACGGATGGACAGTTTGAGAGAACGATTCAAACTCTCGAAGAAGTGTTAAGAGTAATAGTACTAGACAGAGGTTGAAGTGAGGAATCAGTGCTGTCATTGATTTAGTTTGCATATGATAATAATTATCAGGCAACCATCGATATGACGCCTTATGAGGCAGTATATGAAAGAAAATGCAGATCGTTACTTTACTGGGCAAAGTAGGTGAAGGAGAATCTTAGGACAAAAAAATGCTCAGCGAGATGATCGAGATAGTTCGATTGTCAGAGAAAGAATAAAAGAGGCGATAGACAAAATTTTTACTTTGATACGCGCCGACCTGAGTTACATCTTTAGTAGGAGACAAGGTCTTCCTAAAAGCCATCTCCCTCCAAATGAATAATTAGGTTTGGTGTCAAAGGTAAGCTTATGTCACGATTTCTGGAACCTTAGGAGATTCTAGATAAAATAGGCCTAGTGGCTTAGGATTGGCGTTACCGCCAATTTATGGGAATGCCCAATGTTTCCACACATCCCAACTTAGGAAGTATGTTTTCGATCCAAAGCACGTGATCTACCAAAAGAAGATGATCCTTAGCCCAGATTGAGCTATAAAGAAAGGCCAAAAGCCATCTGGGACCAAAAAGTGAAACAACCCAGGAGCAAGTCTATCACTATAGTAAAAATCCAATGGAGACACCATGGATAAGAAAAAGCAACGTGAGAACTCAAAAGCAAGATGAGAGAAGTTACTCAAAACTTTTGCGATAATAGGCAAATTTCGGGACGAAATTTTTGTTAAGAGGGGTAGAATGTAGTAGCCCGTTCTTTTATTTATGATTAAGACCAGTAATGCGATAATTATTATTGCATCTTTCAGTAATTGAAAAGCCCAGTAATTATTTATATTTAGAATTCAACTAGGATTCTAAATTATATGTATTCTTTGCCTATTACTATTTTAGTTATGCTTGTTAGCTTCGCGTGAGAGAATCGGGATATTGAGCCAGTTAATAATTTATATTTTTTTTTTTTTTTTAATCTATAACTGACTTAGCAAAGTCAACTTAAAGTGATTATTTTATATGCGATAGAGATTTTATTTCTATTAGTTACTTGAAAGTCATGATTTAGTTCCGACTAATGAGAACGAGTTCAATTAGTTATTTAATTCGTAGAGATGTTATATCGAAGCATAGTTATTCAGCAAAATCTAGAACCAATTTTATAGATATACGATGATACAAAGAAATTAGATTTTCAGATACAACTTTACACAATGACTGTAGGGAATTATTTACATCACCACTATTCTCTACTTACAATCAAAACCTATCACTATCACTATCACAAAACACTACAGCTACATACCTACAAGCATGCGGGAGAGAAAAATGAGAGAAGCTGTCAATCATACAAGCATGCGGGAGAGAAAAATGAGAGAAACTGTCAATCAGCCGCAACTCTACCTATTCTCTCTCAAGGCTTTCACATGGCATAGATGACTAGATACTCAAGTATAACTACCAAATTCACGCCTGTAACAATTCAGCTGCAAACTTCCTTCTTGAATTTTCAACCTGCATTCAGAATGAAAGCAATCCACAGTTTATTTCAGTTCCTATCCTCTGGATTCAACAACAGCAGCAGCCAACCATGCACCAAACATTCGCAAAGCATTCAAGGTATTCATTGAGCTCCATATACTACTTTCCCATCATACATACTCTACACTTAAGCACGATAAACAAACTACTATGGCTAGTTTTACCCACTGCATAATCGAATTATAGAAATGCTAGAACTCAATAGAAATATGAACTGGGTTTACAACAAACTTTGAGTTTCGTTCACAATAGAGTATTAAGAATGAACTTAGCTTTCATTAAGGAGGGGAGGCTGCCCTGTTTCGCCGAATCGAGGAGCATCGTCGGAGGCAGAGCTATGCTGCTTGTCGGGCGAGATCAGGGGAGAACCCGGCGACGACGACGGTGAGGCTCTCGCCGAATCACAGAGCGGCGACGCCTTGTGGAAAGAGAAGCTAGGGCTCAATTCTTTTGAGTTGTGAAATTTCGTCTGCCTCACCATCGCCCGGAAGAGCAACGACAGCGGTTCGCGGTGCCTTCACCCAGCACCGACAGCTACGGAGGGAGCCGACCTCGTCGGACCTCAGAATGGCGACAGAAGCAACCTCGCTCGCTGGTTTTCCGGTGACGGCGGTGGAGGCGATTTCTGATCCAGGAAATTAGGGCTCACCTCCTTTCTACCTCGCATCTGTGAAGTGAGAGGAGGGACGCCAGTTTTCAGGAGATGAACGACGCCGCTCCCAGGCGGCGATCTCTCGCCGGAATTCCAGAGCCGCGGAGGCGCGACTGATTTTATGAAAACAAGAGCGGCAACCTTGTTTGTGAGCAGAGGAACTAAGATCGAAGAAAAGAGTGAGGGACAAGGCTGAGTTCAGCCGAAATTTTGAGAGGAGAGATCGAAGGATGAGAGGGCGGCCTCGTCGGCCTCGCCGGAACCGAGCACGAGAGAGAGGGGCAGATTGAGAGGGAGAAGGAGGGGGAGACCATGTCTGATGTTGAGAGAGAAGGCGGGACGACAACTCAGCGAGGCGGTTGACACCGGTCTCGCCGGCGCCTGACCCCGCCAGTAACAGGTCGAGAGAGAGGGAGAGATCGGTTGAGGAGAAAAGGGAGGACTTTGATTTTCATTGAGAGAGAGAGACAGAACCGAGAGATTTGGGGGGGGAGAAAAATGTTGTTGGGCTTTTATTTTTGTTATTTTTGTTGTTGGGCTAAAGATTGGGCTTTTTCATTTTAATTTCTTTGGGCTTTTATTTTATTTTATCTTGGGCTGAAGTTTAAATTAATTAGAATGGGCTGGGGATTTATTCATTGGGCCATGCATCATTTAATTGAGTCCAATCGTTTATTCAGTAATTGGGCCGATTTTATTCACTGTTCGGGCCTCGTATTTTATTCCGTTGGGCCGCCTCATATATGTTCTATGGGCCGTCCAGATTTATTTTTTTCATTTGAGCCAATTATTTAATTCACACATTTGAGCTCAAAATTATTAATATTGTTATTTGGAGCCCCTCATTATTTTATTTGGCTGACCATTTATTAATTGGGCTGAAATTAAATGGAGATGGGCCGATCTGCTTCAATTTTTTGAGTGGGCCGATTTCTTTTGTATCAATTGAGCCCAAGTTTTATTAAAGTAGAGTTGGCCATTTGATGAAGTAGTTTCTAGACCCATTTAATAATTGGATTGCCCTATTTTTTAAGTCCGATTAAAGGATTAGTTTGGATAAATCAATTAATTGTATTAATTTAGAACGAGGTTATTAATTAGTAAGGGGGTTAGTATACCCTAAGACGAGCGGATTAATTAAGATTAATTATCCGATTTCATAAGACGAGCTTAATCCTATAGTTTGGATTATTATTTGAAATTCTCGAATTAGAATATTAATTAAAGGAAAATGAGTCATGCATATTTATTTTACGTATTCTCATTAATTTAAGAATTTCCATCGAGCTAAGGTTTGACCTTAAGTTCTTGCATTAAAGGTTAAACGCAAGAGTAAGAGTTAGTCAAGGAGTTACTGAACTGTAGCAAAGCTTTGTTTATCAGGTGGGTTTACTTTCATATATATCAAATGAGTTTAATGTTATGTTTGAACATTTATTTCATTGCAAAATCATTGAACTGAAAATTATTTCAATTATTGTCTTGCCATAAATGTTTCAATGTTTGGTATGATATCTATCTGATGTGGCTTTGCCAGTTATTATGCAATCGAATTCGGGTCCTGAGCAGTTGATAGCTATCCTGCCAGGGCTAGTGTACACCAGTGACCGTGAGTCATCTAGCGGGTTGGCCGGTCAAGTGACCGTGAGAGGTGGCCACCTCTCCGGCACACAGTTCCAGATATGATAGATTACAAGAGAACTTAGACTGCAGTCGAACTTTAAGAATCACAAATGAACTTAGTAAGCTTGGGCCTTTTTAGCGAAAAACTCCCTTGCTGTACTGTTTATGATGGCATGACAATTAACAGTTTTGAAGCATGTATTTTTATACTTAGGCATACGTGCCCACTGAGTACTTTTGTACTCAGCCCTGCATATATTTCTAAATGTGCAGGTTGAGTAGCTGCCGATGGTGATGAAGTGACGAGCGGGACTCTTTTGTCTTATTATGTATTAATGAACTCTAGGGATACATGTCTTCATACATGTAATCATAACCTTATTCCGCTGCGTACTCAGAAGTTTTATGTTATTTTGGCTAAGTCGGAGTTATCCGAACTTACTAATTATTTGAGTCTATACGACTAAACCTCCGTTATATTATAAATATCCCTTTTATAAAAAAAATGATGAAATGCGATCCTTCCTTGTTTGATTATCCCCCTTTCTACCCCGCTCCTAATCTCCCTCCATTAGTCACGGTTTCCCCGGCTTAATTATCCTTAATTAGGGCCGGTCGTGACAAAAATGCACCACTTTCTTTGGGACGACTTAAAAAGGAATATGCACCGATTTCATTGGGACGGAGGGAGTATAAAAGAGGAGTTTGTTTACCTCCAAATTTTCTCTCTCCTCATAAACTTTCTCTCCAAATTTTCTATCTTCTTTTTTAATTCTTTTTAAAAAATCATTAATTTCTATTATAAAAATAATGCAAATGGATGTTAAATTAAAGTTGTGAAAAGATCTTTAATTTGGTATAAAAATTATAAAAAATAAATTTGAGATTATTAAGTTATGATCGATTACAATATTAAAATTAATTTTTGTTCGCTCTCATTTATTTATAATGTTGAATATCGTACTCTATTTTCATTGTATTTTCGTTTATGGGTGACAAACATAAGCATATGCATATGTCATTTTTTTCCTTTTAAAAAAGTTTACATGATTTTTAAATATAATTATTTAAACTACAGTAATTTTTAATACAATTAAGGAGAGGAAATTTGTATTAATTTAAATATGAATTTGTAAATAAAATATTAGTTATATATCTTAAAATTAGAATTTAAAATATTATATATATTAATTTAATTATGTGTACAAATTATTTATTTATTTATTTATATAATAATTTAATAATATACAATTTGAACTTTTACGAGCCAAAATTATTATATTAAATAATGACTATTAATTTAGTTATATTATGATTTAGTGTAATCGTAGCCTATGCATCGTACGAGAGAGCATACTAGTTGGGTATGAAAGCGGTGAGGTGACGAAGTCGAAGTTCAAAATTATGAGCTGAATTGGCAGAAGTACCCCTTAGTATGAGGTCCAGTCTCCCACCACCCTTTTTCCCCTCTCATTTCAGTTACAAAACCACCATCAACTTAACCACCACCAACTTTCTCTCTCATCACCATCTGCACTCATTCTCTTCTCTCTCTAAAACCCCTAAATTAGGGTTTCATTTAAGGAGATACTCACCAGCGCCAGCACAGATTACACACGAAAGCGCAGTAAATGGGGCTTTTAAATCCAAAATTCTCCCCACCTGATAAAAAAGCAAGACACTGAGGAAAAAGAGGTACAAAAACACATGCAGAATCACATTGTTTCCCTGATACAGTAGATGGCAACCTAGGGCTTTTCTATAATTAACCTTAATTTTACGTTCCTTCTATTTCAAATTGCCTGAATTACTGCAATTGCACTGGTTTCAAGAGTTGTGAAATGGAGTTCAAGTTTACCATTTCCGGCATTTTCTTTGTCAGTGATTTTTCGTCATTGCTGGTAGCCCTGTCCGCTACGCTTGTCTGCATCTTTTTCGCGACTGCTCTTATTTTGCGGAGAGCGAGGCGACAGCGGAGCCCTTCTGAATTGGGAGAATTGATGCCTTCTGTTTGTGTGGGTGAACAGAATGGAATAGACTGTGGCGAGAGAATGACTGTGCCTGTGGATGGTGGGAAGATGGAGAAGGAGTGGGAGACGGGGACATCGATAATTGAGCAACTGGTGCCGGAGATAAGAATGCATGCACTCACCTTCTTGGATTACCCAAGCCTCTGCGGTCTGTCGATGACGAATTCGCTCCTGCATAGAGCTGCCAATGATGAGAGTGTATGGAAGGCGCTCTATCTTAAGGTTTGGTTCTTTAGAAGATCAGTCTTGGGATTTTGGCATGATACGTTTGTGTTAGGGTAGTTTATTTTTAGGTTATTAATGCGCTTTATTGGTTCTCTGGAAAACCTCTCTTATGACTTATTGGTTGTGTTTTTGTTCTTTGGAATTTGTACTTCTTTAGGTTTGAGTGTTGAATCTCATGTAGTTGATTGGATCTAACAGTGGAAGATAGTTACGTAATTCTTAAGCCTGTCGAATGATTTGACCTTGGCTAGTTTCTGGTCTGTTGAGGAAAAACAGTTCTTCGCCACCATGTTTTGGTATTCTTTAGTTTGATCACCACATATAATACAATAATCAACTTATTTCTTTTCTTGGAGTAATAATAATTAATCCACATGAATAGAGAGTGAGAAGGTCAGCAGTGCGAGTGCCTGGTAATTCTTGCGATGTAAATTCTACTACCAGATTCTATAATAATGAAAAGGCCTTCCATATTCTTTTTCCGGTCAATTATTGGTCGTAAAGCAATCAAATCAGGGTTGTGCAACTTGAGTTAGCGAAGCATCTTATTGATTTGGGATTAGCTTGTGTAAGTCTGACAGATGTATGCGAGGGAACCGTTATGCATGCTTGTGTTTTTTTGTTCAGTTGGTTTGCGTTGTCTTTGATATAGTATAGATGACTTTCTTTTCTAGTCTTAGTTTGGATTTTTCGGCTAAAGATTCGGCAATATCAATTCATGGCTGTCGGACTACTATTAATTGTTCAGACAGATATTTTCTTGGAATTTTGACCATTTACCGGCATACCAATTCTGTCATTTTATGCTTAAATGCTAGAAACTGTTGAATCTTTGACACGTGTTCCGATTTTATAATATGGTTGCTAAGCAGAGTTTTACGTCTCTAAGATATCTATAATTTCTTATTTCTATTAGCAACAGTCATGATTTTGTAACTAAATGTGCTAAATAAGAAAGAAATGATAGTTCAGATAATTGCTTCTTGAGGTACACTTATAACAGCTCATGCAGCCTCGTAATCAGTACTAATGCTGTAGGTGTGATTTAACAATTGAGATTTTCTGGTTCACAAAATAATGAAGCTGGTATGTGGTGAGGAGGAGAGATCCACTTTTTTCGATTCTCCATGAGACGTGGTCACTAAAAAATGCACCTAAACTTGAAAGGGTAAAAACAAAAATTTAAGCTTATAACTGAATCATAAAGTTTCCTCTACAGACTACTCTTTCGTAATTTAAGCAGTAAGAAGTTGTTATTCTCCCTCTGCATCACCATTCATCACCCCGCCCCCCCCACCTGGGTCTCATTCAGACAAGTGAGAGACAGGGGGCAGAATAAAAGGTGAAAGTATAAATTTAAATATAAGAACCAAAAGAAGACTGCCCTCTATTCCTGAATTATGTAAACGGAAACATGCTCTTTGTGCTTTAACATTACTGCTTTTACCATATTTTGGCAACTTAATAGATTACAATTACATTATCAGCTAAATGGCCTACTGTGCTTGTTCGTTTTACTAAAAGATTCGTATTATAGGGTAAACATTTATCATGCTTCACCCATACTTGCACACAAACACGTAACCCCAAAGGATGCTGTTAATTCTTGATTATGTATTTTGCTCTTTGGTAAGTCTTGAATAATCTGAGTCCTAGTCTGTTAATATTTATTGGCATGAGTCTGCTGATCAAGAAGGTAGCCATTCTCAAATAATTCCTTTGTGCATGCTGTTTTCTCCATAGGCAATTTTGTAATTCTTCTCTCTAAAATTATATGGATGCATAAAATTAGTCTATAGTAATTCAGTCATTATTTAAACTGTCAATATGTTGATTTTATTGGTCTTTTGCCTCATCTTCTAGGATTTCTCGTTGGAGCAAGGTAATGTTAAACCAGCCAATGGATGGAAAGCTTATTATGCTGCTACCGTAGCCATTGTTAAGTGCAACGCTGAGTTTTATAGGATAGTTAAAGAAAGGTCACATTCTGCTATATCCCAGTTTTGGCACAATGCAGGTTATGTCAAATGTTTCCATGCTAATGGCAAGTCATTTACTGGGTACGTGGCTTTTAGTTGTGCATGATTTTTCCTTTTAAGTATGTTCTTATAACTAACAAAGGGATTTCCCTTTTACTGTCTCCTTGCCTTTTCTGATGTAAATTGCACTTAAATGTCTATGCATTTCTTTCATTCTATGACTTACTTTGGCAAGTTGCGCAAGTCCTCTGTTGGCTGTGCAGTAAACTATGGATTAATATAGAGTTAATAGTCAAAAGTACCCATTTTGATTTAGTAAAGACAAATTATACATACAAGTATAAAAACTATCCACTTTTTGGGTGAATTTGGGGATGGACGAATGTTCTCTTCGATCTGTTTCGTGCACTAATAGATCTGTTTTGTGCATTCGTATTAGTTCAATTTGAACTAATGCACAAACATGTTCGTGCATCGAAGGGCAATTTCATGACAGTGGGTATTTTTTTAATATATTTTTATAAGGGTGGGTAGAATTCGTCTTTGCTATAGCAAACCATGCCCATTTTGGCTCATTAATATTATTTTGAAATCTTTGTCATGATAAAATAATTCGAAAATAAGTTCCGTAGAGTTTCAGTGGCTATAGCATCGTTGGTGACAAGCAGAGGAGAGCAGGAGTTATATTAGAGAATTGTCTGCTTTGAAGTTTATCAGTCGGAAACTATTAGATGAGAAGTTTATTAGTAGAAATTTGTTAAGTTGTGAATAAATAAAGTTCAGGCTGGAGGTATGGCAACCGGTGGTGGAGACTAAAAGACTTGGCGGGGAGAGTGGCTTCAGCTTCCACCAACCAAGTTTTTATTTTTATTTTTATTTTTTAAGTTTTTATTCTTATAGGATCTCGAAATCGCTGGAATTTTGTGCGAGAGCTTGGTTCGATAAGAGGGGTGAGAACCCTCATCACCAAACTGAATCACTGGAAAACTGCCTTCTCCAAGCCTCGAACCCGAAGAACAGAAGAAAACAGCAGCATGCTGAAGACTGACGAAGGCAGCGGAGCCCTCCCCCCACAGATTTTCTGTGTCCGCCACTGATAGTAACAAATGAAGTATGGTGCTGGTGGCTTATCTTCACACTGATATGTATGAAAAAACTTACTTGCTATAAGGAGTCGGAGAAAATTTTACGATGTATGTTGAAGAAAATATGACGATTATACTAACACATTCTGTCCTGTGGTGAATATGACGGCCCTTCTTTGATAAAGAGAACCGGCATCCCTGAGTTCTTTCTGTAATTGATATTTGAGCTTGTCTACAAACTACAAAGTACAACCTCCATAATTTTTAACTGATATAAGCTTCATGACTGCATGTTCGGTTGAGATGGTGGTGCTAACATAATAGTCCTATGACTCCTATTCTTTAAGCTGTTTATTTTTCCATTTCTTTTAAGTTACTTTAATGTTTTGTCATTGCTGAGATCCATGTGTTCAAACAAGAATAGTAGAATACTAATATGTTCCTACTTTTCTAGTTACAATGAAGTTATGGAGAGCTGGCGGGTGGCATTTAGCTGGGAGAATGTTATTGATTTCCAGATACGTGATGTTAGGACTCGTGTCCTAACAGATATGGCTTGGGTGACCATGAAAGCTTTTGCTGACATGGAGAGGGCATACAATGTGACAAACATTTATGAACTCTGTAATGGTAGGTGGTACATGGTGCACCATCATAGCTTAGCAGCTCTCATCCATGGAGGAGCTGATCAACAATTTGTGCAGGGATAAGGAGACGCCCTGACAAGGATTTTCAAGGAAACGGTAAAGCTTTTACATTTTTTTTAGAAGTTACTTGAAGAATTTTTTTTCTTGGGAGATTCTAGTTTCTTTTTTAATAACTGTTTCATTACCTCAAGTTTTGCATATGTGGCATTGTCGAAAGATGTCTATATTTAGGGTCTTGATTTTCACAAGTCTCTCTTCTCAAAATACATGCGCAATACATGCACTGCACAGTATATGCACATATGAAGTTTCCTCCCCCCGAGTCAAGATTTTCTTGTCTACAATTGGTGTGTTGTTCTATCCATTATGTGTTTGGAAAGTTTGGAACAATTGATTAACATTTCTTATATAACATCATCCTTCTATTTATCCAAAGTTTCCAAACACGGAATGAAAGACAGACCAGGACATCATTTGTGGACTGAACGATTTTGTCTGCCCCCTCTCCATCTGCTTCCATTTACCACCTAGTGTGACCGACATCTGACTGGAATTTTCTTCACTAGCACTATGACTTAAATGAATCTGGAAATGAGGCCTTAAACTATTTTGTTATTATTTGCAATTATTCAGGAGGATTTGATCATGGGAAATTCATGTTTTGGGTAGTGGGATTATAGGTTATAGGAAATGCGGAGTGCATTGGTGATTAACATGTATTTTGAATGTAAATGGTGTGATTTTTGTTGAGGGAACTTTTTTTTCTTTTTCCTGGAGTTCTTACCAATTTTTGTGTATTGTAAATTTGTAATCAGTGAGAGAGAGAGAGAGAGTTTTGACTTTGATGTATTAACAATTTTGTTTGTTGTAATTAGTCCGGGGGATGGATTTACTGTAAATATTTTTGTAAATTTGTTTTGTTATAGTTAGTGAACTAACATTTAAATGTGATTATTACTGATTGATTAGCATTTTAGGCTTTTTTTTTTTGTTTTTTAAAAGAACAGGGATAGATTAGGCTTTTTCTTCCTTTCTTTTTGGTGTAGACAATTCTGAAACTTGAACTAAATGTATCCTGAAGTTTATGATGGATGCCACCATGCAATTGTTACTCGAGCAATGCTTTAATTAGCTGAAGTTTATCAAATTACATAATTATTTATTATCTCAAAGTTGGGTGAATTATTTAATCATCCTTTAATCCTATCAATTTTATTTATTCCATCCACCAAATTAAACACCCCTTTTAATTAAGATAAAACTTGCTATGATATGTTTCATCCCTTAAAGTCAATTACGCACAATTATAAACATGGCATTGCTACACTTTTTCGCGCATGAGGAGTTTCATGCTACTTACTAGGATGGGTATATTAAATCATCAGATATGACTTTGTGACTCCCTCTAGGATTTAATTAGTTAAATGTGCTAAGTTGGAATATTTTTTCTAGGCAAGAATGAAATTTTGTTCTTGGAATATTTTTTTCTAGGCAAGAATTAGATTTTGTTCTTTTCATCAATGTAAACTCTTTAAGATGAAAGTACCCATCAGTATATATATTTCATTCCTTAAAGTCAATTGTGTACAATTTTAGACATACATATGTTGCACTCCCACACATGAGGAGTTTAATGCTACTAATATTAAACCATAATTGGATATCACATTGTTGGAATTCTTTTAAGGGTTATTAGCACCTAAATACACCAACTTTGAGGGTAGTTTGGTTTTGCACATAAACTTTGAAAGGTGCAAAAAAATACATGAACTTTAATGTTGTAAAATTTTTATCACAAATTCAAATATAAGATATTCGAACTCCATAAAAATCTTACGATTTACGAGTTTAGAGATGTATTATACGATATCTTTTAGAGGTGTCCAATACGATGTCACAAATTCAATTTATTCTCAAATTAAAACTAACGTGACAAATCGAAATATCAACGTGTAATCATCGGACATTTTAAAAAATGACACCATATAGGATATCTCTAAAAGATATCGTATAAGACATCTCTAAATTCGTAAATCGTAAGATTTTTATGGAGTTTGAATATCTAATACTCCCTCCGTCCATAAAAGAACTTCCTAGGAGGGAGTGGCACGGGTTTTAAGAAAAAATATTGTTGAGTGTATTGAGAGTGGATAAAAGGTAGTTGAGTGTATTGAGAGTGATGAAAAGATGTTATAATTAATATTGAGAGTTGTGAAAAGTGAAAAGTAAGAGGATTATAAGTGGTGGGGTATAGTCCAAAAATAGGTAGGAAGTTCTTTTGTGGGCGTCCCAAAAAGGAAAGATAGGAAGTTCTTTCGTGGACGGAGGGAGTATTTGAATTTGTGATAAAATTGCTACAACATTAAAGTTCATGTATTTTTTTACACATTTCAAAGTTCATGTGCAAAACCAAACTATCGCCAAAGTTGGTGTATTTAGGCGCCAATAACCCTTCTTTTAATAGGCGTTTATTTTGCATGATTGAGTATTTTTTTATTCTTAAGAGTATGATATCTTCAATCTCACATTTTCACTGAGATAAGAACAAAGCAAAATTAGCTTAAAGCAAAATTAGCTTAAATGATAAAAATAATCAAGGGTCTTGGATATTCCAAAATTCAAATACATATATTACAATGTTTTTTCAGGCAAGATACTTCTTTTTTGAGACAAAATTATCCATCAATATGTTATGCTTTGCTTTATCCCTTTAAGTGAATTATATACCAAATCTAGACATGCTACTCTCTAAAGTAGGTATACTAAATCATGAATTAGATCTATTTATTGGGGTCCCTCTAGGGTTTAATTAGTTAAATGACCTAGGTATATTGGAATATTTATTTTAGGCAGGAATCAAAATTTGTTCTTCTAATAAATAGAAGATTTTAAAATAAAATGGCCCATCATTATGTCTGTGTTTCATCCATTAAAATTCCATACAATATCAGTCATCACTTTATTTCACCTCCTATGCATGATGAGTTTCATGCTACTCACTGAGGTATTTATATTGAATCATTAGATATGACAATTCTTGGATTCCCTCTACGGTTTAAATAATTAGCTAAATGACCTATATATATATATACACACACAGACACACTGGAAATTTTTTTCTGGATAAGATTTAAAATTTATTCTTTAATTTCATCAATAGAAACTCTTTAAGACAAACTATCCATTATGTTTCAGCCATGGAGTCCACTATGTACATCATTTTAGACAATTGAAATTGTAAAAAATTTCATCAATAGAATCTTTTAAGACAAAATTACCAACCAATAGAAACCTTTTAAGACAAACTTCTGCACTTACATTGCACTCTATCATATGAATATTAGTTCTTTTATGTACTAGTCTTTTTCATCTTAGGGTGCGTTCTCTTTGATGGGAAAAGGTGAAAAACATATCTTCTTACTAATTTTTCATCATTTTCTGTAAAAAAGGATAATTTTTCTTGGGCATGATGGAAAAAAATTCAGGCAGCCTCTTTTCCCTCCTTTTTCACTCAAACTCATGATAATATTATCATGGGTAATTGATGTGATAATATTTTCCTTGAGGTATTTGATGTGATAAACTATGTTTTCCACCTTAAAGAACATGAGATAAAAAAGATGGGGAGGATAAATTTTTTTCTATCTTTTCTTATCATTCTTAGTTCTCATGATAAATTTACAACCAAAGAGAACCACCTTTATTTTTCTTAGAGTAAGGTGCGCGCACATAATGTGTGAAAACAGGGATGAACAGTGATGGAAATGGTGGACATTGTTTAGTAAAATTGATTAGTGATGGCAAAGATGTACAGGTTTTTATTTTAATTAATGAATAGTAATGAAAATGGGTTTGTATGGTACGGAAAAGAGTGAATAGTGATGAAAATGGGTTTGTATGTGTAAGGAAATTAAAGTGTGAATAGTGATACAAATAAATGACTTTGTATATATAGGTTTTCATTTCTTGGTTATAAATGTTGATCTTGTTGGTAGTACATACTTGTTATATTGATGGTACTAGCAAGCTAATTGATTTTATTATTGCTTCAAACTCATCTCATTTTGAATATACCACATGCATGATACATACTAGTATAATTATGCATTTAATTACTTATGTATATAATTTAATTTCGCAGATATAAAGAAGAGAAATGCAATTATTTGGATGGTGGTCGTTTCCTGGAAGGATGTGCAGCATAATGTGCTCACATAGTTACATAGTTGTATATCATGTTGGCACACAATTTGATTATTTTGTGATGTTAAAGTGGGAAACTATTGAATGGATGCACAAAATTCTGACTTTGAGTTAAGAGGTTTGATTGTCCGCACGGAATGTGACATGTTAATTAAAATTTGTTATCTATTGCATGTGAAATAGTTCCAATTCACACCCCCCCCAAAAAAAAAAAAATCGTCTTACGTGAATTGAAGACTGTCTAACAATTTGCGGTGATTTTTTTATTCTTATTCATTCACGGAGCATTTACTTTGAAGGATTAGCCTTAAATAGATAAAAATAGCAAGATAAGATTAATGCATTCTTTACTTTTATGAATTGAAATTTTACAATATCTCAAGATCCATTAAAATAGTGGGATTGAAACAATTCTACTCAATCACGCAAGTAAACCCCTCCAAATTAGTCCTCCAAATTAAATAAATGAGTCCGCCCATCAGTAGATTTTATCTGTGACTATCACGACTACAAAAATAATACTCTATGTTTTTTATTTTTTGATAATATGTTCTTTTTATGATGACATAGATGAGTCCTATATATTATCCACCTTGATACATAAATGGAGGGAAAAAGAACATCTATATCAAAATCCTAACGACCCTTTGAGGCATCTTCAATGATGCACGTGACGACTAAATTTAGTGCATCTTTTGCACAAAAAGGTGCCATTTTAGTGCAGACTCTGTGCTAAAATAATGCAATTTTAGCACCAAAAAGTGTTTCCAACCCTAATTATTTGCACTAAATATCAAGCTATAAATAATATTCTCAGAAAATATTTATTATTTTTCATAATGTAGTTAGGAATATGCATAAAGAATATTAATTATAAAATCATAAATTACAATATAATTTTTATAAGATTATTTTTATTAATTTACCTTAAATTATACTCTTTTATCAGTTTACGAAATGCATCCTTATATTTCCTTTTAGGTCTATCCACAAAATAAATACTCATTTCATACTTTCATTTTTAGTCATTATAAGGTATATATCACGCAACTAACTTAATTATAACCCTCAATATTATCCATTATTTATCAACATTGTTATTGGACTCAATACTCAACCAAATTAATTATTTTAAAACTACCATTTTTGTGAACCTTATTCAGTTATTCTACAAGAGGAAATTATTTCAATTAATTTAACAAAAAAGAAAATAAAAATGAAAAACAAGTCTATACCGAATAAAATATCCAGTTTATATGGCTTCAATTAAAAAATCAATAATGACATTTGAACACCAGGTGTACTGAACACCTGGTAAAAAACCGATTTTTTTAGTGGATAGAGAGTGGGCCGGTTTTAGGGTTTATTATTTTTACTGATTTATCCCTTGATTTTTTCTATGTATATATATCTGAAATTAGTCTCTATCCCTTGATTTTTTCGTCCATTTTCTTTCCCTTTTTTTTTTCGGCTAATTTGTTTCCAATTTTCACAAAATCTTCCGTTTTGTTTCCTTATTTTTCGAAGACTTTGTTTCCTTATTTTTATGTTTTTATTTCAGAAAATTTTATAAATTATATAATTCGAATATATTTTTTTTTGGGTTTTGTTTTTGATTTATTTGTTTTTAAATTTTATTATTGATTTGTTACCAATAATTTAGTGTTTCTTGTTATAATAATTCTAGATTTGTTTCCAGCTATTTTTTTTCTAAATTAATATTATTTATTTTTTTCCCGAAAATTATTACTTCTAAATTTTGTGTTTATTTGTTTTTTTATTAATTTTTTTCAACTAATTTTGTGTTTCTCCTTAAAATAATAGATTTGTTTTCGGATATTATTTTTATATTTTTTCAAAAATTAGATTTTTTTTATAAGATAAAAATAAATAATATTAAATTATGTTATTATTTCGGATATTTATATTGCTAATTTTTTTTTATTTGTTTCCTCTAATTTGTGTATTCCGCTAAAACTAATCTTAAATTTATTTCCACTAATTTAGAGATTCTAATTCTGCTGTAATTAATCCTAGATTTGTTTCCACTGATTTAGATATTCTAATTCTACTATAATTAATCGTAGATTTGTTTCCACTAATTTAGGGATTCTAATTCTCCCAAAACTAATCCTAGATTTGATTACCTAATTTAGAGATTCTCCTAAAAATAATCCTTTCAACATATATTTTATTTTTTGATAATTATTTTGTATTTTTTGAATTGTATGTACAAATATACATTTGTTCAGTTTGGAAACAATATAATGGGGCATCGGTCGAAAAAACAAATAGCATATACTTCGATTAAATGTATTATAATAATGCAGTAAACGCGATATAATAATATGAAATAAATTTTAATTAATTAATAGAAATAAATTAGTGAAGGTTGGGAAAAAATGTGAATACGATGTGATTTTGGTTGGAAAACTAAGGAAACAAATTAATAAAAAACAAATAAACACAAAATTTAGGAGTAATAATTTTTGAAAAATAAATAAATAATACTATTAATTTAGAAAAAAATATTCGGAAACAAATCTAGAATTATTATAACAAGAAACACTTAATTATTGGTAACAAATCAATAATAAAATTTAAACACAAATAAATCAATAACAAAACAAAAAAAATATATATTCGAATTATATAATTTATAAAATTTTCTGAAACAAAAACATAAAAATAAGGAAACAAAGTCTTCAAAAATTAAGGAAACAAAATGGAAGATTTTGTGAAAATTAGAAACAAATTAGCCGAAAAAAAAGGAAAGAAAATGGACGAAAAATAAGAAAAGAGAATGGACGAAAAAATCAAGGGAGAGAGACTAATTTCAAATATATATACATGAAAAAAATCGAGGGATAAAACAGTAAAACCAATAAACCCCTAAAACCGGCCCACTCTCTACCCACCAAAAAAATCGGTTTTTTACCAGGTGTTGAGTAGTAGTACATCTGGTGTCCGTTTATCACTACTGAGATAAAATATCCAGTTTATATGGCTTCAATTAAAAAATCCAGTTATTTTTCAAATAAACTATTTACAAGATAAAACGAAACGACTACTGAGAGAGAGGAATTGAAATCAGTGGTTGGAATTATCCATGTAACTTATCTTCCTCCCACCACACACAGAGAGAGAAGGCCGATTATGGCTGCCACCGCCGTCACCGGCACCACCTTCTTCCCTTCCTCTCTCCCAAAACCACCGCCCTCCCATAAATTCTTTCCCTCATCCCGACACTTTCTCAAAATCACTGCACCTCTGGCTCTGGTTAGTACGGCAATCACCCCACCTTCTGTTTCATCGCCTGAAACTAGCGTTGTTGCTCAACAAGAAGAAGAAGAAGAAGCGGAGCAAAGTGATGATTCGAGCTCGGCATCTCTCCCTCCTCTCACGTACCTTGCCCCTCTCTCTCTCTCATTGTATTAATTTCAAGACTTTTATCACTCTCCACTTCATCATGATTGACTATTTTTATCCTCATCACTAGGATTTCTCCAATCCTACTCCTTTCAATTGGATATGAATCAAGCAAATTAACTCAAATGTAGAAATTATCAAGGATCTTGCGAAATCCCAAAAGTTTCAATTCATCTTAGTAAATAATGGATTAAGCTATAGGATACTCAATAGTAAATGCCCGTAATAAAGGAGATAAATTTTGTTTATGTTTTTGGCAATTCAATGTAGTGGCGCTCTGTTTTGATTGTTTGGGTTGAAGTGATCATCATATGTTCCTTAAACAGCTCTAGTCATCAAGTATGATTTAATGACAGTGAATTTGGTGATGATTATTGAGTTTTTCTGGCCATAGATTGAGTGCTGAAGAAAATGTTGATGGCATAACTAAAAACTGAAGCAAGAAAAATAAATGAAAGAGAGTTAAAAATGTGCATAGTTGGAGTAGATATTATCTGAGATGATGATGATGAAATATTGGTGAAGGGGGTGTAAAGGGTGTGGAAGAGAGGAGATTGAGAGGGGTTGTAATGGTGAAGGAAGGATTCAAGGTGGGATTGCGACAGTCCCGGGCTTTGGCTGGTGGCCCATAAAAGCTTACCGGCCTTGTCCTGCGTATCTTCAGTCGGGCGGGAGGTACAGAAGAAGCGGCCAAAGCATGGACGAGGTTGTCTCCGGACGTGGTGCTACTGTTAAGGTAATCAAAATACATCATTCTTTCATTACTGCTTTTCACATTTCATTTTTGGACTTGAGATGGTTGATAATTACTTCAAAATGTATTTCTACTGCAAAACTAGTGTCATCAGATTTCAGAGGATTATGCCTTGAACCTGATTATATATCCAACCTTCTGTTATACCTGAAATGAGGGCTGCATTTTTCATGTCTTGTTCATCAGCATTGTATATATGTTTGTGATGTGAAACTGCATATCACATCATTCATCACTTTCTATCTAACTATACTTGCTTTCCTTCCGATTGAAAATTTTCCGATTTCAGCAACAAAACTCAAAAAGGAAGGATCTGGGAGAGTCAAGAGGTAACTAACTAACTAAGTGTTGAAGAATGCTTCCTTCAATGAACAACATGCAGGTTTGATTTCTAGCATCAACATTAGCCATGATCTGGTATTTTTTCTGCTTCTTTCTGTCTATCCTTTGTTGCTGTAACAAGACACAACTCCAGATGAGTACACACATTCGAAGCTAAAGCGTATATAAAAACTTTATGTTTGTTTACATTATTATGTTATCAAACAACATAGGATTGAGCTTAGCAAACAAATCTATCTGTGACGGCGCGGCAAGAGCTCCTCTTCCTTGTATTGGGAGTTGAATTGGCAGCCATCCTCATCTGCTGAATCAATGCCTCTGTATTGACCTCCTCCGACAGAATCTTCTCCAAATCTTTGGGGTTGATCAGCAGCTTCACCTTCCAAACGCCGTTTCCCGCCGGCGGCAGCGCCTCAACTGTTTTTCTCATTTCGTTCGGCCCAGCATCTGCCGCTGCTTTCACTGAACAGTTTCCCATAATATTTATATGATATATGGAAATACTTCTTCTCTCACTGTGTGTGTGTGTGTGTGTGTAAGTGTGTTCTAAGAGGGAAGGAATTTGGTGGTATTTATGAGAAAATTAATGGATAGATTTAGATTATGAAAGGGTCACGGATTTTAATTGGAAAGAAAGGCATCTTTTGATTTTGAAAAAAATATGGAAAGCAAGAATTTTGAGACCGTTAAAGAATGCGAATGGGGATGTTTCAAAAGTTGGTTGGTATTTCTATGTAACTGTAGGCAATTAAATTTGTCGTCGAATTAAATCATGCCACGTGTAAATTCATGAATTAAATATTCAATTATATTTTCTATTTTATTAAATGGGATTTTATTCCTAATTAAATAGATATATATGATTAATATTTAATAAAATGAATTAATGGGCTTATTGGCCACTTAAGGCCCTAAGGCCCATACATGGAGGCCCAAAGCCCATAAAGCCCACGAAGCCCATCTCTAAAATCTATAAATAGAGGTGTTGGGGTGTTCATTATCACAACGTGAAGGAACGGAAGATTGAAGAGCATGAGAATTCTCTCTAGTATCGCAAGTTGAAAGAGGCGAAGAATTGGAGAGTTCAAGTATTCTTCCAAGTATTCAAGTATCTTGAAGAATTCTATCTAGCGTTCAAGTCTTCTTCGAATCTTCAAGTATTTGAGCATTCAAATCTTCAAGTATCATTCGAAATCTTCAAGCGTTCAAGTCTTCTTCGAATCTTCAAGTATTTGAGCATTCAAATCTTCAAGTATTCTTCAAGTATCTTCAAGTGATCAAACCTTCAAATCTTCAAGTGATCAAGGCGTTCTTACAAATTCCAAGAACGATCTTCCTCAAATCAAATCAACCAAGTCCCAAAGCTTCAAGGCGTTCTTACAAATTTCTAAGGACGTTCTTCTCAAATCAAATCAAGTTCAACGTTCAATCCAAAATCACGACTTAAGTCCCTTGGATTGGCGTCATCAAATCAAGTATTTCAATAACCTTCGAGCTTGTTCAAGAATCAAATGGAAGAGAAGAATCAGAGGATTAACTAGATATTGCAACCCGCATAAATCTATTCTCAAATCTATCAAATTATCTTTGTAACGCGTTTTGTATTTTATCAAATTGAAATACAAAAATTTGTGTTTACAAATTTTGGCACGCCCGGTGGGACATCTCTACCTCTCATCTCTACTCTTCACCAAAAATCTTGAACAATGTCAATTCAACCAAATACAACTGCTCCAACTTCATCTAAAGGTTCTTCGGAAGGCATCGGTATGATCACGCGAAGCAAAGCAAAATTGATGCAAGAGATGTCCAAGTCGACCTCCCGTCTTCCATCTATCCATGAAGAAGATGACAACTTTGAGAGAAGCTTCACATTCCCTACTGAAAATTATCAACTACATGCAAGTGTCATGATGACAAACACTTCCACCATGGAGGAACAACTCTTGAACTTGACAAAGATGGTTGAATCTCTAACCAAGCACATCCAAGAGCAAGATGCCCAGATTGCAAAGCTTAAAGGAGAAAAAGGAGATTCAAGCCACGCCAACAACGATAGGGAAGGCGAAGAAAGCGAAGAAGATGGAGAGAATAACGATGAAGAAATCTCCAAAGACAAATCAAAGAGTGATGGAAAAAGGCCTTCAGGAAAAGACATTCTCTTCTCGTCTGGTGGCCTCATTCCCATTGACCAACTCAAAGAGTTCATCGAAGCAACAATGAAGAATAACTCCGATGGAAGCTCCAAGTCATCGTTAACTTACTCCAAGCCATATACTCGGCGAATTGACAGTATGAGGATGCCTCTTGGCTATCAACCACCAAAATTTCAACAGTTTGATGGCAAAGGAAATCCAAGACAACATGTGGCTCATTTCATTGAAACATGCAACAACGCTGGTACTTATGGAGATAATTTGGTCAAACAGTTTGTTCGCTCATTGAAAGGTAATGCCTTTGATTGGTACACCGACTTAGAATCAAACTCAATTGATAGTTGGGAACAACTGGAGCATGAGTTCCTCAACCGCTTCTATAGCACTAGAAGAACTGTCAGCATGGTGGAGCTCACAAGTTCACGTCAATTCAAAGAAGAGCCAGTCATTGACTACATCAACCGATGGAGAAACCTTTGTCTCAACTGCAAGGATCGATTGTCTGAATCATCTGCCATCGAAATGTGTATTCAAGGGATGCATTGGGGCTTGCAATATATTCTGCGAGGAATCCAGCCAAGAACATTCGAGGAACTGGCCACTAGAGCTCATGATATGGAGTTGAGCATGATGGCAAGAGGGATCGAAGGACCACCAATCCAGGAGTCTAGCAAATTCAAGCCAGAATTCAAGAAAGGAGGAAAACCATATGACAAAGCACCAAAGAAGGAATCTATGGCAGTGAAAGCAACTTCTGTGAAATTTCTAAAGAAAGAAGTTAATCAGGAAAACAACCAGAATGCTCCACGAGACAATCAGAACTCTTCCCGAGACATGGGGCAAAGAAGATCTACCTTGAAAGAAATGCAACAAAAGCAATACCCTTTCTTAGACTCTGATGTTTCAGGAATTTTTGATGACCTGCTCAAAGAAAAGCTTATCGAGTTGCCAGAAATGAAGCGACCAAATGAAGCAGGGAGGACAGACGATCCAAATTATTGCAAATACCATCGTCTGGTTGGGCACCCCATACATGATTGCTTCATCTTCAAAGACAGGGTCATGCGGTTAGCTCGAGAAGGGAAAATATCTCTTGAAGAAGACGCTACTGCTGTAAATATGGTCTCCACCGACTTGAATGACATAATAGAAGGTATTGGAGCTCTGTATGATACATCCAATCAAGTAGATGAAGAACCTGAGCTAAATTTGGATGAAGATGATGATGCATTGGCAATCACATTCTCCAATGAAGACTTGCAGCTTGGATCTGAACCTCATAACAAGCCATTGTTCGTGAGTTGTTATACACAGGAGCAGAAAATCAATCGAATTCTCATCGATGGAGGCTCAGCGGTCAATATTTTGCCACTAAGGACTTTGAAACAATTGGGAATCCAAGTAGATGAGCTGTCAAAAAGTCGATTGATGATCCAAGGTTTCAATCATGAAGGGCAAAGAGCTCTTGGAACTATAAGGTTGCGATTGCTGATGCAGGACATGGATTCGACGGCGTTGCTTCATGTTATCGATGCCAAGACGTCCTACAATATGCTTCTGGGTCGACCATGGCTTCATGAAAATGGTGTTGTTCCTTCTACATTGCACCAATGCTTCAAGTACTATCAAAATGGCGCCGTAAGAAAAGTGGTTGGTGATCAAAAGCCGTTTACGGAAACAGAATCACATTTTGCTGATGCTAAGTTCTATTTGGAAAGAACCAAAGTCTCAATGGTGAAAGATGATACATCACATGACGAGTTGAGATCTTGCCAGGAGAAAAAGAATGAAGAATATTTTCTAAAGATGGAAGGATTCACCATGCCTTTAACGAAGATTGATGCCAAGAAGCCAATTCTCCAACCATTTGAAGGGTTTGTTCGACCAAAGCAAAGTGGCGTCACAGAGCATGAAGATCTCTCAAACAAAGAACTCTCAAAGCACTTTGGTCCGAAGGCATATAAACTCCTCGTGAATGCTGGATACAATCCTCAAGAAAGCTCTATGTCAAGGTCTCATTTGGAAAAGACTGATAACGCAGGCCAAAACTCCAAAGCAGGTTTGGGATATACAGTGCAAAGCCCCATTCGAATTGCCATCAAGAGAGCCACTGCTAACTATGCTAGCACCAAGCAAATCCTGGAATCTTCAAGCAATCGGAGAACCCAAAGGGTTTCTATTTTCAATAGGATGGGTAGAAGAGAAGCTCAACAAGTATCTGTCTTTAAAAGACTTGGCAAAGGCAAATCATGGAAACGAAACAAGACAAAAGGGAGTGATGAACTGCACATAACAGAGAAATGGAGAAGTTTGATCCCTCCTCGAATGAAAAGATACACCACTTTGCTTATGCCATGTGGGAAAGAAATGAAAGCTCAAATGAAGACCACCATCTTCACACGAGATGCCATAGATGAAGAAGATAGAGAAAGTGTGGCTTCCTCTTACTACACTACTAATAGTGCTAGTAATCCAGTTCCTCTTCCTCATACTACTCAAAGTCAAGTGCGCCGTGAAATTGCAAGTCTCGTTAGAAGTGGCGTTATCACAGCAGACGTCGCAGAAAATATAGCCTTCATACGCCAGAGAAATGAAAGCATAAAGAAGTGTTTTGATTGCAAAGATCATCGCCGAAAAGATGAAGACATTGTCACAGCAAACCATATCACCTCCTGCGAGAAAATGGTCGTTGGAGAAGAGAATTCGCACTTGAGCCCCAAAGAACTGGAAACTCTGAATGAAGAGAAACTAGAAGTCCAGCAAAAATTGGAATACTATCAAGCTCTTCCTTCAAGATCCTTCAACAAAGCAGTGCGAGCGCCCTCTTTTCAAATTGGAGACATGGCCCTCGCTGCAAGGAGGCCAATTGTTATCACTCTCAACGGAAAGTTCTTAAAGTACTACTATCCTTGAAGGGTGGTAGAGGTTGAAGCATGTGCATATGTATATAGTAAAAAAAAAAAAAGAAGCAAAAAAAAAAAAGTATAAAAAAAAGAAAAAATAGAGAAGCCAAAAAAAAAAAAAGCCAAAAAAAAATAGAAAAGCAGAAAAGCCAAAAAAATGAGTCAGATGAAAAGCCACAAAACAATGAAGAAAAACAACAAAATAGAGCATATGAAGACAGCTCCTTGACGCACGAGCCTAAACTGCATGTTACTCCTGGCCCGCATGAGTATAAACTGTGCACGGCGCCCATTTTCAAACACCTGTTGATTCTATGAACTACGTTTTGACTTGATCCCTTTCAAAAGGGTACGTAGGCAGCTTAGATAATTTCTAGGTTCAGTCATGAATTGTGTTTGACTCTTTTCAATTTATATCATCAAAGTTATGATTTAAGTTGATTATGTAAAGCCGAATATGTCTCAAATTGGGAAGAAAATCAAGTCATCAAAAGAAGCACAAACATTTGGAGAAGATGTCAAAATATCCATCACAAACCAAATAAGAATCATCAAGAGAGAAATGATAGAAACTGCGGTTTGCACCAATACTAAGCAAATGAGTCTTGATCCTCCAAAGTTCTCTGAGCAGATATCAAAAGTGACTCTGAAGTCTTCAAAATTCCGCAGCATTTCCTCATCAACATGTGCAACTTTATGTTTGTCAAACTCTCTTTTGAATTATGGGATTGCACCTCGGGCAATATGAAAGGAGGCACTATTTTGCTTGAAGGATGACGATATCTCCATCTTCCACCTCTCTATCACAGCAAGCACTTCCTTGATCAAAGCAATTCGGACGATGGCTTCATTCTCCTTGGCTTAAGCATCAAGAAGAAAATACTCAATCTTCTCGAGCCGTTGTGCAGAATTCTCCCAACTTCGTGAGATGCCAAACATAACAACAACCTCACTCAAACCAGATTCAAACAATCCCAGGCCTGAGCGCACCCAAGACCTGTCAAAGAATTGAGTCATCTGGCATTGAGGTCGGCTATGCATCGACAAATTCACTTCTCTCCAAGCTAAAGTTGAATCCATTTGTGGAGTGGAAATACACGTTCACCAAACATAATAGAACACCATTGAGTCATCTAGCCTGCTCAAATGGGCGCAAAGAGAAGATGTAACCAGCAATCTTCAAAGGTTGGACTCACAAGGGCCCAGATCCGAGCGCACCCGAAATCTGATTAAAAGCCGATTGAGCCACCTGAAGTGCAAAGTAAACATCACTCAAATAAGGTCTTAGATGGGCTGCTGCCAGATTTTTGGATGAACTCTTTGAAGATGGTCTTTAGTCGGGCTGATGGAGATGTCAATACTAAAAGAAAAATGACAATAGATTCCAAACTTTGCAAATACTCAAAGCATCTCGTTTGGGGCAAAATCCGCCATGAAGTTGGTTAATGAGACCATGCCCATCTCGAACACAGCGATGAATAAAGCATCAGTCTTTTGAAGATCACCATCATTAAGTTCTTGCGGCCACCAACTACAAGAAAAAAAAAAAAGAAAAAAAAATCAGACTTAGAAATTTACTTGTATTAATAAAAGGTGAATTCAAGATTTGGTCAAAAAAAAAAAAAAAAAAAAAAAAAAATCGGCCCATCATCACCATTTCCCACTCTTTATATCAAAAGGGGGGGCCAATACCCATCTCTTACTCCTTGAAGAAAATAAAGTAAGAAAGCCCAAAGCCCATTATTTTTTTTTTTCTTCTTTCACAAAAAATGGCCCATTCCTTTTTCATTAAAAGAAAGGCCCATCTCCCCTTACATTCTCTCACTAAAACCAAACACCTCTCTCTCAATACTGTCTGCACCCTCCCAAAACCAATCCCCATATTTCTCCCAAGGAAATCCTCATTTTCTTCTCACAAAATCAAATCCGTAACTCGCACTCCCCTTCTTTTCTTCTCCAGCGAGAATTCGCCGTTCAACCACCCAATATCGCCGCCGCCTTATCATTTCTTCCTCCCTCACCTCCGACGACGACGCCCCGCCGCTTAAGAGATCCGCCAGCCCGTCCGGCTCGGACTCCAGCCACACCAGCTTCCCCGTCGCCAGAGCGGGCGCCGACTCGCCCGCAACATCCAAGCAGCTGCCGTCGTCGTCCGCAGCACTAGAGCAGAGCGCCCTCCAGCCGCACCAGCAGCTGCCACACGACAAGCTCCCTCTCCCTCTTTCAAACGCCGCTCAAGACCTCTCTCATCTCATTCATCTTCTTATTCTCTCTCTTCACAGCTGCAATGGGAGCGTGTGCGAGCAAGTTCACGGTGCTGAAGAACGCCTCCACCGCGCCGCCGCCGGCCGTGAAGTGTGAGGTGGAGTCCGGGGAGGTGCATCTGGTTGAAGAAGTGGCGGTGGAAAAGGATGATGCGCCGGTGGTAGATGACGAAGCGAAGCGTCGTCAATCGCTTGGTCATTTGCTCCAAGAGGGTGAAGATAAGAAGGGCTCAGCAGATAGTAATGACAAAGCGTCAGAGGATTCAAATCAGGTTGACGCAGGTGAGTTGAAGCTCGAAGCAGTTGCCGATGCTGCAGCACAGGATGAAAGAGAGAAAGCACCCGTTGCTGATGGCTTAAAGTTGAAATGTACAAAGGAGGATATACCAGCCAAACAAAATGCTGAAGTTGAAGTAGAAGACAAACCTGCCGAGACATTGAAGCCTGAAACAGCAGCAGTTGAGATAACTTGTGCTGATGATAAGGAACCTGAAATTCTGGAGACAGAGAAGAAACCAACTTCGGATGAAGAAATAAAGAAAGAAGAAGAGAAACTTGCTGAGGCTGAGAGAAGTGAGGAACAGTGTCCAGCTCCGGATGCAGAGAAGAAGGAAACAGATGAAAAATCAGCTGAGAATTCCAAGACTGAAACATCAGATAAAGTAGAAGACAAACATGTTTTGGAGCCCCAAACCACAGAAAACCTTTTGCCCAGCAAAGCACCAGAGACGTGTACGGAGGAGCCGAAACCATCCTCGGATGCAGAAAAAAAAAACTAAGGCTGAAGAAGAGAAAGCAAAGAGCTCGCTGCTAAATTAGAGGAAACTCAAAAGAAGAAAGGTGGTGCCAAAATGAAAAGTGCTTTAACTGACTACATCTAAGCATGGGGCAGTACACAACATACCTTTGCTAAAGCTAGTCGAGGACAGCAACGACACGAAGGGAACGAAACTATGGCGCTGTCAAATTCCTTGCCGGAGCTCCGCTACAGCCAAGCAATCCCTCGGCTCATAGGAGAATGGAGCATTCCGACGCCGCAACAGCCGCCAAAATTCGCTCCGACTTTCTGCAAAAAAATCTTCGCTGGAGCTCCGCTGCACTCAATGGAGAGAGGAGTAAGAAGAAACGTGACAAGAAAGAAAGAAGATGACGAGCCCTCACCTTCACCCTCGTTGATGTTGAAGCCTGGTTCCTTGATCGTCTGTCGGCAACGCAGCTCGATTGCTAAGGCCACGGCGTCATCTTCAGGGACGAATAGAAAGAGAGAACAAGCGGCTCCGTTGCTGGCGGAAGAGAAGCAGCAGTGGTCACGGCCAGATGCCGAGGAGCCTAAAATCACCAAGAAACGAACCAGAGATCGGTTTCCGGCTGCTTCCCCGGTCAACTCGAAGAAAAATGGCAAGAATCAAGCCAACAAAACTTCCCCAGCTGCATCGGTGAAGCAACTGTATATTTTAAAGACAAGGTGGAGGAAAGGTTGATTATCACTTTCTGAGCTGAAGAACAAAAAGAAATCATAAAGGAGAGAAGTGAAGTAATAGCTGGTGGTGGCTCAAAGAAGCTACTGGAGATATGAAACGAAGCTTGCAAAAAAAAATTCAGATTTTGTGTGTGAAGAAAAACAGCTGCGGAGCAACCCTATTTATAGGCAGAGATAGCTACCAAATCCCTGAACTTAGCCGCCGAAGAGTGGAGTTCCAGCTATTCTTCCAGCTATGAAAGGCCCTTCAAAGCAAGCTGCCAAAGCTTAAAAAAAGACTACATTTAATGCAACGAAGGACGTTTATTTGCTGTCAAAAGTGCTTATACGCAGCTGAAAAGCTAAAGTTGTTGCATGGGGTCATAAATGGGCCTAAGAAGAGTAAGGATAGTTGGGCCTAGCTTAGTCGACTGACGGATTATTGGGCTTCTTTGAAGTTTGAAGTTCCATCAGTCGAAGCTCCGTTTCCGGTTGCAAAGCGCATGATGTGAGCATTGGTGGATGTGAGTGTGCCTCTGAAGGCCCTCCGTTATGTCGACTTCGGAGCGGAGGCAGTTGGCACACATGTTTGCAGCGTTTGGTGGCATTAAGATGCCACACTTGCAGCATGACGCACTGCCCATGGTCTGCGCCACACTAAACATACCGATGAAGAGAAGCCGAAAAATCTGTGAGGAAGAAGCTCGGCGTTTCTGATTTTCTGAGAAAGGGCGTGTAAACACAAATCTGTGAGGAAGAAGCTCGGCGTCAAGCTCCTGCTGAAGGGTGAAGACCTGGCGTTAAAAATGGTGATGGCCCACACACACAGCCGAAGACGGGATCTTTCAGCCGAGCCTCGGCTTCGTAAGCCAGCGACTTCACGGTGTCCTCGCGCTGGTGAGGCGGGATCTAGTTCAGCAGCTTGCTCACGTTGCTGGCGCCGAAGACCTTGTGCACGTTCACGAACTTCGTCGGCTCCTCCGCCGGAAAATACGCAGCGAAGATACAGCCGGATAGGCATCTCAGTCGCAGGAATTTGCAGGAGGCGCACGGAGGGCTTGAGTAGCTGCTCGAAGATGATGAAGAAGAAGCCATGATTCTGCAAAGCAAATCTATTTTAAATAGGGCCTAATGATTCAAGTTGATTTGAACAAAATTCATGCAAAATGGGCCAAGTTGATTAAGCCCAATAAGTCATGCTTTGATGAGTTCCATGTGATATAGTCAAGAATTTTACTCGAATGATTCAAGTATAAAGCCCAAACTTTAATTAGTGGGCTAGGATGCTATATAGCCCAAGTTGTTACGCGTTGGACAATCTTGAACGCATCCGGCGATGGAGTTGATTCTTGCTGGGCTCTGGGAGACATTTCGTCGAGCACCTGGGGCGCATGCGAATAGACAACATGGGATCTCTTGATTGGTAGACGGGCAATGGAGGCTGTGGAGCTGAATTCGTGGAGTTGGAGGGGAATGCATGAAGAGTGTAGATGGCTTACAAATCCAAAGCCTAAACTTGGTCTGAAATTTACAAGTAGAGATTGCTTGATTGCCAATATCAGCCCGAGCATTACTTTCCTAACAATATATGTAATGTAATATGCTTGCAAGCTGATAATCCTTTAGAGCAAAAAAAAAAAAAAAAAAAAAAAAAAACAAAGATGGGTAATTTTTTAAAAAAAAAAAAAAAAAAAAAAAAGAATCAAATCAAGAACTCCTAAATACGAGTATAAACTATTTATAAATCCAAAGAAATTCAAGAACTCCTAAATACGAGTATAAACTATTTAAAATTCCAAAATCAATTGAAGAACTCCTAAATACGAGTATAAACTATTTACAAAGTTCAAGAAATTCAAGAACTCCTAAATACGAGTATAAACTATTTACAAAGTGCAAGAAATTCAAGAACTCCTAAATACGAGTATAAACTATTTACAGAATTCAAAATCGAGAACTCCTAAATACGAGTATAAACTATTTGCAAATTCAAATTCAAATTGAAGAACTCCTAAATACGAGTATAAACTATTTACAAAGTTAAAGAAATTCAAGAACTCCTAAATACGAGTATAAACTATTTACAAAGTTAAAGAAATTCAAGAACTCCTAAATACGAGTATAAACTATTTACAAAGTTCAAGAAATTCAAGAACTCCTAAATACGAGTATAAACTATTTACAAAGTGCAAGAAATTCAAGAACTCCTAAATACGAGTATAAACTATTTACAGAATTCAAAATCGAGAACTCCTAAATACGAGTATAAACTATTTGCAAATTCAAATTCAAATTGAAGAACTCCTAAATACGAGTATAAACTATTTACAAAGTTAAAGAAATTCAAGAACTCCTAAATACGAGTATAAACTATTTACAAAGTTAAAGAAATTCAAGAACTCCTAAATACGAGTATAAACTATTTAAAATTCCAAAATCAAATCAAGAACTCCTCGATAAGAGTTTAAACTATCAAAATAAATTTCGAGACTCGTCTATTACCAAAGACATTTCGTCCATAAACAAGTCTCGATGGGGCAATTTGTAGGCAATTAAATTTGTCGTCGAATTAAATCATGCCACGTGTAAATTCATGAATTAAATATTCAATTATATTTTCTATTTTATTAAATGGGATTTTATTCCTAATTAAATAGATATATATGATTAATATTTAATAAAATGAATTAATGGGCTTATTGGCCACTTAAGGCCCTAAGGCCCATACATGGAGGCCCAAAGCCCATAAAGCCCACGAAGCCCATCTCTAAAATCTATAAATAGAGGTGTTGGGGTGTTCATTATCACAACGTGAAGGAACGGAAGATTGAAGAGCATGAGAATTCTCTCTAGTATCGCAAGTTGAAAGAGGCGAAGAATTGGAGAGTTCAAGTATTCTTCCAAGTATTCAAGTATCTTGAAGAATTCTATCTAGCGTTCAAGTCTTCTTCGAATCTTCAAGTATTTGAGCATTCAAATCTTCAAGTATCATTCGAAATCTTCAAGCGTTCAAGTCTTCTTCGAATCTTCAAGTATTTGAGCATTCAAATCTTCAAGTATTCTTCAAGTATCTTCAAGTGATCAAACCTTCAAATCTTCAAGTGATCAAGGCGTTCTTACAAATTCCAAGAACGATCTTCCTCAAATCAAATCAACCAAGTCCCAAAGCTTCAAGGCGTTCTTACAAATTTCTAAGGACGTTCTTCTCAAATCAAATCAAGTTCAACGTTCAATCCAAAATCACGACTTAAGTCCCTTGGATTGGCGTCATCAAATCAAGTATTTCAATAACCTTCGAGCTTGTTCAAGAATCAAATGGAAGAGAAGAATCAGAGGATTAACTAGATATTGCAACCCGCATAAATCTATTCTCAAATCTATCAAATTATCTTTGTAACGCGTTTTGTATTTTATCAAATTGAAATACAAAAATTTGTGTTTACAGTAACGACATAACAGGACTAGGTGGTATGAAGCTGGACATTCTAGATCCCCTTTTCTTCCCATTCTTTCTGGTTTTTCTTTAAAAATCCATCTTCTCAGCTTCAATTCGTAATTCTAAGTTACAATTCATTTTGCTTTTATCGTACTTAGGTTGAACTATATTTTATCAAAATAAAATAAAAAATAGTTTTAAATAAATCCTGTAGATTGTAAAATATTTAGATTTATTCCATGGTTAGGTCTTATGATTTTTTAGTTATTAAAAAAAAAAAAAGAATAAGGAACTGACAAAATTGTGCCAACATTACACACTTTGGAATAGGATTGAATGCACAGATTAGGAATGTCAATAATGAAGTTGGAAAATCGAAAAAAAATTCATATAATTAGACAAATTAACACATTGTTTTTGAGTCAGCCCTATAAGTTCAAATTATCTTCAAGCCATCATATCAGATTGTCGGGCTATTCAGTTATGAGCTATTCGAGTTATAATTTTATTGAATTAAAAAATTCCAGCCCTAGATTGTCAATTTATTGGGATCAACCTATAAATTTTGAATTGGATTGACATCCATAAACACATATGCTATATTTTGGGCATTGCAAGGGTAGGTGGGTCACTCCCTATGGCTATGATATCTCGCGGTCTTATTATGTGTTTGCCAAATTTCAATATTCGCAAAACTCTTGCTACATTTAATCATTTAGCCGTGTTTTCAACGTATATTTCTTAGGGATGTCAAAAAAGCCCGAAACCGACGGGTCGACCCGAATAGACCGATAAAAAAGGTGGGTTAGGGCTGAAAATTTTTAGCCCGAAAAAAATTTAGTCCGAATGGCCCGAACCGAAAATAGCCCGAGCCCGATAGGGTTGGCCCGAAAACCGAGTGGGTTGGCCCGATTAACCGAACACATTCTTAATAATTGATTTTTAAACTTTAATACTTTACTTTTTAATTCAATAATAACATTTTGATGCTTGTAGAATATGTTTTGATTTTTTCCAACGGTTAATAACAAACATCTATGATATAAAAGTCAAAAAAAGATAATCATTTATATTAAATCTATATACAATTTTTATCAAAACAAAATTAAAGTTAGATATTATGTAAACTTATGTTAAAAAAATACTAATTTTTGTATCTAAAATAAAGCGAATTGTCTTGATTTAAAAAATACGATATATTTTTATTAAAAGAATATGATTATTTATATAAAAAAAACATATAAAAAAATCGTAAAACTTGCGGGCCCGAACGGGCCAGCCCGAAACCGAGTGGGTTAGGGTTAGGGTCGAAAAATTTTAGCCCGAAAAATAAAAGAACAGACTAGCCCGAACCGAAAATAACCCGAAATCGAATGGGCTGGCCCGAAACTGAGTGGACTGGCCCGATTGACATCCCTAAATTATTTACACTTGTGTGTGTACTATACTCAAGTAGTCAAGTGTATACTATGTTTCAATATATATATGTGTGTTATTATTAATTTATTATTTTGATAATGTTTATTATAAAAGTTACCAATTATTTCCTCCGTCCCACACAAATCTTGACATATTTCCAAATAAGGTAATGATTAGTCCAAAAATAAGGGGTCTTAGTTACATTATCTCTCCTACTTTATCATTTTATTAGAGCACCCGCAACGCGGGTACTTGAGTGGGTACTCGAGGAGAGGGAGGGCGTCGAGGAGAGCGATGCGGGGGGGAGCTCCTCGAGGAGTTCTCGAGCTATCGGGTAGCCTCGAGAAGGCGCGTGCTCTGCACGCGCCAGAAATTAAAAAAAAAAAAAAAAAATTCAACGGCTTTTTCGACCGTTTTTCATTTTTTTTTTCCTCCCCAACGGCTCTTTCGTCCGTTTGCATCCATTTTCCTTTTTTTTTATCTTCTTTTCTCTCTATAAATAATACTTCTCCCTCATTCATTCATCACAACTCACTTTCATTCATCACAACTCATTCCTTCTTCCTCCTACAATTTTTCTTGCAAAATATCATATTCGTTCTTCCAAAAATGTCGTCACCTGAACATGATTCTTCGCCGATTCCGACGAAGTCGCTGAAAAGTTCATGGAGTTGGTTGAGTTGCAGAAACAACTGCTTCAATCATACTGCCACCAACCGGCGCCGGAGCCGGCGCGTGCGAAACGTCCCCGATCATACGTCCACCATGATCGTGAAGAGGCCCATGTACGTCTTATGCAAGACTACTTCGTCGACAATCCAATGTACGGCCCTACTCTTTTTCCGGCGTCGATTTCGCATGCAGAAGGAGCTGTTTCGCGCATCGTCGAGGCTGTTCAAGGTGAAGATATTTTCTTCCATATGAGCACTGATGCACTCGGTCGAGATTCTCTTTCTCCTTTGCAGAAATGCACGTCGGCTATCCGCCAATTAGCCACCGGGGTTAGGAGGAACTGCGGCACCGGTGGTCTTTCATGCCAACCAGCGCGAATATCGGATGGGCTACTATTTGTGTGACGACATATATCCGGAGTGGCGTTGCTTCGTGAAGAGTCCATCAATGACAACCAATCCGAAGGAGGCAAGGTTCAAGAAGATGCAAGAATCGGCACGGAAGGATGTGGAACGCGCCTTCGGAGTCCTTCAAGCTCGGTGGGGAATCATTCGAAGTCCAGCGTGCAATTGGTACGTAGAGCACCTGAAGGACATCATGTTGTGTTGCATCATTCTCCACAACATGATTGTGGAGCACGAAGGTGAAGGGGCTGCCAACTGGAGAGATGATGACGGGGCGTCTAGCAGTGGTTCGACGGAGAGTGCTGGAGAAACACCGGTGTCCTTCGAGGAATATGTGCGAAGGGATAGCCTTCTCCGAGATAGACAACTACATGCTCAGCTCCGATATGATTTGATTGAGCACCTTTGGGCACGTTTCGGACCTCTAAGGCCAGAGTAGTTAATTTTTATGAATTGTTTTTATTTTATTTAAGTTTTATGTAATATTTAGGATTTTATAATTAATGCAATTTAAATTTGAAATAAATTGTGTTATTAAAATTATGCAATAAAATTTAAATGAAAAACATAAAATCAAAACTAATATTATCAAGTAGGCTATCAAGGAACCCCAATGCAGCACTACCTACTCAATAACACAAACACTATCAAGTAGGCTATCAAGGAACCCCATTGTGGATGCTCTTACATTCTTTCTTCTACTTTATCACTTTTATACTTTATTACCTATACACTTAAAACACTAATCTACAATTCTTTAATTTTTGAGCCGAAACCAAACGTGCCAAGATTCGTGGGATGGGAGAGAGTATATGCTATAAAAACAATACAGACTATTTGGACAGGGTCATACTTATGTCTCACGGGCCTTAATCAAAAATTTTAAAATATTAAAGCCTCTATAATGTAACATTTTTTTACAATATCAATATAATATTTAATATTTAGCAAAATATAAAAATCACCAACTTTTAGGAATTGTAAGTAAAATAATATAAAAAATTAATAGTATGTCATATCAAAATAAATGCTCCAAAATAGATAATTTTTTTGTACTTTTAAATAAATGCAATACGTCTTGCAATTTTAGAGACAAAAGTTTATTTACTTTTATTCAATTTATTTACTATTTCTTTAGCTTGATCCATAGCACGATGAAATCCACATGAGATTAATTAATGTAAAAATATAATAGTAATATATATATATATATATATATATATATATGCAAGAGTTCAATTGTGAAGTACAAATAATTTGAGAAGTGAGAATTAATCATAGCCTTTGAAATATTAAGATCCAACGGTTTCAAGGCATTCAATCCATTTGCCGTTTATATTTAGTTTAAGGGTACTATAGACTTTTGAATATTCACAATACAATTTATGTAGCTAATTTGATGGGATAGAATTTTTGTATTTTTGGAAGTTATGGATTAAGAGTATATCTTTTAATCACTTTATGTAAAACCTAGGTATTAACACGTTTCAATATTGTCGCCGCAACAGATTTGTTAATCACACTTTGCTTTCAAGAGATTTCTCAGTATCATGTTAGAATCCTATTGTAATACTGGAGATTCAATGGATAGTCAAGGTATGTTTAGAGAAGATCAACATGATATATAACATTCCTATTTTGTTTGATGCTGTAGTTTAATTTGTTGTGTTGTTGAAGGAACACAGATATTATCGATCCATCATTTATGTTTTTTTTTTAGTTGTTTTTTGCATGTCTCAGAATCGTGAATGACAATAATTTTATGTACATTTTTCATTTATCGTTCACAACTTTGTCGAACTTTTCTCCTATTTTGTTGACTTTTTTCGCTTCTGTAATGAACCTTACTCGAAATTTTCAGAATATTCAACGATTACGAATTTTGAACTTCACTTCTCTCCATGCAACGAGTCCATCAAACCACAGGATATTTATCCGGCTCGTTTATGCGTCGACCGACCACTAGGCCGTGAGCCGTTAACACGTAGCCGTTCCTTCATCTTCAGGCTACCACTATCACGAATCGAAAAGCCGAAATACTATCTCCATCTCCCCAACCAACGGCCGCAACATCCTTCGGCAACCAACGTCGTATTCCCGATGTGGCAACCGACCATTTTACGGCCTCTATTTCTCTCTCTCTACTGTAACGGAGAGCCGAGAAACCACTATCGTGTAGTCCATTCTTCCACGCACACAAACGGCTAAGCCGAGAGCCTCCATGGCCGAACACCATCGCGAAACGACTATCGAAAAATCATTCGGCGAGCAATATAACAATCTACAACGAACTTAATGGTGCAGTTTATTGAACGTTGTATCATAAAACAATAATCCTAAGTGCTTATTGATTTATATTCAAAATAACTATTTATATTTCAGTCTCGTCGAACCTAGTTCATATTTTGTTGAACTTATTCATTACTGTAATGAACTTTATATTTCAGTCTCGTCGAACCTAGTTCATATTTCAGTCGCGTGTGAATTATATTATAAGGATACAATTGTAAAACTCATATACACGCTAGCCAATTCTTACTATAATTAAGGGATATCAAATCTCTCAATCTATGGCAGATTTTCGTGTATATCAATATTATCTTACGGTGTTCTATTTTATTTTTTGTTCTAATAATATTAAATCGACAGTCAGTATTGGTTTTTTATTATTCTGCTGCTTCTTCGTGTAAGTTCATTACAAGTTTGAAGATGATCATTAGAATACGTTGTGTGTAAGTTCATTATAATTTTGAAGATGTTCATTAAAATACGTAGTGTAAGTTCATTACAATTTTGAAGATGTTCATTATAATATCGTGTAAGTTTAGTTAGCACTTTACATTCCCCTGCAAAATATTAAGCTTTTACGTCACCAATATAAAACTTGGATATTCAAAATAACTATTTATATTCCAGTCTCGTCGAACCTGGTTCATATTTTGTTGAACTTATCCATTACTGTAATGAACTTTAATGGATTTTTATTCAACTTATTTTATAGTGTAATGACTAATCGAACAGGAGCTTAAGTGGGCTCCCTTCGCCGGCTCATTTCTGCGCCGACCGGCGACTAGACTGTGAGCCGTCAACACGTAGCCGTTCCTTCATCTTCAGGCTATCACTATCACGAATCGAAAAGCCGAAATATTCTCTCCATTTCCCCAACCAACGGCCGCAACATCCTTCGGCAACCAACATCGTATTCCCGATGTAGCAACCAGCCGATTTACTGCCTCTGTTTCTCTCTCTCCCTACTATAACATAGAGCCGAGAAACCACTATCGTGTAGTCCATTCTTCCACGCACACAGATGGCTAAGCCGAGAGCCTCCATGACCGAACACCATCGCGAAACGACGACCGAAAAACCACTCGGCGAGCAACATTTGTCATTTAAGAATTAAATCAAAAAATTGTCTTCTTCTTTAGATTGATCCATGAAGTTTTCCGCCAAATATTGAATTAATTGTCAACAACATATGATGATGAAGCCAAATATCACAGCACCAAAAAAAATCATAAAATTTGTCATTTAACAATTAAGGTAAAAAAATTACCTTCTTCTTCCTTTTGATCCATGGAGTATTTCGACGAACGGAAGCATAATTCGTTGAAATATCTAATGAGATATTCTTTTACAATTTGTTGCTAAAAATGAGGGATATGATAATTAGTTAATCTTACCTTAAACGTGATTTGCAAGAGTGACCAATATGTCCTTTTCGAATTTTTAAATAATTTACTGTAATATATATATATATATATATATATATATATATATATATCAATCAAAAAGCAATAATTAATAAAATATGCCGCGTTGGATCAGTTGGAATCAATGAACAAGATTTATTCTTTCTTCTTAATCTAAGGGATTCTTTTTTATTGAATTGGACCCTATATATATATATATATATATATATATATATATATATATATATACATTAAAAAAAAATAGGCCCCTCAAAATTTGGGACCTTAGGCAATGATTTGTTATGCCTCTGCTTAGTTACGGCCATGTATTTAGATATATAATGATATACTAATATTTTTAAAAGGGGTTATTGCCCCTAAATACATGAACTATGACCAAATTCTAGTTTATAACACCACCTTTAGATTTTGCCCCATAATTCATCACCTTTCAATTTTTTCTGGAATCTCCCATGGCCAAAGTTTGGAATATTCAAAAATAACCCCATTATAAAATTCTTTGTACTTTGACCCCTAAAACTTTTGACTAAAAGACAATTTATACCTAAAACATGTATAAGATTAGGCTTGAATGGTATATCGGCTGGAAACTTTCCTCGTGCCCGATAGATTACCTGGTAATCTGGGTCTGGACTGTGAGACAACGCCACGTACTTTCGAGCAAAAAACAGTTTAAAAGATCCTTGTTTAAAATTGTATCAGAGCCTATAAAAAACTCCGAGCCTCTACCGCGTGAGGTCGTTCCCGAAGCGTAGCTCTCCGTAGGAGGTGTCCCTTGTAAGTCACCCAAATCGAATTTTCGAGCCCATCACATTTGATAAACACTCGTGCTCTGGGTTGGTGCATTGGGATGGCAAACTGATAGGTGCTTTTGATGGGAACCTCTCGATCCAGAGACGGGCCGTTAAAATGGTATCAGAGCGGGTTTTTATAGAGGAATTATATAATTTTTAGTTTATTTTATTATTAACCCATGTGGGAGGAGACTCCAATTTAAGTTTATGGATCCGGACGAGTGTCCGAGATGTGTACACTACAGGAACTCTCTCCAAAATCTGGAGATAGAAACCGATCACTTCATAAGCGATCTCAGATGGAACAATCGAGTCCTCGTTAACAACCTACGACGAGGAGAAGATATCGAGCTGATTCGCGATATCATCGCGAGCATCCAAGGTTATCATGAGCAACTCATGAGAATGGCCACTGCTAGAATGGCCATTGAACAAAGGAGAGACGAGGCCCATTGGTCACACGACTAATGGAACCAAAAGACAAAGCAGGAGTAGTCCATCCAGGCTACCAAAAGATCGAGCCAAGCTCTTCCGACAACGACAACTTGCGGGAGATCCAAAAGACGGTGGAATATTATGGCGTCAAGCTATACGATCTACCGATGGTGCTGAGCAGAATATCACTCAAACAAGATGAAATATTAACCATCTTGCGTGATATCCAGAAAAGAATGGAGGAGATCGAAAGGCGAAAACCATGTTCCGGAAAAATTCGGAATCAATGGTCTAAAGACCCGACGTCTACATCTCTATTCGATGCAACACCCAAAGAGTTGCTGCCGGAGGATATAATCCGAATCATGAAAGGCAAATATCATGGATAGCCTTGACAGGATCGGATTAGAAGATCTACAAGAATTAGCAGAATCTTTTGCTAACCTCAATATGGTGGATCTAAAGATGAACCAAGGAGATGAAGTTCCCAAAAGGGAGCCTCAAGAAGAAACGTCGACAAAGGGATCGGCTCAAGATGATGCGAGCCAGTTCCAACGAACCAAACGACGGAGGCCTAAGATGCAGGATACTCCTGTAGGAAAGGTCACACTAGAACCAATCCATCCATACGGATTGATTCTCAACCTTGACGAAGCCAGTTTCAAAGAATGGGAGGATCTCATCGACGAATGGGCTTCATCACTAAAAGTCGTGATTGCCACAATTGATTACGATAAAAAAGAATTTGCCAGAGTCTTCGAAGCAAGCTTAGCAGGCATGGCAAAACTATACTGGGAAGGACTTAAAGTTCCAACCAGGGAAGAAATGTTTAGTAGCACGTCCTTATATGACGTCATAAAGGAAATTACTAAGCAGATCAAAATCCATTTCTTGGGAATGGGTTTTTTCGAAGGATCCGCAGAGGAGAAGCGCAAGAAGTATCAACAGGCACTTTACAATCTAAGATTGATGGTGCTAGAGCCCAAAGCTCTCAATGAATTTCTGCGTCTGTATACCCTATATGTCCATATGGGGGAAGTGGAAGATCAGACGGCCATGGATCTTTTCTTTCCAAAGCTTCCAAGTCCATGGAGGGAAATGCTCATCAATGAGTATGTTTCACCAGGAGGATATCCACTGGACAGTGCTTCGAGAAGGATGTCTTATGTTCACAAGAAGCTGTCCGAATGGTGCCAAAAGGCGGCGGACCAGAGGAATCTTAAGAGATTGAGAAGACTCAACAAGAAATCTCCATTGATGTGCGACAACATTGATCTTCCAACAGAGATTGGTGCTGAGTTGCTGTATCAAAGGAAAAGCCGAAAGAAACATAGGTACCAACCCTATGAAAGAAAGTCCAGAAGGAGTTCTTGGAAGCCAAGAACTATGTGGACCAGACAGAAGGCACGCTCTTACAAGTCAGGCCAACGGAGCGGACCTTCAAGAAACCGATTCTCAAATCAAAAGAGAATCCCGGCTAGAAAAACTTTCAGGCGCACTCAGGCCAAATCAAATGAAAGTTTCAAAGATTGCAACTGCTGGTCGTGCGGTGCAAAGGGGCATATTTCAACTAATTGCCCAGACAACGAGAAAAGGCAGATAAGGAGATTCGAATCCACACCGGATATCGAAGATGCTATCTACCACCAGAAATTGATACCCGTGTATCAATTCGAAGATATATCCTCTGATGAGAGTATATATGAGCAAGAAGAGGTTTTTAGTTCTGAGGATTCGGAGATGACCGATGGATCAACCGGAGACGAGTCAGACTAAAGAAGAGCACGAGGTTTATCACTCCCAGCAGGAGGATCAGAATGGATTTACTAGCCATTTCTTGATTCCACAAAAGGAAGTGGTGAAGCAGCTCGTGAAAAAACTCAAGAAGGAAACCGAAGAGGTTCAAACCTATCAAGGGTTTTCCAATGAAAGATTGAATCGAGTTTTAAATAGCTTGATTCCAACCAAGAGGAAGCATCATGTCTATTTTGGCGTCACAAGCCAAGAAACGACGCTTCCAATTGAGATCACAAGCAACCAGGTGGAAATCCAGCTGGTTCCGGCCGAAGATATTAGTGGAGAAATGGAGATCACCATTGGACGCCAAAAAGTGACGATCCAATGACCAGCCCATTCTCAATATACATCTCTGTAGGGATGTTATACGAGAAATACAAAGCAGAATATTTTGCTGCTTATGTGGATTCAGGAGCAGGAATCTGTACAGCAAAGCGAGGAGTCTTTCCGACAGAAGTGGAAGAAGATCTACCTCGAATTGCAGGAAGGGATTTCTCCAAGAAAATTTTACTCTTATCAAAGGGAGTAAAACAGACGAAAATATTGATCGGCGGAGCAGGACAGACACCTTGGTACAAGGTCAAAACTCCACCAATTTATTTCCATGATACCGGAGCAGATATATTATTCGGAAATAATTTTCTGCAAAGCTTTAAGCGGTATATACAAGACAATGAGGCCAGGAGGTTAGTGTTCACAACCAATTGTGACCACAAAATCATTGTGCAAAGGCTCAATGGAGCTTTTCATCGCTCGATGCCAATCAAATTTCGCAGCAAGCGTGGTGATGATGGCAGACTCCGGAGACCTCAAATGAAGGATCAAAGGAGATTCGGAGAAGTTTTGCTCAAATGCAGAACTGAAGGATTCCCAAATCTTTCTAAGGAAGAAATTCAAATCCTCAAAGTATCCCTGATATCACACCAAGATATTAGGGAAGAAGAACAGGTGTCTATTGCCGACGTCAAAAGGAGAATCCAGAAGTGTTACCACGAGGATCCTTTGGCATGGTGGGACAAGAACCAGCTCAGAGCAACCTTGAAAGTTAAAACTGGAAAGGAGTATGAGTTCGTAAGGTTCAAACCTATCCTGATGAATCCTCAAGATCAACAGGATATGATGAGTATAATCAAGGAACACCTTGATTTAAAACTAATCGAAGGAGGAAGATCACCCTACAGCAGTCCGGGATTTCTGGTGAGAAATCATGGGGAAATCAAGCGAGGAAAACCAAGATTGGTCATTAATTACAAAGGGATTAATGACATTCTTGAGTTTGATGGATATTTTATCCCAAGCAGAGAACACCTCATTAACTGCATCCGAAGTGCAAGGGTATTCTCAAAGTTCGATTGCAAATCAGGTTTTTACCAGATTCGCATGGAGGAAGAGAGTAAGAAGTTCACAGCCTTCTCAACTCCACAAGGACATTATGTATGGAATGTCATGCCAATGGGGCTAGCCAACGCGCCTCAGATATTCCAAAGGAAGATGGATAATCTCTTCAAAGATTATTCTTCGTTTATGTTTGTTTATATTGATGACATCCTCATTGCATCAAAAAACATTCATGAACATGTCAAGCATCTGGAGATCTTTGCGGATGTCTGTCAACAAGAAGGACTAGTGCTGTCAGAAAAGAAGGCAGTCATAGCCACCCAGAAGATGGAATTTCTGGGAATTGAGATCGATGAATCTGGGATAATTCTACAAAATCATATTGTGGAAAAAGTCCAGGGATTTCCGGAGAATCTCAAAGAAAAGAAGCAGCTCCAAAGCTTTCTAGGAGTTGTTAACTTTGCAGGAATGTTTATCAAAAATCTTGCAGAGCACAGGAAAATCTTCAGTCCTTTACTGAAGAAAGAGGTTCCATTCATATGGAAAGAAGAACATCGGGAGGGTATGAAGAGGTTGAAAGAGATTTGCAAAAATCTCCCGAAGCTTTCAATACCACAAGACGAGGATGATTTGGTCCTCTACACCGACGCGAGTGATTACTGGTGGGCAGCAGTGCTTACAAAGATCACCCCCTATGGAGAAGAACCTTGCAGATACTGTAGCGGTCTTTTCTCCGACGACGAAGCTGTGCGATGGCACATCAACGAAAAGGAATTCTTTGCAGTGCGAAAGGCGTTTAAAAAATGGCCTCTTTTCTTACTTGCTAAGAAATTTGTTTTGAAAGTAGATAACACTAACGTTAAAGCTTTCTTAACAAAAAAGATTGAATCTAAGCCTGAAAAATCTAGACTGCTTAGATGGCAAGCCGAATGTCAATATTATGATTATGATATTGTCGTTTTGAAATCTGATCAGAATGTTCTTGCAGATTTCCTTACAAGGGATGGAGCTCCCTGAAGTGGAGGCCATCGAGGCAATACAGGGGCAGCTCTTTGCAAGTCTAGAGCTGCTACAACAAGAATGGCAGAAGTGTGTACTACACACTAAACAAGCTGGAAAGATACAAGCGGCTGACGAAGCCCAAGTATCCAACCAAATCGATGATTGCTTCATGAAGATGTTCAATCTTCAGGAAGTACTCAGCAAGCCGCTCTTGCGCGTTGTCCGTGAAAACCGGGCTAAAGCAATGCTTTCCGTACAGGGCGGATTACCTGTAGCAGGGGATTCAAGTACCCCTAGCACAAGTCCTGAGAAAATGGCTTTACAGCCGGACGCTCGAGGAAAAGATGTTGTTAAGGGGTCACTCCCTGAATCAACATGTCAACCCTCCACCTCTGGGGAAAAAGAGGGAGAGATCAATCTTAGGCCGATGACTGGCCAACTTAAGGTTGATACTAATTTTATTGATATTTCTCCTTCTTGGCAGATTTATCAAGACAGATGGGAGAAACTCATCACGAGAAAGGGCATTAATCCGGGAAATTGCCGGGTTGATGTTGCAGGGAGATACCCTAGGATTTGGACAACTCCAGGAGCCAATCCAAATCACATCAAGGAATGGTATGAGTTTGGGGCTTTGGCCTCAGTTTATACCACCTCTCCAGCCTTCAACGAAATCAAGGGTCTACCCAAGTGGATCCAGAGAACGGTGTTTGAAGCCTGGGAGAACAACGAGTCCCTTAAAAGGGGAGATGTTCTGGAACTGTACTTCTTCAGCGCAGCACCAGAACCTGTTGGAAAAGGAGTCTACGAAGCCTTCCATTTCATCAAACTTCGGAGACCAGATACAGGAGCCTTGAACCGGATCAAAGTTCCTGATTTTCAAGTCCCAATCGCCTCAACATTTACGGAGGATCAAATCTCCACGAGACGAGCATGGGGTCTTTGGGTCTGTCTCACAGAGATGGACAAAATGAAGTCCAGGTTTAAATTCTTTCAGAGTTCAGATCTGGGAACGTTCCTGGTTAACACGATGACGGGAACAACAACCGAGTTTGCCGAAAAATCTTTCGAGAAAAAGAGGCAAACAATATGGGATAACAAGATTGCGGGGAGCAAAGAGACTCGTCGCAAATTCTGCAACATGGCTCATTCGGGCCAATGGATCGAGAAAATCTGCGATCAATGTTCGTCGCAGAAGGAGCCAGAATTCGGAAAAGGTTTCTTCCCGAAACCTGACAGAAGGAGGTTCCGGTCTGATGAACACGACAAGCATCAGACTCCAAAGGGGAGGACCCCTCGGGCACCAAAAAAGTAAGGTGGCCGACAGAGCAGAGTGAATCATGTGATTCACAGCAAGGATCGCACCCACAAAAGAAACGACAAAAGTGGGTGGAATAACAGGAAGACCACTCAGCGCTCCAGGACAAATGTGAGTGGAAAGAAAGCAGCCGGCCCCTACCAGCATTATCACAAAGCGATAAAGCAAGGGCCCAGCACATGTGACAACACCAACAAGTGTCAGCAAGAATGGCCAACAAAAGAAGGTGGCTGTCAATTTCAAGCAAGCTGGCCACAAAGATAGCATCCGAGGCCAACCACCAAGCAATAATAGAGGGTATCAGACCTCTATAAAATCACGAGAGCTGGAGAGAAGAAGGGCATCCGAAAATCACAACATTTTCACACAACACTTCCTCTCTCTAGAAAAAAAATTATCTTTGTATTTTAAATTTTAGTTTTCAAAGTTTTTCGTTTTAGTTTTAGTTCCTTTTTATTTTTATGTACACAAGTATTGGCTACCATGAGTAGCTAAAACAAGTTAGTCTCCTCCGTTGGGGATTATAATATGAAATAAATTAATTTTTATATAATTCCTCTATAAACGCTTAGTTTTTGTCCAACTATTCCGGGTTGAGTAAAAATATTTTCTTTATTTTTCCAACATATTATTTAGTCGGCACTTAGTGAAGGAAAAGGGTTGCAACCATCTCTTGCGAGTGTGTGGTTGGTGCGTGCCGGGTGGGCAGACGAGCCGTAAAACGCAACAAGACCGATTCCTGAAGAAGACCAGTCGACAAAGGTATAATGTTGGTTAAATTTAAGATTTATTTCGAAGTGTTACGGAAGCATGTTGGGCCTGATTAATTATTAAACTGTTTTAAAAATCATAATAAAGGTATTTTGTCTTGGTTTGTATATGTTGGGGTTATTCTGCAATTTTGATTATTTTGGGGTAGTTTTAGAATTTCAGAAAATAGTCATGGGAGAAACTAGAAGAATCATAAAAGTGGTGTATTATGGAGCAAAAACTAAAAGTGATGTTATATTCTAGAAAATTGGGAAAGTTAATGTATTTATTGGCCAATACCCCTTTTTAAAATTAAACTAGAACACAATAAATTGAAAGTAAAAAAACAAAAAAAAAATGGAATTCAGGATCCCATGTGCAATTCCACTTGTAGTGTCATTGTAAGAAATATAGTTTACGTGTTTATGTATTTAATGAGATATAATATAGTTTTGACAAATTGAACAGTCTTAATCTTGAGAAATAAAATTTTCTTTTGCTTAATCACGTTCAACCACCACAGTTCATGACCTTCAAGAATTTCTCACATGTGGTCCTTCCCATTTGTCCTTATTATTAATTATGTTAATAAAATTTTTGAGAGAATATTTGTCCTTTTTAATAACACAAGAAACTGAAAGGAAAAATCTTATCCAGAAAATGACATATAGCTCTTAATGTAAAGAGTAGTTCGAGGTTATGGCCCGTGAGATTCCTTTCATTCTTTTACACAGATTTGCTACATTCTTTAACAATGACAATTCGGAGCTTCTAGTTATTATATTCCATAAGGATAAATCTCTACGGATCAAATTGATCCGGATCAGTAGGGGTACAAAAGTCATATTTTTTTTACTGAAAATATGTTGTACCTTAAATGTCCCTAATTAAAGTTTATTATTTTAAAATACTATATTTAATATACTATGAATATAAATTCAATGTCTTTTCATTTTTCTAGGCCATAAATTAAATACATGAACATAAAATTAAATGTTTCATCTCCTTAAATCTATGTAATTAAGTGAATTCATTGAACATAGTAAACCTCTTATATTTCGTTTCTTTCATAATTAAAATAAAAAATAAAAAATAAAAAAATCGCCACTTTCACAATGTCTCACTTTATAATTTAGGTGACTCCTTGTTTTAGTGTTGAGGATTGTTTTTAAGAATAAAAAACATAGGAATTTTGATACTCATCATTAGGTGTGAAATGTGAAGATTAACGAGCTAATCATCAGGCATATTAGTAATATTATTTTATAACATATTTTTATTTGAACACCCCCACTCACTATAAAACATATTTCAATTTAAAAATCAAAATACTTATATATTATTATCATGATATCGGTTAATTTTTCAGTTTGGATTATGCATATGTATATGTATATCACATACGTAATAAAATTTGAATATTTTCTATAAGTAAAAAAAAAATTAATATGAGAAAAAATTTGTGTGAGATTGAGCCTATTGTAATCTCCAAAGAAATTATGAATAATTACGAAGAATATGAGTATATATATATATATATATATATATATATATATATATATATATATATATATATATATATATAGGGTTGCATTCCATAATAAAGCACTCCTTAGACGAAGAAAGAGGAATGAATCTCAACCATCAATCTGTGCGAAATGGACGAATAGGATTATATCACTGTGCTAATTTTATTCTAATTAAATAACCCCAAACAATTATGATTTATATTAAAAAGGTCAAATCTGTAAAAACGAAATTCATCAAACTCAGTCGGGATATCATATCCCGCGAAATCCTCACTTCCCATTCTTGTAGATGATTAAATTCGTGATAATCATGACTAAATCCCGCCGAACCATTCATCACTTTTTATTTAAAGATTATTTTGCTATAGAATTCAACTTATTCTTTGCTGATATTGTTGAAGGATTTTGTAAGAAGTTTTTGAGAGTCTTGATTCCCGTCGACGAACTTTGGACCCAAACCTTCATATGAACGAATAATTAATGAGTATATATGTTCAACGATTAATGCTGGCATATTTATTTTCGATTGATATGTGCGATACGTTCGATAGTGATTTATTTTCGAACGGGTTGTGATTTATGTGAATTATATTTATGTTCGATATATTGGACTTCACTAAATATATATTTATTTTCGAGTGATACGTGCTTTATGTAACTTAATCACGAGAAATATGTTCAACGTTATAGCTTATGATTAGCGAATATTTAGATTACATTTATTGATTTAGTATTCATCATATTGTTCATTGGACAGTGTAATCTATCTTAATAAGTTTTTGTGTGTTCATAATGTTACAACTGTAGAAGGTTCAATGGAAAAGAATTTTTTTGCAAAGAAAAGATAAGAAATCTAAACCGTTGATCTTATCTAATCTAACGGGAAGCGTTCGTTTCAACATTCAACGAGAATTTTATTGAACTTATATATTGTTCGAATGCCTAAAACCCCCATATTATTGATATGTTCAACAGTTTCTACTGCCATGTTCAATATTTATCCATTATATACTAATATATATTTCTTCATGGAACATATAACTGGAGAATTAATCATATATGTCTATATGTTATTATTCGTGTTCGATAAATAATATATCAATTACACATCATAAATATATTCATGAATATAATTTATGATGTGCCATAAACTAATAAGTAAATACCATAGTACGATTTGTAGTTGTCAAGGATTCACAGAATTTTAGTTGCTTATTTGCCCAAAAGTCAATTTTATTTTTTTGTAATAACATAGTACGATGTTTAAAAAAAATATATTTATTTTCTCCCACAATCTGTGGTAAAATCAAATCTCGCAAAATTATCTTTCTCCCAGTTTGTGTTCACTATTCTTTTTAATGAACTCGCGAACTTGCAAAATGCATATGGTCTATAATTTCATGAACATCCTTATAAATTTAATGAACCACTCCTCTTCCCCAAATATTTTTAGCCAAAAACCCAGAGTTTTATTCACCAAAAGTCGACATTTCATATTCAAAATTCATGATAATTGTAATTCTTTTTAATGAACTTGGGAACTTGAAAATGCACATGAACTATAGTTTCATGAACATCCTTATAAATTTCATGAACAATAACAACACATATTAGTGATATATGGATAACCTTATGCTCTAAATCTCTTGAAACTATCAAAGATTTAACATGAACAAGGTTTACAATTTTATGAACATGCCTTCAAAATCGATCCCAGAAAGTCAAAACAACCCATAAACTAATAAGTAAATACCATAGTACGATTTGTAGTTGTCAAGGATTCACAGAATTTTAGTAGCTTATTTGCCCAAAAGTCAATTTTATTTTTTTTGTAATAACATAGTACGATGTTTTAAAAAAATATATTTATTTTCTCCCATAATCTGTGGTAAAATCAAATCCCACAAAATTATCTTTCTCACAGTTTGTGTTCACTATTCTTTTTAATGAACTTGCGAACTTGCAAAATGCATATGGTCTATAATTTCATGAACATCCTTGTAAATTTAATGAACCACTCCTCTTCCCCAAATATTGTTAGCCAAAAATCCAGAGTTTTATTCACCAAAACTCGACATTTCATATTCAAAATTCATAATAATAATAATAATAATAATAATAATAATAATTATTATTATTATTATTATTATTATTATTATAATTATAATAATAATAATAAAATGTACCTAATAATTAGGTACATTTTATTATAATAATAAAATTTTATAAGGAAACCACGAAGCATACTTTAAAATTCGATGGGTTTGAGATAACTATGTTGAGATGCTACATTTTCCATTGAAAATAACTAATTATGTACGTCTGTTTGATTTAATTAAATTATATTTCTTGGTTTAAATTGATTATATAATAAAAAGTGCATCATAACTTTCAAAAATCAAAAAGAGATATGTATAATGATGAACTTATATGATGATTCATTCTGAACTTTACACCACATATTATTGAACATCACAAATTATTCTTGAGAATCAAATGTTATATTGGATGTTCAAATTAACATACTGATTGCAATGTTTAATGGAATAGATTGTTTTTTTTTTAATAAATTAATTTTTTTAATGCTGTGCTTGTTGAGTTAATATTTACCAAATATAAATGGAACAGAATCTCTTAAATAGCGTATAATTATACATTCGGCAGTTATCATTTAAAATTCAATTACAATTATGACCTTTTCGTCCAAAAATAGAGTTAATGTCTTGATAAACTATGGAACGTCCGATGATTGAATTTGAAGGGATGAGATTACTTCTCTCTTCTTTTTTACATTTAGACCTTCTTCATTGAACCTTAGCCTATATATATATATATATATATATATATATATATATATATATATATATATATATATATATATAGGGGTGGGCTAACGTGAGAGAACATCTTAAAATAAGAAATAAGAGCAATTTTTAATGTATGAATTTTATGTAGAACACGTATGAATTCAGTGTATAAATGTATGATTTGTGAAAAATAAATTTTTGCTACCTTTGGGATTCGAACTCAGGACCATAAATCCATCTAACAGGATTACGAATCAACCGTAGATCTTGATGATCTAAGGGCTGAAAGTGATTCTTATTTTATATCGTAAGAAATGCTCTTATTTTAACCCTTCTCTATATATATATATAAGTTCCATGGAGAATGATATATAAGTAGAGAATTGAGAAGCATTGAACATGTCATGAACATGCGGTTGAACATACCAATAATTTTGTTGAACGTTTGGGGTTTGGGGGTTTGAACTCTGTATAAGTTCAACACAATTCTCGTTGAACGTTAAACGAACGAAAGCTGACCATTAGATTAAATATGATCAACGACTGAGATTGCTTCTCATTTCCTTACAAACATTTACTTTTCCATAGATCTTTCTCGTAAATATCTATATATACAATTCTATTTGTACTCTATAATAGCTATTAGATAAATATAAATTCAAGTGCATGTAAGAATAATATAGTAATACAATGTAGTTGAGCTCATTTCATGAAATGCTCAATGAAATATCAGTGCAAATTTTAAATATAATGAGAAATGAGTAACGCCACATTATCTTAAGATCTAATTTATTTTAAGTTCAAATAAATCCTAAATTCCTTCAAATTCCACCAAATATTCTAGAAAATAATCTAACATTATTTTATGAAAAAATCAGGGTGTTACATTGAGTTTACTAATTTTAAGTATAATTGTTAAGTGCCAATTATAATTTATTCACTCTCAATCATAGAATATTTTTACTATATTTGATTAGTTTTGGTGAATATATTTGGAAGATAACTATCTATATAATTTATAAATTTATCCATGAAAAAATAAGTTTAAAAGTATACACCATTTATATATATAGTTATATATATAGATATCTATACATATATATATATATATATATATATATATATATATATATTCTTGTAAAGAAATCATATATATATGATAATAAAGCGCAATTCAATCTAATTAAATGTTCCTGTCTTACTTCAATTGTTGATCGAATAATAGGTTCTTGTGTTGTGAAATCCAAAAACTCGTTTATATATTCAAGAACGACTGTGCTACTACAAAAATTTTGACACTTGATTAGATGTTTAAAAAATTTAAAAATTTAGAAATTAATTATTTTTAAATAAATATATATTATATTTTTGAGAGATTACATAAATAAAAAATATAAAAGTAATTCTTTAAAAAAATAGTATATAAATTATAATGAAACGCAGTTCAATTGATAAGACGTTTCTCATCCAATCTTAAAGTCAGTGGATCGACTCATGTGTGCATGTGTTATATATGCAAGGACGATGTACGAAATCTTGAACCCTCTGCCATTGACAAAATAGTGTAGTCTTTATTTATAGTTAACAAATATTAATAATTATAAATTATTTATATTTAATAAAGTATAGTTTATTTTCGTCAAGTTATGATATTAAAAAATACAAAACTAATTGTTAGGTCCGGGGGGTCTCGAATAGGTGTATGGGGGGGGAATACACCTATAGGCTATTTTTACAATAATCTACTGACCTCAATCAGAGGGATCTCAGTCAGAGATCAAAACGAAACTTTACATGCAAACAAGGACTCATGTTTTACTGAAATCAGTTTTGACCAACAGGGTTGACGACTGATACTGAAAGCTCTTCAGTAATGAGTTATCAGTTAAGTTGCTGGAACTTAACTGATCCAAGTAAGGGCTTCAATCGTGTTTGCTAAGATAGAGATGATATCACTCTTCCTTACTATCAGAGGATAGTTCAGTCAGATTGATATCATACGCAGCGGAAATTAAACTTCGTTTTGTAATAGCCTCGGTGGAGCAGATAGTTGGATTAAGGTTTCTCTTTGCTGTTAGTCAGTGTTCAGTTTTATCAATAGAAATAGCACAAGTAAGAATGTAAAACTGAAAGCTGTAAACAACATAGAGACTTTTACGTGGTTCGGAAAAACCCTTTCCTACATCCACGGCTGGTTGATCAGACCAACAATCCACTCCGCAAGTGCTTCACTGGTGCACTGCAAACCATACCCGTGTGCTTGCCTGGTGCACACAACCGTAAACTGAAGAAAATCCTTCTTCAGCACCCACACACCTCGCGTAGGATTTCCCTGCTAAGCACACCTCGTGCTCAGACTTTTCACTCAGAGTTCAGAGTACCTTCCTGAACTCCGAACCACTCAAACACTCTTATGGGGGGGGAGGTTTGAACGAGTGCCAACTATACTTACAAAGAACAAGTTCTTTGAAGCAAGTTTGACCTTTGGCTTCTGGGTAAACAGATACCTAGGGTCTAAGAGAATGTATGTAATCAGCAGTGACTGATTTTGGCTTTGGAATTCTCTTCTTCGATTCAAGCTTTGGGGCGGTTAAGCTTTAGGCTGAGTAGCAATTTCGGCAGAACTTCAGCTTATGTCGTTGAATCGGTCAAGGTTGAAGTGATCCTCGAGCGCTATTTGTAGGAGAACTCTTGAATAGATCCGTTGGCGTAAATCGTCCTCAAGATTTCTTCCGTTGGAGAGCAATTCGAATTTGGGCTGAGGCTTCAATCTTCGAGGTTCCTTGTCTGTGTGGAAACGGCTCTCTTTGATGGACAGGAGATGTGACATCTCTGAAAAGTAACCACCAGATAGGAATGACCTCTGCAGAGATAAGATATTCTGAGATCTCTGCATTTAATGCGTCTGTACTTGTGCGTACGTGGCTTCCTCTGAACGTTGGAAGATCAGTCATAGGAGGAATGTTCAACTGATACTTGACTTTAGTATCAGTCCTTTGCGCGTATTAAATAATCACTCTTCAACTGATTCTTCAATTGATACTTCAGTTGGTAACTGCAGTCTTCAGTCTTCAGTCTTCGTTCTTCAGTCTTCAGTCTTCAGTCTTCGACACCGCAACTAAACTAGAAACGAACTCTAACACTTGAGTTCAAAACGATTCTAGTCTATTACATATAAGTCCTATGAATTTTGATATCATCAAACAAGGGTTAGGATATTCCACAAGATTCCCAACACTAATACAATCACTATAGGTAAGTCATTATTCTTATATTTTAAGAGAAAACTTTTGAATGCATTAACATATTTTAAATTATTAAGAGAAAACTTCAAGAAATATATATTTTAAATTATGTTGACAATCACTAGATGTAAGTCGTTATTCATATATATTAGTGAATAAGATAAATATATATTTCAATTGTAGCAATTGTAGAGGAGGTGACAATTTGATTTACACGAATTTATTTTTATTTTATATACGTAACATATTTTTAAATTTTTTGACTCTTTATTTATTGTTAATAAATAAAAAATTATGAATTAAGGTGGTATGAAAGAGTGGTACTAGTTACTTTTTCTTATTCTATACCGAGAATAAAGGTGGTAGAAGGAAGATTTTTTTTTTTTTTTTTTCGCGCAATAGTATGGCATGAAGAGATCAGTCACTTGTATTTAAAAATCAAACTTCGAATTTGCAACTCTTCCAATCAAATTTGTATGTTAATTCTTAGCTTTAAAATAAATTAAAGTAAAGCATCTTAATTAACACAAATAATAATAATAATAATAATAATAATAATAATAATAATAATAATAATAATAATAATAATAATAATAATAATAATAATAATAATAATACATTCATGTATGTCATCAAAATAAATAGATTCATGTGTGTTTACAAAATACATTATAAACTAGTCAAACTTCTTATTGAAATTACAAAGTTATTTAATGAAATTAATGTTCCCAATAACATATATACATATTTAATTAATATATTAAAATGAAAAATACATAAAGGGTAAAAATGTCTTTTTATGTTGAACTCTAATTAATTTTTGAAGTTGATCCGGATCAAATTGATCCAAATAGCAAGGTCCATTCCATAATATTATAGTATGTATTTATCATAAATCTTTATTACATGATTTTTTATGTGGGCGTTCGCACGGTGTAGAATATTATCATACTTTAATAAAACACTTATAAGACCATTACATCTTTATTTTATGAGAAGGTTTTTCATGTAAACAAATGCACAATGTATACCAATTATATATATTCTAATAAAACACTAGTATATGAGTGATTCACGTAAAAAAAATTACTCCCTCCGTCCCGGCCAAGACGCTACATTTGTTTTTCGGCACAGGATTTAAGGAATTGTAGATTAATATTTTAAATGTGTAATAATCTAGGTTGCACAGGTGCAAGGGGGCGGCGGCGGGAGCGATACGATTCGGGTACGGGGATACGGATTTTCAAAAATTATAGGGTGCGATTCGTGAAGGAAGTTGGGCCAAATATAGAAATGTAGGATTTTCAAAAATTATAGGGTGTTAATTAAGTGTTTAAAATTCCTTATTTTTGCCAAATATAGAAATGTAACATCTTCATTGGGACGACCCGAAAAGAAATATGTAGCATCTTGGACGAGACAGAGGGAGTATATTATTCCCTATAACTATAGTAAGCAGATATTACTCTCAAATCTTGTATCCAGGGGTGAGCATTCGGATTACGGATCGGATTTTTGCCTGATCCGATCCGATCCGAAAATCCGAAGTTTGAAGAAAATAAAATCCAATCCGAACCATATAATCCGTTGATCCGAATCCGAAGTTTTCGGATAAAATCCGATCCAAGCCGAAAAAAATCCGAAATATAAGCAAAATTCGAAAATCCGAAAATCCAAAATGACAAGAAATCCGAAATACATACGCCTAACAATCCGAAAATCCAACTGAAGAATCTATGCTGAAAAATTCGAACACAATTCATAAGGCTACACCAATTCATTCTAACAAAATTGAAACAACTGCACCAATTCATAAGGCTGAAAAATTCGAACACAATTCATAAGGCTGCACCAATTCATTCGAACAAAATTGAAACAACTGCACCAATTCATAAGGCTGAAAAATTCGAACACATCAACAAAATTCGAACACAATCATAACTCATAAGTCATAAGTCATAAGTCATAATTAAGCATCAATTTTCAACATTCTTGAGGTTCACTAAAAACTAAAGTCGAACCTACCTGCAGCCTGAAGGAATGACGCGCCGATGAGGTGCTCTGGGGAGGGCGTCTGAAACTCTGAGGTCAGAGGTGGAGGGCGTCGGCCGTCGGGAAGAGAGGCGCAGATCTGCGGCGCTCTGCGCTCGAGCTTCGAGCTGCTCTGGGGGATTGCAAGCGCGGAGGTGGCGTGGTGGGGGATTGCAGGCGAAGAGTAGGTGGGGTGGTGGCCGGCGGGGTGGGACGGCGTCGGCGCGGAACGCGCGGTGGTGGAGGCTGGAGAGCGATGGGAGTCAGACGCGGTGGTGGAGTGGAGTTGTGGCTGTGTGTGCGGCGCTGATTTAGTTAGGAAATTAGGGTTTAGGTTTTACTTTTTAACATATTCAATAATTCAAAATTTATATATATATAAATTAACATATTCAATATATATATATATATATATATATATATATTAAATACAATTCGGATTTCGGATTAGTTCGGATTTGAAAAGTACTGATCCGATCCGATCCGAATATCCGAAATTTTCTTAAAATTCAATCCGATCCGATCCAAAGATCCGATTAATCCGAACCAAAGTTTAAATTTCGGATTGGATCGGATCGGATATTCGGATTTCGGGTATTTTGCTCACCCCTACTTGTATCTAGCAAGCTAGTTGAGATATAGGGAGTATTAATTTCTTGGAAAATGAAATGACCACAACTTTATTCCATATAAACCCTATGGTTATTTTTTGATCGATTTTTTAAAATATATAAATATAGTAAATATTTATCTACATTGTTCATTTAATAGCTCGAATTTTTTGACCAATTAAAGTTGAAGTGGATCAGAATTTGTGGTCGGACTTCCAACTCGATTTTTTAAATTTTTATGATTTTCATTCGAATTTTTGTCAAATTTCAATCCACGTAAGCTTTAGTTAGATAAAAATTTGATACAGACTATTAATTCATTTGTGGTCGAACTTACAACTCGATTTTTTAAATTTCAATTAATCATACTTTAAACATCATATAAAGTAATTATAGTTAAATCAATTCAAAATTAATCTAATTAGCAAATTAATTTCAATTAGTCATACTTTAAACATCCTATAAATTAATTAGAGTTAAGTTAATTTTAATCAAACAAATAAATAATAAATAAATAAACAAATAAATAAAAGTCTATTAAAAACGAGAGTGTACCGTGGGAGTCGACGGCGGAACCGTGCGGTGGCAGGAGCGGTGAGGCGGCAGGATTGGCCTGAAATTAGGAGGAGAAAGATGAAGAGAGGGTGTGTAATACCCGAGCTTTTGATGACGTGTTTAATTTCTTGAGTTTGAGTAATTAGGGTTTAGATCCCTTGTTTGATTTACTTTGTAAAGAGATGAGGAGTTATATGAAGTTTTCTTGTTATTTTTTTTAAGATGTTGAGATGTTCTTTCGATGATGTGAGAATGATGTGAGATTTTATATCCGTATTTGAGTTTGAGTATTTGAATAATTCGAGATAATTATTTGAATGAGAATGATGAACTCGGAAGTGAGATCTGAGTCCGTTAAGACGTTTTTCAAAATTTTGACTTTTTGACGATGAATAGTAAAATACTGCTATTTCGTCTTTTTGTCGACTTTCAAAATCTTACGTGCATGTCGTCGAGAAATATTCTTAATTTTTCGATACGAGTCCAATAATGAAAGTTTTTATTTTTGGACGACGAGTGAATAGTAAATCGGGATTTCTCGATAAACGAACCGAGCTCGTTTATCAGAATTTCGAGAACGAGCTTGCGTTTTCTATATTTATATAGAATTACGAGTGTAATGAAAGTGAGTAGGAGTTAAGAGGGTGAGTAACGAAGAATGTGGGTAATTAGTCGTTAAAACGAGACGAAACGGGATATTTAACGACTAACGGGTTAATATCTTAAATATCTAAGGCTACCCCACCAAAACTGAAAGATATTATGGACTAGATTAGGATATATTTGATATATTCTAATACTAAGTAAGACAGTTCAAGTGTGAATTCCTTAGTCGTAATTGTTGACTAAGGAAGACAAGACAATTTAGAATTGTCTTCTTCGCTTATAAATAAGGGAGCTTGGTCTTACGAATCGATATATGAAAATATACGAAAACATTAGCTTAGAGCTTTTGACTTCCGATTTGAGCACCGAGACGAGCGCCGATCATCTTTTCGATCACGTATCTAAGTAGGTAAGATCTCTACCTACGTTTTGATGGTTTTCTTTTCGATTTTCGTCGACGTCGAAAAACGTCGATTCTCGACTTTATTTTGAAACGACGTCGGATCGTCGTGTGTCACACCCCAATTCTTGAAGGAATAAACTATAATCGGGGTGCGACTAAAATCATAGAAATGAACAAGGGAATGACCTTGTGAAATTCAAATAATAGGATAAGAAGTCGGGCAACGCCCTTTGAGTGAAGAAAGACATAAATCAACTGATAGTAATCAATTAATAACATTCTAAATCTTAGGATCACAAGTTTGGTTTCATGCTTCTGATAACCAATATTAAATAACATAGTGCTAGAGTTGAGAGTCTAAGCTCGATAAGAAACATAATTTAGAATTTAACATAAAAGTTTTTAAGATAGAGAAACATAAGACAAATAAGAGCTAATGCAACAGCGGAAGACAAAATACGGAGTTGAACCCTAGCCTCAGCTCTGCCCCGTCAGCACCGACCAATCAACCTGAAAACATTTGAAAGTAATTTTGGGCTAAGTACTAATGTACTTAGTGGGCTAGCATTTTATAAACATTTCATAATCATAAGAGCAGTTTATCCAATTATACTTGACATGACTTAGAAGGTTTTAAATTGAAATAACTTCTAAGCATGTTAAAACATTTTATTGTATTGCGCGCAATTGTCACACTCCCTTTCCGTTACTCGCTGTGATCCCGGACCTTTTAGCCACCGACGGATCCATTACTCCTGCTTTACTTGAACTGAGGGCGTAACCCAGTCAAGTTCCCATTTGGGACCCAATGCTCCGGAACACATCCCGTCGAGCACCCTTATAACGCCTCATACATGATTAGTGCCCGAATGGAGATCAACCCACCGAGTCAGCTAAGAGGTGTACACAATTCTCAAATAACGTGTTAGGTCAAGAGAGAACCTCGATCGATTCATAGTTGCGAGCTTTAAACAGAGCAGAGTGCACAAAATATTTTATCGGATAAACAGTTTTTATTTCATTGAAACATTTAAGCTCAATAGCTAAACCATACATTTGGTAAATAAGCCCACCTGAATAGGCAAAGCCTGTCGTTTATTCTTAACTCTGAATTGGTATAGCAGTGCTAGTCCTCACGATCCACAAAGCCTACAAGAAATCTATAATCTTAATAGGTCTCCCGAATCTAATCTTAAGTCATAGTGAAGTGCTTATCATCCTATGATTCACTTAGCCGGGTTTTCATATTTTAATAATTAAATATTTAAGAAAATAAATTCATGAGTCAAGGACACCAACAATATCCTTATTCGATTTTTAATAATAAAACCAATTTAATCATAAATGATTCTATGTAAAATGTTTGATGCAAAAATTAATTCATGCTTTAACTCACATAATTAAATAAATATATTTAACATATGCACATAATAAGAAAATACTATTATGCAAACTTTTTCAAAAATAATTAATTTAAACCCAAATTAAAGAATTAAATTGATAAATCAATTAAAGAAGTCTAACAATTAAATGGAAGCCCATGTTTTTGTTTTAAGATTCGCAGCCCAAAAATAAAAAAAATGGCAGCCCAAGTTTAAATAAAATGAGTTCCAACCATTTAATTAAACACTGGCCCAACTGAAAGAAAAAATCGGCCCAACAGAAAAACTAAAGTCGGCCCAAGGCTCAAGCCCAACTTCCAAACCCTTTCTTCTTCACTTTAAACACAACTCACGCACACACACCTCACACACACACGCACGGCGCAGCAGCAGCTGCTGCGCCTCCCTCTTCCTCTCCGGCTTCCATAGCCGCCGCCGGCCACGCCGCTCCCTGACTCCCTTCTCCCTCGTCTCCTACCAACGCCGCACCACCCTCTCACCTTTCTCTCGCTGAATCAGTCCGGCGACTACAGCAGGAAAGCTGCCGCCGACCGCCCCCCTCTCTAAATCGGCGGCCGCAGCAGCTGACAAGGTCTACCGCCGCCGCCTGACGTCCCTCGAAACAGATCAGCGAACAACAGCAGACGAAGCCCACTGCCGCCGCCGAACGCCCTCTGAAACTTCCTCTCTGTCACTCCCCTCCGTCCGTCCTTGGCTGGGCAGCAGCGGCACCACCGCCGCCAAGCCCAGCCTCCCTCATCTCTCTCCGACGACGACGCAGCTACAGGCTGCGCCTCCGCCTCCGGTCTCGCCTTCTGTCAGACCGCAGAAATGGCCGCTGCTACCACCCATCTACCCCTTCATCCTGCTCAATTCCGGTCGACAGCAACTGCTCTTTGCAGCCACCGTCGCCGCCCAGACTCTACTCGACTCGAGGCAGCGGCCCGACTCAAGCATCGCAGTTTAAAAACAAGGAATAAAAATCAAAGTTTCAAACTCAACTTCTTCTCCTTTTATCTCAAACATGCATCATATATGTATGTATATATGCAGATATATATATAAAGCTTGTATCTTCAGTTATGGGGCTGCTACTCATGCTTGTTGGTTTGTTAAGTTGTAGAAGTAAAACAGCATACATAGATAGGATGCATCGTATTGTCATTTATGCAGAGGGAATAAGTTGGAGTTTAGAAGGTAAAACCTTGATTGAATGAATTCTGATATGTTATGCGGTGATCTTGTTTGTTTGAACTTCGTTGCTGGGGTGAGGAACTAGATGAATAAGGGGGAATATTTAAGGGAGTAGGATGAACATGTTAAGGTAAGAAGCGTGGGTGAAGGAGTCAAAAATGGTAGGGAGCGTGCAAAAGAGTGAGCACGCGTGGTGGTTGAAGGAGTCAAAGAGTGGGCGCATGGTGGTCTGCTGTACTTGGCAGCAATTGGGCTTCTCTTTTTAAAAAAAATGAATCTTGGGCTTAATTATTAACAAGGAACTAGGGCCCAAAATAATATTTGTCGAGGCCCAACACATTCAAAATAATTAAAGCCTAACTTAGACTTAAATTAAATCATGTAGTATTAAAAATAATATTAGCATATAGAATTAATCACATTCATATAATTCAATTTATGCAATGCACATAAATTCAAAAGACTAAATTTTATAAAAGCTTTTGAAAATAATTTTGTTGGAATAAACTCATTTTCATTTCTCCGGCATAAAGCATCTTAATCTAAGTTCAAAATAATTCTAAATTTAATATAAATAGGCGGGGTGTTACATTCCTCCCTCCTTATAAAAATTTCGTCCTCGAAATTGCATATCTGGGTTATCTAGTTTGGATACTAGACTTTCATTCCACTCAACTCTTGTGCGGCACTAAATCATATACGTACTTAATTCCCTAACAGCGCGACATCGTTTAGCAAACTAGAAAATTTTCCTCAAACTCCGGTACGTCGTTATGTCGTGGAAACTTGTCTCGTCCTCTCCTGAAGATTGAAGAGGGATCTTTCTCTTGTTAAAAGTATCGTGGCGCTGACTTGAGTAAGTCAACCAATTTCGAGGATTGCGTCAATTTCTATCATAGAAATAACATGTAAGTATGTCTAAATGTTTCGGCGCCTATATCGAGCTCTGAGTTCGCGGTGACGTCCTTAGTAGCAGTCTTTCATCGTCAGTTGTACTAACTTCTAACGTTGTTACTGATGATTGTAGCGTAAATTCTAATTTCTTACAAGCAGCATATGAAATGGAAGAATAGGATACTCCAATATTGACTAGAGTTATAATCGACACGTCGAAAACATTATGGTACCTGCCAGGTTTCCGTGATCTCCCGCTGCTTGGTGTTGGTTAATGGCATAGGCCCTAGCGTATTGTGGTTGCCCCTGATTTCCTCTAGGACCTTGGTTTTGTCGCTGTTGGTTCCCGGGATTTTGTTGTTGTGGTGCTCTTCCTCCCTTCTTTGGACACGTCGAGACATAATGCCCGGCCTCCCCGCAGTTATAGCAGACGTTCATTCCTTTCAGACATTCTCCCGGGTGGAGTTTTTGACACTTTGGGCAAGGAGTTTGAACCATTGCTTGAGGTTGTGGATTTTGATGTTGGTTCTGATTTTGATTCGCCACCCATGGTTTCTTCCCATTTCCAATGTTTCCACCAGTTCCTTCATTCCATTTTCTCTTTCCCTTACTACCATCTTGAGATGGTACAAATCCAGACTGCTCGAGGGATTTTCCTTTTTCCCTAGGCAACAATGACTCAATAGTAAGAGCCCTGCTCAATGTCTGCGCGTATGTGAGACCTCCTTGACTTGCTAGGGAAATCGCTATCTCGTGACGCAGTCCGTTTCTGAACTTCTCTGCGCGTTTCTCATCACTGTCCACCAACGTCGGAGCATATCTTGATAGCTGATTGAATGCCCTGTCGTACTCGGTCACAGTTCCCGTTTTCTGTCTCAGATTCCAAAACTCATTCTGTTTCTTCTGTCGGTAACATCCTGGTATATACTTCTCATATAATTCAGCCTTGAATTCTTCCCATGTGAAATTCTCCCACTGTTCGTCAGTCATTGTCCGCCTCACTGACTCCCACCAAAAGTCAGCTTCGTCCACCAACTGATAAGTTGCGCACGCCACTTTATCCTCATCATCACAACGGATGTAGTTGAAGATCCGTTCTATTGCCCTAACCCATTTCTCGGCATCCGCAGGTTCGCCCAATCCATCAAACGTTGGAGGTTTTTCCTTGCGAAACTTTTCCTCGGCTGTGCGATTTGGTGCTACTTGTGGAATAGGCTCTTCGGGTACAAATCCCCTACCGCGCCCACGGCCACGTCCGCGCCCTCTACCACGTCCTCTTGGTGCACCTTCCATTCTGATTGACGGACGAGAATCAGCAGACGAAGAGACTCATTCGGCATACATACATACATACATACATACATATATAGATATACACGAGATATATCGCTTCTATAGTGTAACCATGTGAAAGACTAGTTCTATGTGGGAACTAATCTAAACTTAAGTGGAATAACTTAAGTGAAACCTTAATCTCATGACATTTCTTCTACGTTGTAACATATCTATGTTAAACGTTGCTATCTTATCATTTCTTACTTAAATCGATCAAGCGGAGCTTTCACGACTAACATTTCTAAAGTATCCTTGGGTAGTACTCAAACGGTTTGTAAGAGACTCATCATTCATATCGTACAGGCAGTGGACCTAACACGATAACATAAAACTTTTCATTCATTTAATCATTTGTTTCTTTTGAAACCTTTAAACATATGGACAATAAATGCCCCTTTCATAAAATTTTTCTTAAGCCGGAAAGATTAATGAAATCTAACTCGACCATAAATTCATTGATTCGTTAAGGGCTCGGGTAGTCCCAAACACGACATACATACATACATTGGTTATATGAGTTAAAGGCTCAAAATACGATATGAAAGCAATAAGCAATTCATATAACATCATACATTGAAAGCGCGCACTTCTTAAAAACTTTGTAAGCATTTAAAATCATTGAAATTTTTAAGTCGTACCTTTTGTTGCGGCAGTGTGACGGCGAGCTGAGGGTCAACAAATTTTCTTAGAAGCCTAGAGGTACTATTCTAGACTCGACATTAGAAGCTTACGGTTATCAGAGACATGAAAGAAAACTTATGCTCTGATACCATTCTGTCACACCCCAATTCTTGAAGGAATAAACTATAATCGGGGTGCGACTAAAATCATAGAAATGAACAAGGGAATGACCTTGTGAAATTCAAATAATAGGATAAGAAGTCGGGCAACGCCCTTTGAGTGAAGAAAGACATAAATCAACTGATAGTAATCAATTAATAACATTCTAAATCTTAGGATCACAAGTTTGGTTTCATGCTTCTGATAACCAATATTAAATAACATAGTGCTAGAGTTGAGAGTCTAAGCTCGATAAGAAACATAATTTAGAATTTAACATAAAAGTTTTTAAGATAGAGAAACATAAGACAAATAAGAGCTAATGCAACAGCGGAAGACAAAATACGGAGTTGAACCCTAGCCTCAGCTCTGCCCCGTCAGCACCGACCAATCAACCTGAAAACATTTGAAAGTAATTTTGGGCTAAGTACTAATGTACTTAGTGGGCTAGCATTTTATAAACATTTCATAATCATAAGAGCAGTTTATCCAATTATACTTGACATGACTTAGAAGGTTTTAAATTGAAATAACTTCTAAGCATGTTAAAACATTTTATTGTATTGCGCGCAATTGTCACACTCCCTTTCCGTTACTCGCTGTGATCCCGGACCTTTTAGCCACCGACGGATCCATTACTCCTGCTTTACTTGAACTGAGGGCGTAACCCAGTCAAGTTCCCATTTGGGACCCAATGCTCCGGAACACATCCCGTCGAGCACCCTTATAACGCCTCATACATGATTAGTGCCCGAATGGAGATCAACCCACCGAGTCAGCTAAGAGGTGTACACAATTCTCAAATAACGTGTTAGGTCAAGAGAGAACCTCGATCGATTCATAGTTGCGAGCTTTAAACAGAGCAGAGTGCACAAAATATTTTATCGGATAAACAGTTTTTATTTCATTGAAACATTTAAGCTCAATAGCTAAACCATACATTTGGTAAATAAGCCCACCTGAATAGGCAAAGCCTGTCGTTTATTCTTAACTCTGAATTGGTATAGCAGTGCTAGTCCTCACGATCCACAAAGCCTACAAGAAATCTATAATCTTAATAGGTCTCCCGAATCTAATCTTAAGTCATAGTGAAGTGCTTATCATCCTATGATTCACTTAGCCGGGTTTTCATATTTTAATAATTAAATATTTAAGAAAATAAATTCATGAGTCAAGGACACCAACAATATCCTTATTCGATTTTTAATAATAAAACCAATTTAATCATAAATGATTCTATGTAAAATGTTTGATGCAAAAATTAATTCATGCTTTAACTCACATAATTAAATAAATATATTTAACATATGCACATAATAAGAAAATACTATTATGCAAACTTTTTCAAAAATAATTAATTTAAACCCAAATTAAAGAATTAAATTGATAAATCAATTAAAGAAGTCTAACAATTAAATGGAAGCCCATGTTTTTGTTTTAAGATTCGCAGCCCAAAAATAAAAAAAATGGCAGCCCAAGTTTAAATAAAATGAGTTCCAACCATTTAATTAAACACTGGCCCAACTGAAAGAAAAAAATCGGCCCAACAGAAAAACTAAAGTCGGCCCAAGGCTCAAGCCCAACTTCCAAACCCTTTCTTCTTCACTTTAAACACAACTCACGCACACACACCTCACACACACACGCACGGCGCAGCAGCAGCTGCTGCGCCTCCCTCTTCCTCTCCGGCTTCCATAGCCGCCGCCGGCCACGCCGCTCCCTGACTCCCTTCTCCCTCGTCTCCTACCAACGCCGCACCACCCTCTCACCTTTCTCTCGCTGAATCAGTCCGGCGACTACAGCAGGAAAGCTGCCGCCGACCGCCCCCCTCTCTAAATCGGCGGCCGCAGCAGCTGACAAGGTCTACCGCCGCCGCCTGACGTCCCTCGAAACAGATCAGCGAACAACAGCAGACGAAGCCCACTGCCGCCGCCGAACGCCCTCTGAAACTTCCTCTCTGTCACTCCCCTCCGTCCGTCCTTGGCTGGGCAGCAGCGGCACCACCGCCGCCAAGCCCAGCCTCCCTCATCTCTCTCCGACGACGACGCAGCTACAGGCTGCGCCTCCGCCTCCGGTCTCGCCTTCTGTCAGACCGCAGAAATGGCCGCTGCTACCACCCATCTACCCCTTCATCCTGCTCAATTCCGGTCGACAGCAACTGCTCTTTGCAGCCACCGTCGCCGCCCAGACTCTACTCGACTCGAGGCAGCGGCCCGACTCAAGCATCGCAGTTTAAAAACAAGGAATAAAAATCAAAGTTTCAAACTCAACTTCTTCTCCTTTTATCTCAAACATGCATCATATATGTATGTATATATGCAGATATATATATAAAGCTTGTATCTTCAGTTATGGGGCTGCTACTCATGCTTGTTGGTTTGTTAAGTTGTAGAAGTAAAACAGCATACATAGATAGGATGCATCGTATTGTCATTTATGCAGAGGGAATAAGTTGGAGTTTAGAAGGTAAAACCTTGATTGAATGAATTCTGATATGTTATGCGGTGATCTTGTTTGTTTGAACTTCGTTGCTGGGGTGAGGAACTAGATGAATAAGGGGGAATATTTAAGGGAGTAGGATGAACATGTTAAGGTAAGAAGCGTGGGTGAAGGAGTCAAAAATGGTAGGGAGCGTGCAAAAGAGTGAGCACGCGTGGTGGTTGAAGGAGTCAAAGAGTGGGCGCATGGTGGTCTGCTGTACTTGGCAGCAATTGGGCTTCTCTTTTTAAAAAAAATGAATCTTGGGCTTAATTATTAACAAGGAACTAGGGCCCAAAATAATATTTGTCGAGGCCCAACACATTCAAAATAATTAAAGCCTAACTTAGACTTAAATTAAATCATGTAGTATTAAAAATAATATTAGCATATAGAATTAATCACATTCATATAATTCAATTTATGCAATGCACATAAATTCAAAAGACTAAATTTTATAAAAGCTTTTGAAAATAATTTTGTTGGAATAAACTCATTTTCATTTCTCCGGCATAAAGCATCTTAATCTAAGTTCAAAATAATTCTAAATTTAATATAAATAGGCGGGGTGTTACATCGTGAAATTTTAGTATGTTGTTCTTGGGTAGATGTTGAGCATGTTTAATGAAGGGAGTAAGAACGGAACGAACCGTAGCTATGAAACCCATGAGGGCAGCCCCGTTTTTCACATATTAGCTTGTCTTTCGATTTTTGTTTGATCGTTTTGACTTGATATTTGTGCTTAGGAGTATGCTAGAATCGATATATATTAAATTCGTATTTTTCCAAGCACGAAAATTGTATAAATTTTTAGAGTATGATTATTTAAATTCGTGAAGTTTGAGACGTTGCATAATGAATATTATTGCGTATATGTGTTCTACGATATCACATGAGCATGCTAATTGATTTACAATTTATGGATGATAATTGTTGAACGAAATTAAAACTGGAATTCTGTCAAAATTTTACAGCAGTTTCAAGCTTATGTTTCGATGAGTTTTCATTGCTTGATGGCTCTGAAATTTTAGTATGTTTATCTATGATATGTGTATTTCGTCGCTGCAAAATTTCATGTCTTTTGGATGATGTTTGCTATTTTAAAGATATTTTGAAAAATCCTTGACAGAATCTGTCAACTATTGGTAGACTTCACAAAAACGTTTATATCTATTAATCCATGAAGGATTTTGCATCACCGTTTTTTTTAAACGAAACTAGACTTCAATACTTTTCTAAAAACATAAGATTTCGATTTTTATGACCTCTGAAACAGAGCAGTTTATTATTTCAAAAATGCCCTGTTCTGCTGTCATATTTGTCCAACAGTAAAAGTGTATGAGTTTCATTGTTTATTTGGCAGATCATATGAACGTTTTCTCTTGTGAAAATTTAACCAAATCTTCAAGGATACCTTTAGTTTTGGATGATTAAATTTGATGGAATTTTATTAAGGTTTGCCTTGGTTTCTAATGGCCTAAACAAAATTGGCAGAAACTGTCAATCTTTGACAGCCTGCACTAAAAGAGCAATATCTCCAAAAACCTTTAACCTTTTTGGTTAACTACCATTTTTAGAGTGAACTACACTTCATGGAGTTTTTGAGATCAATTGGTATGAGAGTTTATGATGATTGAGTTGGTTGTTATGAATTTTTAAAGATGACACAAAAACAGCAAAACTTTCTAGAAAACAACTTGATTATATTTGTTTTGATGGATGATACGATATGACTAAATGGTGTGAGTTGTGAGAGTTATGATTAACGCACATAAATGTTGGTATCTGACACTCGAACAATTGGTGTCGAGTATAAATGATAGTTTACTGATAAAGAGTTTTGATGATTTTGAATTGTTTGGTTTGCGTTGAAAAGATGTCAAGATGTTAAGTTTTGAGTCGAGAGACGAGTTCACGTAGTGAGATTCACGCGTTGAAATCTCGTGGCTGACATTATATATGAATAGGTCATGCCGAAATAGTGAAATTAGAATTTGAGCATAGTCAATTCTTGTTGACCCGTGACTCAAATACATGCCTAATGGAAAGTTTAACTTTCTAATCGGTTAATTAGACGAAATGAGAGCGAATAGATCTGCTAAGAAAGTGGACTTTTCGATGTGTTAAATATTTCTTTTAATTGAAGCGCTGCTAATTATAACATAAGGATGTTATAATTAATGAGTAATGACGAGAGATAATAATTGTTATATTGATTAACAATCAAGAGAGATGAACATTAGAGATACTAATGTTTCATAAAAGAGATTAGATTATTAATCGAGGTTTCTTTTATAACTTCTCACCAATTCTTCATAACGATGAAGGTCCTTTTGGGAAGTAACGACTTGAGGGAGAGAGTGACGTTACTCATTGATACAGAGACACAACGAGGTGGGCATTACTTTTACTATACGTATATAGAGATCCCCTGCTTGTCGTAGGCCTCTTATACGAATGAATGCATGAGATGATTTAACTGTTAATTTCAGTTTTATATATCTATCAAACGAGTTTAATGCTACCTTTGAGCAAGTTATTTCATGACAAAATCTTTGAGTTAAAGTTATTTCAAGTATTGTCTTGCCATAAAATGTTTAAATTTTAGTATGATATCTATCTGCTTTGGCTTTGCCAATGATGCAATCGAATTCGGGTCCTGAGCAGTTGATAGCTATCCTGCCAGGACTAGTGTACACCAGTGACCGTGAGTCATCTAGCGGGTTGGCCGGTCAAGTGACCGTGAGAGGTGGCCACCTCTCCGGCACACAGTTTCAGATATGATAGATTACAAAAGAACTTAGTCTGATCAGACGAACTTTAAGAATCACAAATGAACTTAGTAAGCTTGGGCCTTTTTAGCGAAAAACTCCCTTGCTGTACTGATTATGATGGCATGACAATTTATAGTTTTGAAGCATGTATTTTTATACCTAGGCATACGTGCCCACTGAGTGCTTTTGTACTCAGCCCTGCATATGTTTTCTAAATGTGCAGGTTGAGCTGATGTGATGATGGTGCTGCAATGAGCGGAGTCTCCAGGGTTGTTAATAAATAGTTAACCTGTCTAGAATATGTCTTCATACATATGTCTAGCTACTTTCCGCTGCAAGATGTTGTTGATGTTATAGTATGTTATGTCATACTTTGAGTCTTAAGAGAATGGTTGCATATGATGTATAACTTGATTAATGATATTAATTAACTTTTATGCAGTCTTTCATAGACTGTTTTCAATTGAGTATTAATGAATAAAAATGACGAGTTTTATTAAGATGAGTAAGTTTTACGGCTATAAATGACGCCCCTTTTCTTCCCCTTCTTCTTTAACCCCATCCCTAGTCGTGGATCACTCGGCCTAACTATCCCTAGTTAGGGCGGGCTGTGACAGAGTGGTATCAGAGCGAAGGAAAGCTCTGAATTAGAAGTCTTGAGTTTAGTCTAGAATGAGTCACTAGACTAATAGTTATTAACAACCGTGAGCTCAGCGCACCATCACACCAGGCTCAACGAGGTATGTAAAATTTCAAAGTTTGTTTGACGTTAAATTTTGAAGAGCATGTTGTTGAGGTTATATGATGAGTTATGATGTTATACTTTGAAGATGCATAGTTTGAGTTTGAGGATTACAACATGATTAATAATGAGTTATTATGTTGTAAGAGCATATGTTGACGTTACATGATGAATCATGAGAGCGTTTATATCATATGATGTTATATGATTGAGGATGCATAATTATGAGTTATGATGTGATGTATTTGAGATGTTTTGTGATGAGAATTGTTTGAGCAGTTGTGATAAGTCACAATGATTTAGATGAAGGAATCTAATGTCATTGTTAAGAGAGATTTTCTACTAAGTAGAAGGATGAAATGAGAACTTAGAGCTAAAGCTTGAGAGAATTAGCAATTGCTTTAAGTACTTGTTTGTATGAGTTATGAGTTTGAGTTATGAGCTTGAGTATAATAGCATGATTAATGATGAGTTATTAACATGCTGCAATGAGATATTGTACGATATGTTTGAGATGTTTTATGACGCGAGTTTTGCTCACGCAACCTTAATGGTACTTGAGGAGGTATCATGAGCCATAGTCTTTGGAGATGGCTTTGAGAGAGAATTGTTGAGTTGTCTTACTGAGTCACGATGATTTAGATTGAGGGATCTAATATCATTGTTTAGAGAGGTTACCTACTATGTAAAGATGGGACGAGACGAGAATTTAGATGTTTTGAGCTTGAGTTTTAAGAGAACAGTACTACTTAGTAGGAGTTTTGCTAAGTTATGTTTTGTTTATTTCTGTTGCTGGAGCCAAGTAGAGTTAGTTCCTAGAGTCACCTTTAAGTTCTCCTTATAGGTTGGCCAGGACTGTTGGCACTGCACGAAAGTGGACTGCTGTGAGATCGAACTCAGGAAAGATCGGATACAAGGACGAGGCGTACAGTATGTGGTACAGAGATACCCTAGCAGATTTTCAAACACATGTTCATAGACTATGAAAGGATGAAAGCCTTATAGTTGTTACTAGACTGGATGGCATCGTGCACCTAGTCCCCGTGCTACCAATCGAGTGGTAGGATTGAGCAAGGAAGAAAGCCTCTCAATATGATGGGACGTGTCGTCTTGAGTGCTGGACCCACAGGAGATGGGATTTATTACAGATGCCCAGATTTTCTATGCGGATCTACTGACTGGATGCCTGTTTTCTACCAGGGACTCTAGAAGAGTGTAGTAGATATCGAGTCGATCTTTGAGTATCAGTTACCAAAGATGATAAATGATAAACGATAATGAGGATGAGAAGTAGCCGAGGAGGGCTAGAGTTGATGAGGATGAGAAGAGAAGTCGATGTAGACTAGAGCTAAGGATGATCTTGAGAGTATGAGCGGTACACCCTTGTTTTTTTATTAGTTTCAATTACATTGCGATCTATATAACTTACTTAGAAGATACTGATACTTGAGCTTTTGACATGCTGATAGATAAGCATGCGAATATAGTACCCTACTGATGTTAAATAGATGGATGTTCCTAGTGTGCTAAAGTAGCAACTAGATGAGTTAACTGGTAGCAATTACCGTAGGAGGTCCAGACCGAGACATAGTACTATTAATGGTGTCGATTTAGAAGGGACATTACGATAGATACTATGGTTTTTGTAGGGTTTAAATAACCCCTTTATGTAAGCCCTCTAAAAAGAGGCATTCTACTGATGGATATATTAGGTTGACCAGAGTGGTCTTTTTGTTAGCATTTCGTGAGTGCTTATTGCCTTACAGATAAATGTTAAGGTGACCGTGAGGGTTTCCTTAAAGTTGAGTTAGTAAATTGAACTTGAGTTTTGAGGATGCTTAGAGCGTTGGTCGAGTTGAGTTTTCCTTTTGTGATTTCAAAAATGCCTCAAAGATGTCATCAAGAGTGTGATGTGAAGGATAGGCGGGATAATACTCCGCCACCACCACCGCAACATGAGAGGAGAGTAAAAAAATATTGAACTTTCGAAACAAGAGTCTAGAACATAGGACCCTGAGTTTAAGCTTTTAGCTTGCTGGTGTGAACTTAAGTTTTGTTATGTATAGTATGTTGAGGGTTTAGAAGACACAGAATTTCCAAGTTCGGGATAGTATATCCCGTGTGACTGGGGAGTGATTATGTTGGACCTGGCCAGTCCACATGATCCAAATCTCAGTAGACGTGTTTTGGGTTTATAAACCCACGTGTTTTAACTTTCGGTTGAAAAGCCAGATGGGTTCTTACTCTAGGTCATTTTTGTTCGACCTGGTAGTTACTTCATTCTACCATCTGGTCATTCATTTGAGTCTCTTGAACAATTTGTTTTGATGTCATTCTAGGGTTGAACCCTTACAACTTTTGAGTTATCCTAGTAGATTCTTTTGATGTATAAGACTAGTGAGAGGCACGTCAGAGGACTTTAACACCCGAGCAACTGGTAAACTACACCTGAGAACAATTCAAGGCTACTCTTGAGAAATATGTACCAAGGAGTACAGTAAGCAGCAAGAGGCTGACTATCGAAGTTTGATGCAAGGAAAGAAATCGGTTGTAGAGTATAACCGAGAATTCTGTGAGCTATCACGATTTGCTCATCAGAAGATGGATACTGATGATGAGATGTCTGAGTTTTATGTGCCGGTTTAAGGCAGGACTTTAAGGTAGTATTGGGCAAGTTATTGGATGCATCAGTTAGAATCCTGTTTAATACAGGAGCCTCACATTCTTTAAGTATTTGAAGCATGTTACCTTCAAACTCGAACCAAAACGAGCTAGTCCCGAGTTGAGAGTAATCACTCCTGTAGGAAGAGCTACTACAGTTTCTCACATGATTTCTAACTTAGAGCTTGAGTTAGGATCACTAAAGATGAAAACAAGAACCTTGCACTTAATGCCTATGTGGAACGTAGACATTATTCTAAGGATGGACTGGTTAGCAGAGAACTTTGCCCCGATTGATTGTAAGAAAAGACAGATAACTTTCCAACCACCTGGGAAGGAACAGACATGTTTTCACGGCATTGATAGAAAGAATAGAGTTCCAATCGTTTCGGCACTTCAGGCGTCGAAATTGGTAAAGAAGAAAGGAGCACAAGCTTACCTAGTTTACTTGAATGATGAAGGAGAATCAAGTAAAAAAAAAAAAAAAAAAAACTTTGAGGATGTAGCAGTGGTAAGAGAATATAGAGATGTATTTCCCGAGGTCTTACCAGGATTGCCACCAACAAGACAGTTGGAGTTCACTATCGACCTAGAACCTGGATCAGCACTAGTGTCGAAGGCACCCTATAAAATGGCGCCTAAGGAGCTACAAGAGCTGAAGATCCAGCTACAAGAATTGCTTGAGTTAGGTTTTATTAGACCTAGTGTATCCCTGTGGGGAGCACCAGTCCTTTTTGTCAAAAAGAAGGATGGCACGTTGAGAATGTGCATAGATTATCGAGAGCTGAATAAATTGACACTCAAGAACAAATATCCTTTACCAAATGATAGATGACTTGTTTAATCAATTACGAGGAGCGAGCTTTTTCTTGAAAGTTGACTTGAGATCATATTACCACCAGTTCAAATTTTGACAGAAGGATACACCTAAGACAGCTTTTCAAATGAGGTATGAGCACTATGAGTTCGTAGTTATGCCATTCGGTTTGACAAAAGCACCAGTAGTTTTCATGGATCACATGAATCAAGTTTTCATCAATAACTGGATAAATTTGTCCTAGTTTTCATAGATGATATTCCCATCTATTCGAAGAATGAGCAGGAGCGCCAAAACATTTGAGAACGATGTTGGAAACGCTAAGAGTTGAGAAGTTTTTGCCAAATTCACCAAGTGCGAGTTTTGGTTGAACGAAGTAACTTTTCTAGGACATATTGTATCATCTGAAGGAATTAAAGTTGACCCCGCCAAGGTACAAGCTGTACATGAGTGGAGATCACCAACTACGCCTAACGAGATTCGCAGCTTTTTAGGCTTAGCAGGATACTAGAAGAGGTTTATTGAAGGATTTTCCACGATAGCAAGACCGAGAAAAGAAGCTAAGTACAATTGGAAAGAGGAGTGTAAAGAGAGTTTTTAAGAGCTTAAAGGAAATTGACTACAGCACCAGTGCTGATAGTCCTAGAAATGGATAAAGAGTATACCATCTACGCAGATGCGTTAGAGAGTGGGCTAGGATGTGTTTTGATGCAAGAAGAAAGAGTTATAGTCTATGCATCACGATAACTTAGACCCCACGAGATAAATTATCCAACGCATGATTTAGAGCTTGCAGCCGTTGTGCATGCCCTGAAAAAAAAAATTGGAGACATCATCTCTACGGAGTTAGATGTGAGATTTTCACGGACCACAAAACTTTGAAATACTTTTTCAAGCATAAGGATATTAACATGAGGCAAATGAGATGGCTCGAATTAGTAAAGGATGTTAACTGCGACATTAACTATCACCCTGGCAAGGCCAATGTAGTAGCCGATGCATTGAGCCGAAAGGTCTCGTCAAAGTTAGGATGTATTCTCACGAGAGAGGATGAGCTTATAAAGGACTTTGACAAGATGAGGATAGAGATGATAAAACCACCAGGGACGATAGCAAGTATTGTTGCGACGATGCCTAGTTTGAGGAAAATGGTGATTGAAGCACAAGGAAAGATGAGACAATGAACAAGTTACGAGAAAGGATAAGAGCAGGAGATCTCAAGAGTTACAAAATAATAAAAAAAAAAATCAGACAATGCTATCTTATTTGAGGGGAGAAGATGCATTCCCCGCGATGATGAACTTAAGAATACGATCATGAGTGAGACTCATAACACGCCTTACACCGCCCACCCAGGAGGCACAAAGATGTATCAGGTTGTAAAAAAAATAGATTTTTGTGGGACTGAATGAAATGAGACATAGCTTCGTTTGTAGAGCGATGCTTAGCTTGTCAGCAAGTGAAAGCATTACACCAACGACCCTATGGGAAGTTAAAACCGTTGGAGATTCCCGAGTGGAAATGGGATCACATAGCGATGGATTTTGTGACAGCTTTACCCAAAAGTCAAAGAGGAAATACAGCAATTTGGGTGATTGTAGATCGACTAACGAAATCTGCACATTTCATACCGATCCTAATCGCGTATGGACCAGATAAGTTATCACAATTGTACGTTCGTGAGATTATAAGATTGCATTGAGTACCGGTGTAGATCACCTCAGAAAAAAAAAAAAAAATTTACATCACGTTTTTGGATGAGTTACAGAAAGAGTTGGGTACAAGGATGAATGTTATCATAGCAGGCGATAGAAGATATTATAGGAACTACTATCCTTGATAGAGGAGTAAATCGGGAGAATATGTTGCCACTAATTGAGTTTACCTATAAGATGTGAGACAAAGTTTCGAGATAAGAGACAAAGTTTTCTTGAAGGTTTCACCCTCAAAGGGGATGAATAGATTTGGAGTTAAAGGACAGCTTAGACCCAGAGTTATAAGTCCTTACGAGATATTGCAAAAGATAGGTCCAATAGCGTATAGGTTGGCTTTGCCACCTAGCTTTGGAAATGTGCATAACGTGTTTCACGTGTCACAATTGAGAGGATACATATTTCCGACCCAAACCATGTGGTTTACTAAGAAGAAATGATCTTAGAACCAGACTTGAGTTATGAAGAGAGAGACCTCAGATGATGCTAAATCATAAGATTCGACAATTGAGAAATAAATCGATTGCACTGGTTAAAGTCCAGTGGAGACGTTATAGTTAGAAAGAAGTGGAAAGAGAGCTTGATGATATGATGTGAGAGAAGTGCCCGAAACATTTACAGGAGGTACAAATTTCGGGACGAAATTTATTTTAAGGGGGATGGTATGTAATACCCGGGCTTTTGATGACGTGTTTAATTTCTTGAGTTTGAGTAATTAGGGTTTAGATCCCTTGTTTGATTTACTTTGTAAAGAGATGAGGAGTTATATGAAGTTTTCTTGTTATTTTTTTTAAGATGTTGAGATGTTCTTTCGATGATGTGAGAATGATGTGAGATTTTATATCCGTATTTGAGTTTGAGTATTTGAATAATTCGAGATAATTATTTGAATGAGAATGATGAACTCGGAAGTGAGATCTGAGTCCGTTAAGACGTTTTTCAAAATTTTGACTTTTTGACGATGAATAGTAAAATACTGCTATTTCGTCTTTTTGTCGACTTTCAAAATCTTACGTGCATGTCGTCGAGAAATATTCTTAATTTTTCGATACGAGTCCAATAATGAAAGTTTTTATTTTTGGACGACGAGTGAATAGTAAATCGGGATTTCTCGATAAACGAACCGAGCTCGTTTATCAGAATTTCGAGAACGAGCTTGCGTTTTCTATATTTATATAGAATTACGAGTGTAATGAAAGTGAGTAGGAGTTAAGAGGGTGAGTAACGAAGAATGTGGGTAATTAGTCGTTAAAACGAGACGAAACGGGATATTTAACGACTAACGGGTTAATATCTTAAATATCTAAGGCTACCCCACCAAAACTGAAAGATATTATGGACTAGATTAGGATATATTTGATATATTCTAATACTAAGTAAGACAGTTCAAGTGTGAATTCCTTAGTCGTAATTGTTGACTAAGGAAGACAAGACAATTTAGAATTGTCTTCTTCGCTTATAAATAAGGGAGCTTGGTCTTACGAATCGATATATGAAAATATACGAAAACATTAGCTTAGAGCTTTTGACTTCCGATTTGAGCACCGAGACGAGCGCCGATCATCTTTTCGATCACGTATCTAAGTAGGTAAGATCTCTACCTACGTTTTGATGGTTTTCTTTTCGATTTTCGTCGACGTCGAAAAACGTCGATTCTCGACTTTATTTTGAAACGACGTCGGATCGTCGTGAAATTTTAGTATGTTGTTCTTGGGTAGATGTTGAGCATGTTTAATGAAGGGAGTAAGAACGGAACGAACCGTAGCTATGAAACCCATGAGGGCAGCCCCGTTTTTCACATATTAGCTTGTCTTTCGATTTTTGTTTGATCGTTTTGACTTGATATTTGTGCTTAGGAGTATGCTAGAATCGATATATATTAAATTCGTATTTTTCCAAGCACGAAAATTGTATAAATTTTTAGAGTATGATTATTTAAATTCGTGAAGTTTGAGACGTTGCATAATGAATATTATTGCGTATATGTGTTCTACGATATCACATGAGCATGCTAATTGATTTACAATTTATGGATGATAATTGTTGAACGAAATTAAAACTGGAATTCTGTCAAAATTTTACAGCAGTTTCAAGCTTATGTTTCGATGAGTTTTCATTGCTTGATGGCTCTGAAATTTTAGTATGTTTATCTATGATATGTGTATTTCGTCGCTGCAAAATTTCATGTCTTTTGGATGATGTTTGCTATTTTAAAGATATTTTGAAAAATCCTTGACAGAATCTGTCAACTATTGGTAGACTTCACAAAAACGTTTATATCTATTAATCCATGAAGGATTTTGCATCACCGTTTTTTTTAAACGAAACTAGACTTCAATACTTTTCTAAAAACATAAGATTTCGATTTTTATGACCTCTGAAACAGAGCAGTTTATTATTTCAAAAATGCCCTGTTCTGCTGTCATATTTGTCCAACAGTAAAAGTGTATGAGTTTCATTGTTTATTTGGCAGATCATATGAACGTTTTCTCTTGTGAAAATTTAACCAAATCTTCAAGGATACCTTTAGTTTTGGATGATTAAATTTGATGGAATTTTATTAAGGTTTGCCTTGGTTTCTAATGGCCTAAACAAAATTGGCAGAAACTGTCAATCTTTGACAGCCTGCACTAAAAGAGCAATATCTCCAAAAACCTTTAACCTTTTTGGTTAACTACCATTTTTAGAGTGAACTACACTTCATGGAGTTTTTGAGATCAATTGGTATGAGAGTTTATGATGATTGAGTTGGTTGTTATGAATTTTTAAAGATGACACAAAAACAGCAAAACTTTCTAGAAAACAACTTGATTATATTTGTTTTGATGGATGATACGATATGACTAAATGGTGTGAGTTGTGAGAGTTATGATTAACGCACATAAATGTTGGTATCTGACACTCGAACAATTGGTGTCGAGTATAAATGATAGTTTACTGATAAAGAGTTTTGATGATTTTGAATTGTTTGGTTTGCGTTGAAAAGATGTCAAGATGTTAAGTTTTGAGTCGAGAGACGAGTTCACGTAGTGAGATTCACGCGTTGAAATCTCGTGGCTGACATTATATATGAATAGGTCATGCCGAAATAGTGAAATTAGAATTTGAGCATAGTCAATTCTTGTTGACCCGTGACTCAAATACATGCCTAATGGAAAGTTTAACTTTCTAATCGGTTAATTAGACGAGATGAGAGCGAATAGATCTGCTAAGAAAGTGGACTTTTCGATGTGTTAAATATTTCTTTTAATTGAAGCGCTGCTAATTATAACATAAGGATGTTATAATTAATGAGTAATGACGAGAGATAATAATTGTTATATTGATTAACAATCAAGAGAGATGAACATTAGAGATACTAATGTTTCATAAAAGAGATTAGATTATTAATCGAGGTTTCTTTTATAACTTCTCACCAATTCTTCATAACGATGAAGGTCCTTTTGGGAAGTAACGACTTGAGGGAGAGAGTGACGTTACTCATTGATACAGAGACACAACGAGGTGGGCATTACTTTTACTATACGTATATAGAGATCCCCTGCTTGTCGTAGGCCTCTTATACGAATGAATGCATGAGATGATTTAACTGTTAATTTCAGTTTTATATATCTATCAAACGAGTTTAATGCTACCTTTGAGCAAGTTATTTCATGACAAAATCTTTGAGTTAAAGTTATTTCAAGTATTGTCTTGCCATAAAATGTTTAAATTTTAGTATGATATCTATCTGCTTTGGCTTTGCCAATGATGCAATCGAATTCGGGTCCTGAGCAGTTGATAGCTTGTCACAGCCCGCAACCCTTAATGACAAATTTAGCCGGGGTTATGACTTGGGGTGAACAATAAGAAATGGAAATGGACAATTACTTAACATTAAGGTATATGAGAATGTCACTCATAGATAAGATGCTAGGATCATATATGATCATTTGGATACTTATAAAACATACACATGAAGGAGAACTGATTAAGGTGGGTTATCCAATAACACGTGTCACAACTTCATAACATAGAGTTATTCTAATCAAAGTGTTTTGCAGCGGAAAAACGTGTGAGATATACATATGAAGATGTATACTACATCGGTAGACTAACACTTCTTGGTCTTATCAAACAAGGGGATCTATTATGACAACTCACGAGTTGCAAGGCTCAAACTCAACACAACATCAAGACAAGGTGTTGTAGAAATTGTTCAAGAGAATCAAAAGATTGACCAGAGGGTATGAAATGATTAACTACAAGGTCGAACAAAATGACCTCGAGTAAGAGCCCATCTGGCTTTTCAATCGAAAGTTGAAACACATGGATTTTCAACCCAAAAGACGTCTACTGAGATTTGGATCATGTGGACTGGCCAGGTCCAACATCATCACCTCCCAGTCACACGGGAAACATCGTCCCGAACTTGAAGAGCCATGAACATATTATACATAACAAATCATAAGCTCATTATGACAACTAAACTTATCTTAAGGTTCTCTATCCTATTGATCTCAAACCCCAAACCTCTCTTAAGACATATACACACAGACATACGTACACAGGCAAAACACACTATTCTTAAAATCTGTCCTATAGCAAAAGTCGATTTGATATTCCGTCGCACTTGAACATTTGAACGTAGAGACTATGGTTCAACCTTTGATGCAACGTTTACCTTGAATTCGTCGCGTATCGTCATTCTGTGCTTTTCCTTTACCTCGTACATATCTTTTCAATCCTCTTTGTAGTTCAAAAGAACCATCATTTTCTTAAGGGAGCTGAAACGCTCTAAGTTCTCTTTCATTCTTCTACATCATCACCTTAAGAATCTAGATTGTAGAGATATACTACTAATCTAGTAGTCTATGTTCTTTTAAAATTGTGATCATGCAACTTATAACAATCTATGTTCTCTGGGAAAACATATGTCACTTTTCTATCATTCATCTGATCATAACATCATAGACTGCAAAAATATGCCATGAAAGGCAAAACATTCAACATTCCATCATAACATGCTCTTCACATAAACATATTCATGAAGCATTTTAGAACATTAACATCTTTAAAACGTTGAAACTGCAGTTACCTTCTTTCCTTGATTGAACACGATGCAATGGAGTGTTGAGCGGTGCCATATGAACCCATGTAAGTCTAAAGAATCAAACTAGACTCGACTCTTTAGAATAAGGTTTCTAGGGCCAGAGCGAACGAACCGCTCTGATACCATTCTGTCACAGCCCGCAACCCTTAATGACAAATTTAGCCGGGGTTATGACTTGGGGTGAACAATAAGAAATGGAAATGGACAATTACTTAACATTAAGGTATATGAGAATGTCACTCATAGATAAGATGCTAGGATCATATATGATCATTTGGATACTTATAAAACATACACATGAAGGAGAACTGATTAAGGTGGGTTATCCAATAACACGTGTCACAACTTCATAACATAGAGTTATTCTAATCAAAGTGTTTTGCAGCGGAAAAACGTGTGAGATATACATATGAAGATGTATACTCAAGGTTACATTTCTTGAAATGTCAAAAGAACACCCGCTCAACATCATTCCATTCCATCAGCTGCTCAACCTGCATATTTAGAAATACATGCAGGGCTGAGTATAAAAATACTCAGTGGGCACATATGCCTACTATGAAATATAACATGCTTCGTAAAGATTTAAATTGTCATGCCATCATAAGCAGTACAGCAAGGGGTTTTTCGCTAAAAAGGCCCAAGCTTACTAAATTCAGTTGTGATTCTTAAAGTTCGACTGCAGTCTAAGTTCTCTTGTAGTCTATCATATCTGGAACTGTGTGCCGGAGAGGTGGCCACCTCTCACGGTCACTTGACCGGCCAACCCGCTAGATGACTCACGGTCACTGGTGTACACTAGCCCTGGCAGGATAGCTATCAACTGCTCAGGACCCGAATTCGATTGCATAATAAAAGTCACATCAGATAGATATCATACTGAAATTTAAATATTTTATGGCAAGACAATATTTGAAATAACTTCAATTAATTTAGTCATGAAATAACTTGCTTGAACGTAACATTTAAACTCATTTGATATATATGAAAGTAATGCCCACCTGATACGCTTAACGGTGTAGGAACTCTTGCTCACTTATCTATCATTGCTATTGTCACCTTCATAATAGCAAGATTCTAAAATAAGATTGGATAACTAGATAAGAAGAATTAGCTATAAATAACATCCCAATAAACTTTTAATCTTCTGCAGAGCTAGGGTTGAATCAACTAAACTAACCAATATACTAACTCTTATGAACTTTAAGAAAGTATAAACTAATATTCCTATCTTATAGGAATTCCTCTACTTGAGAAAGTTTTAAGTAAACAAATCCATTTCATAGAGATCAGTTTACAACTAACCATACATGTAAAACATAAAATCCCAAAGTAATTAATCATATAAACATAATTATATCCATCAACTATCATATTAACAAGCTTAGTAATCAATAATCCTTAATAGGTAATTAGAACAATAAAACCTTAATTTGAGTTTAGTAGTTTAGGATCTCCATTAACTACCAATCACAAGTTTAAGAAACATACCCATTTGAATCCTAACTTTGAAAAAATTATATAAAATCAACCACTTCAAAGAAAAATATAAACCTCACTTCTTTAGAAAGCTATTAACGTCTATATTTCTCAGAAATTTACAAAAACACAATATCTCAAGTGGATAAGAAGTTATATGACCAAAGACAGAATCTGCCGCTGAACTCTGCTGCTCCGTGCAGTACATTTCAGAAAATAGTTTGACATGTCTATTGGTCTCGGATTTAGCTGAAATTTTGCAGAGAACGACTACACATGATGAAGTTATTACAGTAAAAATTTCAAGTTATTTGGACTACGAAAACATCATCAAAAGTACCCCGAAACATACTGCCCTGTCAAGCCGAAAACTGACAGCAAAGCCCCTTTGTTTCAACTTAACATATAATTCATACGTTTGTCAAATACAAACCATAGGAACTCAATTACATCATCTTACTACACATTAGCATGCTTTAGCTTGAAATTTAACTCATGTTTAACTCATCAACACAAAGCAAGCAAGTTATAACACAATTAATCACCACAACTTCTCCAATCAATACTAAAAGTAGTTCTTCCCTTATTCATAAATCAAAATTGGCTCAACACATAGTAACATGCCCAATATCCCCCAATTTTTATCACATAATCACATTCCACGCTCCCAAGAGTTCAATTACATAAGCATCAAATATTTAGCTATCTTACCTCAAGAATGCCCAAATTCACTTATGAACAAGCAAGGAGAGCCACAACTCCACTAGGGTTAACTAGTACACAACAACATCATTTGAATTTACCCCATAGAACATAAAGAGGAAGAAGGGCTTAGCTTTAGGTGATTAAGGGAAGGCAGCGGTCCCTGTTCCATGGGGGTGAGCCGTGGATCGACGCCGAGCGACGAGAAGATGGGAATTGCCAGGAACAGCAGCGGCGTAACTTTCGCTGCTAGAATCCAGAACACGGCGATGGCGATTAACGAGGAAGTGCAGCTAGGGCTCAGCCTAGAAGAAGACCCCACCCTCCCTTGAGTTGTAAAGAGAGAGAACCGAGGAGGGAGCAACGGTGGCGCGTCGATTCCCGGCCAAGAAAGACGCAGCATCATCGAACCAGAGCAACGGCAGCTTCCGCTTCGTCGGGAGAGATGAGACGTCGCGGCACGTCGAGCAAGCTCCGAGCAGTGGCGCTATTGGATAACCTCTTGTATAATTGGAGTGCCTCTTGAAATCAAAGAAATTAAAAAAAAAACAAACTAAGGGTTTGGCAGAGGAAAGGGGACGACTTTGTTGGAAGAAAAGGAGGAGAAAATCTTCCTTCATAAGCTAACCTTGTAAATATCCCTTCACTATATAATATTAAAATAAGAAAGCTCATAGATAAATAATTAAATAACATTCGTCACTTCAATTAGTCGAGCAATAAGTCGACTAATAATATCTCATCTCATCTCAGTGATTCTACTTCTCTTTATTCTTTTAAATAATAGAAAATAGAAAATAATATTAATAACATATACTGTAGTGAAAATACCGGGTGTTACATATATGTTGGAGGGGTTGGTGTAATAGTGTAGTGATTCGACTATTTATCGTGATCTAATTTCTCATAGTTCCTGTAATAATTCTCCAATTCTCGTTTAATAAATACTCGTCGTATTTATATAAATTAAATCCTCAATCTTGAGATTTAATACGTGAAAGTCGAAATTAATTCGCGACTTAATACTAAACACATATAGCGTGAAATAATAAAATTATTATTCACATAAGCTCAAGTTATAATTCTAACAATTCGATTTAAATAACACGATTTATGAAATCGGTTATAAATCTAAAATTTCTAATACTATTGATTAAATCAATCAACTGGTAATGCAAGGTCTCAAACGTGTAGCTAAACCAATAATTTAATTATTGGATTGATTCATGATTGAATATTAAATCGCAGCTCTGTATCTCTTATACAGACTTTTGCTGAAATAATATTATCTGAATAAAATAGTCACAATAAATAATTAAAAGAATTTTATAACTAATGCACATGTTTAATCTAATATATATTTAAAAGAGCGGGGCATTACATACTACCCCCCTTAAAATAAATTTCGTCCCGAAATTTGCATACCTGGTATTCTAGCTTGTGATACTAGTCACTCGTTTCATTCATCTCTTTTGTAGCCTTTTCCATCCTGTGATGGTTCCACTACATGACGAGAACAATATTATTGCCTCGTAACACTTGAACATTGCAATCTAGTCACTAAACTGATTTCTCTTCATAACTTAAGCCCTGAGCTTGGACTATCTCATCGTTCTTAATCACATACTTTCTTAACTGCGAGACGTAATATTCAGTGTATACATCCACAATCCTCCACTAACCATTAGTGCACTATTCCTGACTTTCGTGAATCCTTTCGTTTTTCTTATTCTTGAGGCGAGACACATTTTCTCACCAATATCCATTTTCATTTCGTGCTTTCATAATCCTTTCTTGCAATTCACACTTAACTATTGATGCAACTACACAGCTTGATATTGTCTCCGGATGGTGAACAATTACTAAACCGAATAAGGCAATCACCAATCAGTACTTTATATTTAGTGGTGAAACATCTTATCTTAATTTCCAATTGATGGTACCATCATAATTCTTCACTAATTCGAATCGTCTCTGTTGTCTTACATTGAAATCTCTTTGCTCGAAAAAGCACTTCAAATTCTTGTCAGCTATAAGGACCTCACACTTAACTCCGTAGAGATAGTATCTCCAAATTTCCAACACGTGCACAACCACAACGAGTTCTAAGTCATAAGTCAAGTAATTCAACTTTGGGGCTAATGAGACATAGTGCTCAAGTTCTCTGAAGTTTAAAACAAATACTTGCTTCCTTTGAACATTCCTATTGATGGAGCTTTTGACACTTTAGCCGAAACAATCACCCTTCTAGTGTGATGTTGTTGGCTCTGAGGCTGGGTTGGATCTTAAGTCTTATTCTAAAGTTCTTTTTCTATTCTCGAATTTTCTGTTGTTTTCTTCATTCCATTTTCTTTCCTTCACCACATCTTGAGGTGGTGTATATCCAGATTGTGTCGGAGTCTTCCCATTCTCCCTTTGTAGCAGTGATTCGATGGTGAGAGTCTTGCTCGTTGGTTGCTCCTACGTAATATTTCTTTGGCTTGGTAGGGGAATTGAATATCTCATGACGCCATTCGTTTGCGAACTCCTTCACGCGTTTCTCATAAGTGTCCCCCACATTTGGAGCACGTCCTGACATTTTGTTGAAAACTCTATCATACTAGTTATCTGCCCTGGTTCTCCACTTGGGATTCCAGAAGTTGCTTTGTTTATACCGACTGTCAGTCAAAAGATAGGTTGATGCTTAGTGTATCTTTCTAACTGTGAGAATATCACCTTCTAGTACTTCGAGAACTGACAGCAACTAAGTCATTCTAGTCATTACTGTGCTTATCGTGGTAAAATAAGATCTTATTGTGACAACTACATAGTGTGAGTCTATACATTGGGATGACGCCCTACTCAGGATCAAAATCCTAATTGACAATCACCGAGATCTTAGTTATATGGGCTGACCAGACCCAGCACGATGAATCACTCAGTCAAATGGGAGCTTCGCCCCCAATCATGTCAACTTCTTATCTCTTATAAAGCTCTTCTAATCTCATTCAAACACATAGACAACACAATCACATAAGGCACATAAGAAAACACAATCAAACATTATCAAAACATGCTCTGTTTTTACACTGACTCAACTTCAAAATCTAACCTGTTCTTACTCCGACACCTCCTGGACTCGAGACTCATACCAAAAGAAAGGTCTTCGAGTCTATTTTCATATAAAAAAAAATACAGTCAAAAACTCCAAGTATTGTAGGAGATATGACTGTTTTACTACAGTCTACCATATTCGGCAGTTTTGAGCAATCGAAAACTTGGATTTTTGAAAAATAGTAAATGTTGTCAAACTGAGCTCAAATTTTGTGGATATCTAGCTAACACGATAAGGTTAATACCATAAAATTTTGGAAAGCTAGATCACACAGGAAGCTACTGAAATGAATGACTCTTCCCCTGCTCTCTGAAACTCTCGGTAGTAATGTGCAGTTTCGGTTTTTGTATTTTATAAAAATAGTAAACGAAGTCCAAATGACTTGAAATTTTACCGATGTTCTCAAGACTCATGTAGAGACTTGGTATAAAATTTTCAAAGCTTTTTGACATTGAAAAACCGTCGATCACAGTAGGTCAGTAGGCCTACGAAATTCACCAAAATCTCATCTCAAACTCTTAAAATACTCAACTCAACATTCCTTCAAGGAAACTCATCAAAGCTCATTTTAAACACATATAACACTCACAAACATTCAGGCACATTATAATGCTCATCATACTCAAATCTTGACTCTCTTCTTACATCATAACCTCAAATCTCTAGTAAAACGTTTCAATGAACGCATCATTAAAATTATCTTTTCATTTTCATGCACAAAATTACTCAATTATTCAAACATGATCTCATTCATCATATAAATCATTATACACATATAGATTCCCTTTTATCATGTACTAAACTCTAATGAAACTTCATGTATCATCATAAAACTCTTAATAAAACATGACAAACTTTCACATAATGGTCATAAAGCAATTAGACCTCATTTTATCAATCATCGACTTCTCAAAATATGAAAACTCAAAAACTCATACAAACTAAACTAAGTCAAAAATTTCTTAGCCAACAAAAGACTTACTCAAACATAATTATACACTAATATCATGCTCAAATACATATATCTTAAGCCAAAATAACTTAAATAACATATAGGCAAAAAGTCCTAATTTTTATTAAACTAAACTCTTTTGAAAATATCACTAATCATGTATAACCTATTGATCAAATCATAGATCTAACATCCTAGGTTGCCAATTAGCACAATCAACATCATAAAACAAGATCACATATAGATACACATGTATGTCATCTTCTTCCTCAAACTAACACTTTTCATTTTTTCACCTCTCAACCTCAAGCTTCAATCTCATCCATCATTAATCATCTAGATCATCTCATAAACTCAAATCCATCATCAATACATCAATTGATCCATAGGATCTCAACATCCCAATTTTAGGTAAACTAACCTAATAGAAAAATCTATATCTCATGGCTAATCATCAAGATATTCATATATATTAACTCAATAATCATCAATCATCATATAACTCAAGCCAATTCAAGAAAACAAACAACAAAATTTCGTAGGGTTTCAAGCCCCTAATTTTCGAAAATTTCATAGAAATAAGTTGGGTGATTTTCTTGCTCAATCATGATCATATACTCACATATAACATCATACAATCTAGATCTATAAAAATAAGAATCACTTACCCAAGATTAAACAAAAATCAAAGTTTTCCTTTCTCACTCTTCAAACCAAACCCCACGGTCCTCTTGAAATCTTCAAGAATTGAAATGTGTTTATGTTGATTTGGTGGAGGAATTGATCTTGATGTGAACTTGGAAGCTTTGGTGATTCATCTATGGTGATCTTTTGGAGCAAAATCGGAAGAGAGGGAGAGACATTGAGAGTGGCCGAATGGTGAAGAAAATGAGGGAAATGAAGTGAATTTGTCTTGCTTAGGAAGGATGATTGGAGACCAAACACTATTCACCATTTAATACTTGTCCCCCCCTATATACTAATCCCTTCCCTTCATCTTCATACCACACGTCCACTTCAAGTAAGGCTAAGGAAATTAATCACATGCTTATTAGATTGAAATAATCATGTGTGTGTAAGGTTGTGTAGTCTAGAATAAATCATGTATTAAGCTACATTAACAAAATCATAAAAGACTAATTACTAATTAATGCAATGCTACAAAACTCTTGTGACCAATATTTAAAATAAATATGGCACTAATATTAGTGCACTCACTCAATTATAATATTCCTCATCATAGGAAAAATGATTTGAAAATATTTTGTTTGAAAAAAATTTCATAAACCGGCATTCTTTGATTTCTCGGTAAAAATAAACTGCACTTGCTTTGAAAACTTAATTAAAATTCCAAGTGCTAAAGTCATCAAATAAAAATCATAATAACTTGCTCACAATGACATACGTAACAAAACTCACATAATCAATCAGTCACGTAATTTCACATAATATCACGTCAAAGCAGTCGGCAAACACAGACAAACTAGACGTCTCTCCGACCGATTCTTTTTTTTTTTTTTTTTTTATCAAGGTTTTTCACTCTTTCTTTCTCGACTCTATTTCCAACTCATTATTCCTATTTTCTTAATAGGACAGTCAATCTCTCTGACATCTCAGTATTCTCAATAGTGTTAAGACACTATCTCACAACATAGGGAAAAGTACGGGGTGTTACATGTACTATCAAATTTAGATAAAATTCATGACTTCATGCATAATTTAAAATTCATGTGGCTCATATAAATACACTTAACTCACCAATTAAAACTTATGCACCACATTTATAAAAATTTTCCTTTAACTAAGCACATTAAAACACATATATAATGATTAAATCACATCAGATAAATCAAACCAGTTTTTATTATAAATGGATGCCGAATCCTAATTATTAATAATTAAGCCCTTAATCAGGGATTAAAAGTCGGGGTATGACATACTATCCACTTTAAAAGAAATTTCGTCACGAAATTTGTACCACAGAAAATAATTCTGGGTACTTCTCATTCATGCTAGAATCGAGTTCCCACATCGCCTTTTCTTGATCATAGTGCTTCCAAAGAACTATTACTAAGGGTATCGACTTATTCCTTAGTACTTTAACTTTCCGATCTAGAATAGATTCGGGTCTCTCCTCATATCAATTGGATTCCTAATTCCAATTTATATACACGAGATTTACTTGAGAATAAGTTCCCTCGTCCTTTTTCGGCGGTTCATTTTGCTCCTACCTCATTCCTAGGGTTCATCTACGGGGTATTCTTTTTTCCAAAGACTAAAATAGTCATCAACCCATTTCTTGTTACCTATCACATGAATAACACTTTCCTATGAATTTATCTTAAAACTTATCATAGACCAATTAACTTAAGTCCTCGTACTCGAACACTATATTACGGTCTTAGCTTGAACTCTGAATTTCTATCATAATGAGTGGTCGATATCATTTATAGGACAAAGACTAATAATCTCAACTAATTACAATGAGACACAATTATACGAAGCCATAATTTGGGTAGTATACTACATCGGTAGACTAACACTTCTTGGTCTTATCAAACAAGGGGATCTATTATGACAACTCACGAGTTGCAAGGCTCAAACTCAACACAACATCAAGACAAGGTGTTGTAGAAATTGTTCAAGAGAATCAAAAGATTGACCAGAGGGTATGAAATGATTAACTACAAGGTCGAACAAAATGACCTCGAGTAAGAGCCCATCTGGCTTTTCAATCGAAAGTTGAAACACATGGATTTTCAACCCAAAAGACGTCTACTGAGATTTGGATCATGTGGACTGGCCAGGTCCAACATCATCACCTCCCAGTCACACGGGAAACATCGTCCCGAACTTGAAGAGCCATGAACATATTATACATAACAAATCATAAGCTCATTATGACAACTAAACTTATCTTAAGGTTCTCTATCCTATTGATCTCAAACCCCAAACCTCTCTTAAGACATATACACACAGACATACGTACACAGGCAAAACACACTATTCTTAAAATCTGTCCTATAGCAAAAGTCGATTTGATATTCCGTCGCACTTGAACATTTGAACGTAGAGACTATGGTTCAACCTTTGATGCAACGTTTACCTTGAATTCGTCGCGTATCGTCATTCTGTGCTTTTCCTTTACCTCGTACATATCTTTTCAATCCTCTTTGTAGTTCAAAAGAACCATCATTTTCTTAAGGGAGCTGAAACGCTCTAAGTTCTCTTTCATTCTTCTACATCATCACCTTAAGAATCTAGATTGTAGAGATATACTACTAATCTAGTAGTCTATGTTCTTTTAAAATTGTGATCATGCAACTTATAACAATCTATGTTCTCTGGGAAAACATATGTCACTTTTCTATCATTCATCTGATCATAACATCATAGACTGCAAAAATATGCCATGAAAGGCAAAACATTCAACATTCCATCATAACATGCTCTTCACATAAACATATTCATGAAGCATTTTAGAACATTAACATCTTTAAAACGTTGAAACTGCAGTTACCTTCTTTCCTTGATTGAGCACGATGCAATGGAGTGTTGAGCGGTGCCATATGAACCCATGTAAGTCTAAAGAATCAAACTAGACTCGACTCTTTAGAATAAGGTTTCTAGGGCCAGAGCGAACGAACCGCTCTGATACCATTCTGTCACAGCCCGCAACCCTTAATGACAAATTTAGCCGGGGTTATGACTTGGGGTGAACAATAAGAAATGGAAATGGACAATTACTTAACATTAAGGTATATGAGAATGTCACTCATAGATAAGATGCTAGGATCATATATGATCATTTGGATACTTATAAAACATACACATGAAGGAGAACTGATTAAGGTGGGTTATCCAATAACACGTGTCACAACTTCATAACATAGAGTTATTCTAATCAAAGTGTTTTGCAGCGGAAAAACGTGTGAGATATACATATGAAGATGTATACTCAAGGTTACATTTCTTGAAATGTCAAAAGAACACCCGCTCAACATCATTCCATTCCATCAGCTGCTCAACCTGCATATTTAGAAATACATGCAGGGCTGAGTATAAAAATACTCAGTGGGCACATATGCCTACTATGAAATATAACATGCTTCGTAAAGATTTAAATTGTCATGCCATCATAAGCAGTACAGCAAGGGGTTTTTCGCTAAAAAGGCCCAAGCTTACTAAATTCAGTTGTGATTCTTAAAGTTCGACTGCAGTCTAAGTTCTCTTGTAGTCTATCATATCTGGAACTGTGTGCCGGAGAGGTGGCCACCTCTCACGGTCACTTGACCGGCCAACCCGCTAGATGACTCACGGTCACTGGTGTACACTAGCCCTGGCAGGATAGCTATCAACTGCTCAGGACCCGAATTCGATTGCATAATAAAAGTCACATCAGATAGATATCATACTGAAATTTAAATATTTTATGGCAAGACAATATTTGAAATAACTTCAATTAATTTAGTCATGAAATAACTTGCTTGAACGTAACATTTAAACTCATTTGATATATATGAAAGTAATGCCCACCTGATACGCTTAACGGTGTAGGAACTCTTGCTCACTTATCTATCATTGCTATTGTCACCTTCATAATAGCAAGATTCTAAAATAAGATTGGATAACTAGATAAGAAGAATTAGCTATAAATAACATCCCAATAAACTTTTAATCTTCTGCAGAGCTAGGGTTGAATCAACTAAACTAACCAATATACTAACTCTTATGAACTTTAAGAAAGTATAAACTAATATTCCTATCTTATAGGAATTCCTCTACTTGAGAAAGTTTTAAGTAAACAAATCCATTTCATAGAGATCAGTTTACAACTAACCATACATGTAAAACATAAAATCCCAAAGTAATTAATCATATAAACATAATTATATCCATCAACTATCATATTAACAAGCTTAGTAATCAATAATCCTTAATAGGTAATTAGAACAATAAAACCTTAATTTGAGTTTAGTAGTTTAGGATCTCCATTAACTACCAATCACAAGTTTAAGAAACATACCCATTTGAATCCTAACTTTGAAAAAATTATATAAAATCAACCACTTCAAAGAAAAATATAAACCTCACTTCTTTAGAAAGCTATTAACGTCTATATTTCTCAGAAATTTACAAAAACACAATATCTCAAGTGGATAAGAAGTTATATGACCAAAGACAGAATCTGCCGCTGAACTCTGCTGCTCCGTGCAGTACATTTCAGAAAATAGTTTGACATGTCTATTGGTCTCGGATTTAGCTGAAATTTTGCAGAGAACGACTACACATGATGAAGTTATTACAGTAAAAATTTCAAGTTATTTGGACTACGAAAACATCATCAAAAGTACCCCGAAACATACTGCCCTGTCAAGCCGAAAACTGACAGCAAAGCCCCTTTGTTTCAACTTAACATATAATTCATACGTTTGTCAAATACAAACCATAGGAACTCAATTACATCATCTTACTACACATTAGCATGCTTTAGCTTGAAATTTAACTCATGTTTAACTCATCAACACAAAGCAAGCAAGTTATAACACAATTAATCACCACAACTTCTCCAATCAATACTAAAAGTAGTTCTTCCCTTATTCATAAATCAAAATTGGCTCAACACATAGTAACATGCCCAATATCCCCCAATTTTTATCACATAATCACATTCCACGCTCCCAAGAGTTCAATTACATAAGCATCAAATATTTAGCTATCTTACCTCAAGAATGCCCAAATTCACTTATGAACAAGCAAGGAGAGCCACAACTCCACTAGGGTTAACTAGTACACAACAACATCATTTGAATTTACCCCATAGAACATAAAGAGGAAGAAGGGCTTAGCTTTAGGTGATTAAGGGAAGGCAGCGGTCCCTGTTCCATGGGGGTGAGCCGTGGATCGACGCCGAGCGACGAGAAGATGGGAATTGCCAGGAACAGCAGCGGCGTAACTTTCGCTGCTAGAATCCAGAACACGGCGATGGCGATTAACGAGGAAGTGCAGCTAGGGCTCAGCCTAGAAGAAGACCCCACCCTCCCTTGAGTTGTAAAGAGAGAGAACCGAGGAGGGAGCAACGGTGGCGCGTCGATTCCCGGCCAAGAAAGACGCAGCATCATCGAACCAGAGCAACGGCAGCTTCCGCTTCGTCGGGAGAGATGAGACGTCGCGGCACGTCGAGCAAGCTCCGAGCAGTGGCGCTATTGGATAACCTCTTGTATAATTGGAGTGCCTCTTGAAATCAAAGAAATTAAAAAAAAAACAAACTAAGGGTTTGGCAGAGGAAAGGGGACGACTTTGTTGGAAGAAAAGGAGGAGAAAATCTTCCTTCATAAGCTAACCTTGTAAATATCCCTTCACTATATAATATTAAAATAAGAAAGCTCATAGATAAATAATTAAATAACATTCGTCACTTCAATTAGTCGAGCAATAAGTCGACTAATAATATCTCATCTCATCTCAGTGATTCTACTTCTCTTTATTCTTTTAAATAATAGAAAATAGAAAATAATATTAATAACATATACTGTAGTGAAAATACCGGGTGTTACATATATGTTGGAGGGGTTGGTGTAATAGTGTAGTGATTCGACTATTTATCGTGATCTAATTTCTCATAGTTCCTGTAATAATTCTCCAATTCTCGTTTAATAAATACTCGTCGTATTTATATAAATTAAATCCTCAATCTTGAGATTTAATACGTGAAAGTCGAAATTAATTCGCGACTTAATACTAAACACATATAGCGTGAAATAATAAAATTATTATTCACATAAGCTCAAGTTATAATTCTAACAATTCGATTTAAATAACACGATTTATGAAATCGGTTATAAATCTAAAATTTCTAATACTATTGATTAAATCAATCAACTGGTAATGCAAGGTCTCAAACGTGTAGCTAAACCAATAATTTAATTATTGGATTGATTCATGATTGAATATTAAATCGCAGCTCTGTATCTCTTATACAGACTTTTGCTGAAATAATATTATCTGAATAAAATAGTCACAATAAATAATTAAAAGAATTTTATAACTAATGCACATGTTTAATCTAATATATATTTAAAAGAGCGGGGCATTACATAGCTATCCTGCCAGGACTAGTGTACACCAGTGACCGTGAGTCATCTAGCGGGTTGGCCGGTCAAGTGACCGTGAGAGGTGGCCACCTCTCCGGCACACAGTTTCAGATATGATAGATTACAAAAGAACTTAGTCTGATCAGACGAACTTTAAGAATCACAAATGAACTTAGTAAGCTTGGGCCTTTTTAGCGAAAAACTCCCTTGCTGTACTGATTATGATGGCATGACAATTTATAGTTTTGAAGCATGTATTTTTATACCTAGGCATACGTGCCCACTGAGTGCTTTTGTACTCAGCCCTGCATATGTTTTCTAAATGTGCAGGTTGAGCTGATGTGATGATGGTGCTGCAATGAGCGGAGTCTCCAGGGTTGTTAATAAATAGTTAACCTGTCTAGAATATGTCTTCATACATATGTCTAGCTACTTTCCGCTGCAAGATGTTGTTGATGTTATAGTATGTTATGTCATACTTTGAGTCTTAAGAGAATGGTTGCATATGATGTATAACTTGATTAATGATATTAATTAACTTTTATGCAGTCTTTCATAGACTGTTTTCAATTGAGTATTAATGAATAAAAATGACGAGTTTTATTAAGATGAGTAAGTTTTACGGCTATAAATGACGCCCCTTTTCTTCCCCTTCTTCTTTAACCCCATCCCTAGTCGTGGATCACTCGGCCTAACTATCCCTAGTTAGGGCGGGCTGTGACAGGGTGAGAGAGAGAGAGAGAGAGAGAGAGAGAGAGAGAGAGAGAAGGAAAGGAGGGGCTTACCTTGACGGAGGCGACGGCGGCGACCGGCGACCGGCGACGGCAACAGGCGGCAGGCAGCAGCAGTGCAGCGGCAGGGCAGGGCAGGGGGGCTGGAGGGGAGGGGGGGGGGGATCTGGTCTGGAGAGGGTTAGGGCTTGAAGCCCGAATTTGGGCTTAAAAATTAGCGGCGGCCCATTTCCGCCGCTAAAGCCAGACCCGCATTCTCTTTTTACCGGCGGCAATCTTGTCGCCGCTAATCACCGGCGGCAGATGCCGCCGCTATTTGTTAAATATTAAAAAAAAAATAATTGACATTAACCGGCGGCTGATATTTTTACCGGCGGCGAGGCTGCCGGTGATCACCGGCGGCGATTTTGCCGCCGGTATTAACTCCATATATTCAAAAACTACGGGTCGGCAGCTCCGCCGTCGGAAGGCAGCCGGTAATCGCCGGCGGCGGAGCTGCCGCCGGTAAATCTTGCCGGTAAATCGGCGCTTTTTTGTAGTGAGAAATACTTAATTAGTGTTAATTAAGTGTTTAAAATTCCTTATTTTTGCCAAATATAGAAATGTAACATCTTCGTTGGGACGACCCGAAAAGAAATATGTAGCATCTTGGACGGGACAGAGGGAGTATATTATTCCCTATAACTATAGTAAGCAGATATTACTCTCAAATCTTGTATCTAGCAAGCTAGTTGAGATATAGGGAGTATTAATTTCTTGGAAAATGAAATGACCACAACTTTATTCCATATAAACCCTATGGTGATTTTTTGATCGATTTTTTAAAATATATAAATATAGTAAATATTTATCTACATTGTTCATTTAATAGCTCGAATTTTTTGACCAATTAAAGTTGAAGTGGATCAGAATTTGTGGTCGGACTTCCAACTCGATTTTTTAAATTTTTATGATTTTCATTCGAATTTTTGTCAAATTTCAATCCACGTAAGCTTTAGTTAGATAAAAATTTGATACAGACTATTAATTCATTTGTGGTCGAACTTACAACTCGATTTTTTAAATTTCAATTAATCATACTTTAAACATCATATAAAGTAATTATAGTTAAATCAATTCAAAATTAATCTAATTAGCAAATTAATTTCAATTAGTCATACTTTAAACATCCTATAAATTAATTAGAGTTAACTTAATTTTAATCAAACAAATAAATAATAAATAAATAAACAAATAAATAAAAGTCTATTAAAAACGAGAGTGTACCGTGGGAGTCGACGGCGGAACCGTGCGGTGGCAGGAGCGGTGAGGCGGCAGGATTGGCCTGAAATTAGGAGGAGAAAGATGAAGAGAGGGTGAGAGGGTGAGAGAGAGAGAGAGAGAGAGAGAAGGAAAGGAGGGGCTTACCTTGACGGAGGCGACGGCGGCAACCGGCGACGGCAACAGGCGGCAGGCAGCAGCAGTGCAGCGGCAGGGCAGGGCAGGGGGGCTGGAGGGGAGGGGGGGGGGGGATCTGGTCTGGAGAGGGTTAGGGCTTGAAGCCCGAATTTGGGTTTAAAAATTAGCGGCGGCCCATTGCCGCCGCTAAAGCCCGACCCGCATTCTCTTTTTACCGGCGGCAATCTTGCCGCCGCTAATCACCGGCGGCAGATGCCGCCGCTATTTGTTAAATATTAAAAAAAAAATTAATTGACATTAACCGGCGGCTGATATTTTTACCGGCGACGAGGCTGCCGGTGATCACCGGCGGCGATTTTGCCGCCTGTATTAACTCCATATATTCAAAAACTACGGGTCGGCAGCTCCGCCGTCGGAAGGCCGCCGGTAATCGCCGGCGGCGGAGCTGCCGCCGGTAAATCTTGCCGGTAAATCGGCGCTTTTTTGTAGTGAGAAATACTTAATTAGTGTTAATTAAGTGTTTAAAATTCCTTATTTTTGCCAAATATAGAAATGTAACATCTTCGTTGGGACGACCCGAAAAAAAATATGTAGCATCTTGGACGGGACAGAGGGAGTATATTATTCCCTATAACTATAGTAAGCAGATATTACTCTCAAATCTTGTATCTAGCAAGCTAGTTGAGATATAGGGAGTATTAATTTCTTGGAAAATGAAATGACCACAACTTTATTCCATATAAACCCTATGGTGATTTTTTGATCGATTTTTTAAAATATATAAATATAGTAAATATTTATCTACATTGTTCATTTAATAGCTCGAATTTTTTGACCAATTAAAGTTGAAGTGGATCAGAATTTGTGGTCGGACTTCCAACTCGATTTTTTAAATTTTTATGATTTTCATGATTTCTCATTCGAATTTTTGTCAAATTTCAATCCACGTAAGCTTTAGTTAGATAAAAATTTGATACAGACTATTAATTCATTTGTGGTCGAACTTCCAACTCGATTTTTTAAATTTTTATGATTTCCATGATTTCTCATTCGAATTTTTTGTCAAATTTCTCATTCGAATTTTTAATTCATAATAAAAAATTACTGTAGGGTCAAAGTTCGAATTATAAACTAAACATAATCCTAAAGATAGATATTATCATATTAATTAAGCATAAAAAGCTTATTAGAAACCGTCTTAGAACGCATTTGTAATTTTGTTTTGGTGTTTGAAGACCAGCTTATGGGTCTTAAGTCTCAAACAATTAAACAATTAACCTCTCTAAAAATAAAAAATTAAACAAGCAACCGTGCAGAAGGATTAGGCTGTCCTGTATGGGCTTACACTTTCAGAAAAATTAGGCCTAGCCACATTCGCTATGGGTGATTTTATTCATAGGCCCATTATACTCTTTATAGTCCTTATTTAAAATAATAATTAAAAGTAATTAAAAATTTATTATTTTATCTTATACTTTATAGCCTTCAAATTAACTTTTTTTTTTTTTTGATCGAATAAAGTTATGTTAGATGTTAGCAATTAGTTCCCCAAACACTCCAAGAATTCACCAAGCCCACCTTATCTCTCCAATCACCAAATTCGCTCCCAAGGGGGATCGAACCCAGGTCTCATCACTTAAGTGAGGACCCGGTGGCCAGGTGAGCTAAGCCTTCAAATTAACTTAAATTTATAATAAATGAATATTTTCATTTAAGTAAATCTGAAAGAATATATAACTCTTAATATTTATAGCCCATATCACAATTTATCTATCTATCTATCTATCTATCAATTACTATATAATAGGATACATATCTCTTTCATCCCATGCATTTACAATCTTACGTGGCACTACAAGAATTTAGGATTACTAATTTTCTAAATTATTCAATTTGTGCCTCTTAAAATCCAAATGGGTTCATTGTAGTTTATGGCCCGAACTTTTGAATCATTTGTAAATATGGCCCGAACTTTAAAAAATACAAAAAAATAGTCTGAACTTTAAATTCATTTGTAAAAATGACCCGAACTTTAAAAATACAGAAAAATGGCATGAACTTTGTAGTCATTTGTAAAAATGGCCTGAACTTTAAAGTCATTTGTAAAAATAGCACGAATTTAAAAAAAAATACAAAAATAATTTGAATTTTGAAAATTTGTAAAAATGGTATGTGTCACACCCCAATTCTTGAATGAATAAATATAATCGAGGTATAAATAATTCATAGAAATAAACAAGGAACAACCTTGTAAAAACCCGAAATAGGATAGAAAGTCGGGCTATGCCCCTTTGGATCACAAGTTTTGTTTCATGCTTCTGACAACCGACATTCATTGGCATAAATTAAGTAGTGAAGAGTCTAAGCTCGGTCAGGTATATCATTTGAAATTTAACATGAAGATCTTAAGTTGGGAAAACAAAAGACTAATATGAGTAATTGCTACAGCGGAAGTCTAACATAGGAATTTAACTCTAGCCTCAGCTCCGTCCCGTCAGCACCGGCCAGCCAACCTGAAAACATTTGAAAGTATTTTTGGGCTAAGTACTAATGTACTTAGTGGGCATGCATTTTCTGAAACATTTCATATTTTAATAAGACAGTTTATCCAATCATACTTGACATGACTTATAAGGTTTTAAATTGAAAGAAGTACTTCTAAGCATGTTAAAACATTTTCTTTCATTTGTGCGCACATGTCACACTCCCTTTCTGTTACTCGATGTGATCCCGGACATTTTAGCCACCGACGGATCCATTACTCCCGCTTTCTTGGACTGAGGGCGTAACCCAGCCAAGTTCCCATTTGGGACCCAATGCTCCGGAACACATCCCGTCGAGCACCCTTATAACGCCTCATACATGATTAGTGCCCGATGGAGATCAACCCACCAGGTCAACTAATAGGTGTACACAATTCTCAAATAACGTGTTAGGTCAAGAGAGAACCTCGATCGATTAACTTATGCGAGCCTTAAACAGAGCAGAGTGCACATAAACATTTTATTGGATAAACAGTTTTCATTACATTAAATAAACAATTTGCATTTCATTGAAACATTTAGAGCTTAATAACTCAATCATACTTTGTACATTTGGAAAGTAAGCCCACCTGGATAGGCAAAGCCTGAAGATCATAATCACATAACCTGTCTTGGGAAAGCAGTGCTAATCCCCTTGGTCCACAAAGCCTACAAGAAATTCTATTCTTAATAGGTCTCCTTGAATCTAATCTTAAGTCATGGTGTAGTGCTTAACATTCTATGATTCACTTAGCTGGGTTTTCAAAATTTAGTAAATAAATAATTGAAAACTAAATTCTTGAGTTAAGGACACCAACAATATTCTTACTCGACTTTCTTTAATAATTGGAATTATAATGAAAACCAATTTAAATCATGAGTACTTTTATTTGCAAAAATGCATATGCAAATGCATGTCATGCTTAGCATATAATAAGTAATCACTTAAAATATGCACGTAATAATAATATAATATTATTATGCAAATCTTCTTTAAAATAATTAATCAAACTAATTAAGTCTAATTAATTAAATTATGGGCTACCCAAAATAATTAAATGTAAAGGCCAACTTCTTAAAAATTCGCAGCCCACAAAAATAAATAAACAAAGGCCCGAATACTTTAAATAAAATCGGCCCATAGCCAAAGCCCAACACCCACAAGCCCCCAACCCTATTACTATTCTCCCTCTCCCCAAATCACACGCACACACTCAGACACACAAAGCGGCGCAGCAGCACCCTCTTCCCCCCCTCTCTTCTTTTCCGACAGCGGTAGCAGCGCCGCCTCCACCGCCCGACCGCCGTCGCCCTCTTACTTCTCAACCCCTCCCATGTCTCTCTCTTTCTCCCTCACGACTGCTCGCCTCTCTCCCTCGCAACTGCTCGGACTTCACGGCCGCTGGAGCTCGCCGGAGCAAGCGGCGACAGGCTCCAGCTCCCTTCTCTCTTCTGAATCAGTCCGGTGACCACAGGACAGCCATGGCCACCGCCGTTCTCAGATCCAGAGCAACGGCAGCAAAGCCGCCGCCTCGGATCCCCTCCCCCTTTTCACTCTCCTCCTGGGCGACGACGACAACGCCGCCGCCTCCCTCAACTGCTCTCTCTCTCGGCCTGTTACAGTGGCGAACCACCACCACTCTCTCTCGCTCAACTCTTCACCGACAAGCAGCTGCAAGAGCCGCCCGCCGGAGTCCTAGACTCAGCCTTCGACTATCTATCTCAAAACTTCGCCGGAGCAACGACGATGAGCCGCTCACAGCCCCCGACCTTCTCTCTTCTCCGGTCAGACCGACAGTGGCGCCGAGCCACCGCCGTCGACTTTCTGCCCAGACTCGACAGACAACCCAAGTTCAAGACTCCATTTTTATCATTTCTTCTTTTAAAAACAAACTCATGCTTGTATGTAAACACACATATATAAACAGAGTGTATGTAGATGCATTTGAAATGCCATTTTGTTTAATTACTGAGAATGCTATATGCGGTGCTGTGCATATGTGTTGCTGGGTATATTGGTTTACTGGAATGGCACAAACGAAGTGCTTGATTAAAGCTGTAAAAGCTAATGAGACGAAGAGTTCAAGAGGGAACCTTTAGGAACTTGGTTTGGTTGCTGGAATCGAGCTATGGCCGCTCTGCACTTGAATTCTTGCTGTGAAAAGAAAGTCTGAAAATTTTGGGTATTGAGAATGCCAACTGAAATTGGCTTGAACGTGCTTAAGCAATGAAATTTGACAGCCTGCCCTTAGGCATGGCTGGAAAGTGAAATTTGGGGCTGGTAGGGTGGCTGGAAAGAGTGTAGACAGCCTGCCTTTAGGCATGGCTTAAAGCTTAAAGCTGATTTTGGGGGTTGTTTAAAAAGACAAGGTATGGTGTAGGGTGTAGTGTTGATTGGACTAATAAAATCCCTCAGGATAAAATATCGGGATTGTAATAATACTTCAGGGTTCGCTAAATAAATAGCTCGTGAAAATACTTGAATGCTAAATTAAATAAATATGCAATGCATATAAATTTAATAACTAAATTTACAAATGTTTTTTTTGTAAATTATTTTTGTTGGAATTAAAATAAATTCTTTTTCTCAATCCGGCGTGAATCATCTTAAATCTAAGTTTAAAATTATTCTAAACTTAGCTCGAGGAAACGGGGTATTACATCCCTCCCTCCTTAAAAAAAAAAATTTCGTCCCCGAAATTACATATCTGGTATTCTAGCATGGGATACTTGACTTTCATTTCATTCATTTCTTTTGTGGCCTTTTCCATCCTGTGATGGTCCCACTTCATAATGAGAACAAAATTATTGTCTCATAAAACTTGAACCTTGCGATCATGTATCTGGACTGGTTTTCTCTTCATAACTTTAGTCCTGGCTAGGACTACTTTATCTGGCTTAATCACATGTTTTCTTAATTGCGAGATGCAATACGTATTGTATACATCCATAATGCTTGGTGGCAGAGCCAACTTATAGGCTACAAAGGCCTAACTTATCTAGGATCTCAAAAAGTCCTATATAACAGGGTCGTAACTTGCCCCTCTTTCTGAAACGTATAACTCCCTTTGAGGGAGAAACTTTGAGGAAAACTCGATCCCCAACATTGAATTCTAACTCCGATCGGCGTTTATCGGCGTAAGACTTTTGTCTATCTTGAGCTTCTTTGATTCTTTGCTTGATGTGGTCGACCTTCTCAACCATCTGTTGGACCAGTTCAGGACCTAACAACTTTCTTTCACCCACTTCATCTTAGTAAAGTGGTGAACTACATTTTCGGCCATACAAGACCTCATCTAGATTATTCCAAATGTTGCTTGATAAGTGTTGTTATAAGCAAATTCTACGAGAGGTAACAAATCTTCCTAACTTCTACCTTTGTCTGCGATAATTGTTCGCAACGAAAATTTTAGAATCTGAATCGTTCTTTCTGACTGTCCGTCAGTCTGAGGATGGTACGTTGTGCTGAAGTTCAGCTGAGTGCCTATTGCTTCTTGTAAACTTTTCCAGAAACGTGAGGTGAATCTGGTGTCACGATCTGACGTGATAGATACAGGTACACTGTGAAGGCGTACTATCTCTTTGACATATAACCTTGCAAGTTTCTCCAATCCAATTGTCATTTGAATTGGTAGAAAGTGCGCTGACCTTGATAATCGGTCTACTATGACTCTATATCTCTTTTCATTCTTGTTCACCAGAAAATTTTCTTTAAATTCTGGTGCATCTTTGTACTGCCTGGATGTGCAGTGTATGGAGTATCATGAGCCTTGCTCATAATCTCATTCATTAATTCTTCTTATTGTGGGACACACAATCTTTCACCAACCATAAGTGCATTATCCTTTGCTTCAGTGAATCCTTTCGTTTTATTCGTTCTTGCAGCGAGACGCATCTTCTCCAAGAACCAATCTTCTTTTTGTGCTTGCACAATTCTTTCTCTCAAATCAGGTTTAGCTGTCAGCGCAGCTACACAACCCGATACTGAATCTAGGGGATAAACAATCTCTAAACTGAGTGAGGCAAACTCACGAATCAGCTCCTTCTGTTGGGTAATGAAATACCCTAGCTTAGCCTTCGTCTTTCGACTCAAGGCGTCAGCTACTACATTCGCTTTTCCTGGATGGTAACTGATGGTGCAATCGTAATCCTTTACTAATTCGAGCCATCTTCGTTGTCTCATGTTCAAATCCTTTTGCTCGAATAAGTACTTCAAACTCTTATGATCTGTAAAGATCTCACACTTAACTCCATAGAGGTAGTGTCTCCAAATCTTCAGTGCGTGCACAACTGCTGCTAGTTCTAAATCATGAGTTGGGTAGTTCAGCTCATGGGGCTTCAATTTACGAGACGTGTATGCTATCACTTTCTGATTGTTTTGCATTAACACGCAACCCAATCCTAGTTTCGAGGCTTCAGTGTACACCTCAAATTCTTCATTCTCCCCTGGTATTGCTAATACTGATGCAGTAGTCAACCTAGTCTTTAGCTACTTAAAACTTTGTTTACAAGCTTCGGACCAAACATACTTAGTCCCTTTTCTTAAAAGCCGAGTCATTGGCCTAGCCAATCTCGAGAATCTTTCGATGAACCTTATATTGTAACCTGCTGGACCGATAAAACTTCTAATCTCATTGACATTTGATGGTGCCTTCTATTCCTTGACTGCTTCAATCTTGGCGGGGTCTACTTTGATTCCTTCAGTCGACACTATGTGACCGAGAAACATAACTTCTTTTAACCAAAATTCACACTTGTTGAATTTGGTAAACCATTTCTCATTGCGCAGGGTTTTGAGTACGATGCGTAAGTGCTCTTCATGTTGTTCTTCGGTCTTAGAGTATACGAGGATGTCGTCGATAAACACTAAGATAAAACTATCGAGATACTGATGGACAACTCTGTTCATTAGGTCCATGAAAACTGCTGGGGCATTCGTTAAATCGACGGGCATCACTGTGAACTCGTAAAGTCCATAACGCGTTCGAAACGCTGTCTTTGGGATGTCTTCTCTTTTCATCCTGAGTTGGTGGTAACCAGATCTTAGGTCAATCTTGGAAAACACACCGGCTCCTCTCAACTGATTTAACAGGTCGTCTATCCTCGGAAGGGGATATCTATTCTTATGAGCTTGTTTCAACTTCTTATAATCAATACACATCCTTAGTGTATCATCTTTTCTTTGACATCTTGCATTAGTGCTCCACATAGTGACATACTATGTTGCATGAAACTAGGTCTGGTGAAAATTTGGTAATTCATTGGGAAAAATATCTTTGTACTCTCAAATCTGTTGAACTTCCTTAATTGTTTCCTTCGTCCTAAGTCACCTTCTCAGATTGACTAGGGAATTCTAACATCAAACTTTTCTCATTGTCTTCGTAACTTTCACTTCGAGGATTAATGGCACTCCTTCTGCCATGTAAACTCATTTTCCCATTTCCAAATGGTTATTCCATGTGGGTTTCTAAGATTCCATTGTGGTGGCGTTCCAACTTTATTCTTGCTGTAGCTTCTGGCACTCTAGCCAAAGCATTCACTCTCTTAGCTTGAGCCTACTAGCCCTGGGGTCGGGTTATACCTTAAGTTCCATTGCTTTCCTTCCATTTCGGAGTTTCCTCTATTTCTTTCATTCCATTTCCTTTTTCTTTACCTCCATCTTGAGGTGGTGTACATATCTTGTTTGTGCATGAACTTTTTCCTTCTCCATTTGTTGTAGTGACTCGGTGGTGAGGGTCTCGTTCATTGCTTGTTCCTTCGTAATATCTCCCTGGTTTACTAGGGGAATTGAATATCTCATGACGCGATTCATTTACGAACTCCTTTACGCATTTCTTATTATTGTCCACCATGTGGACCACATATTGACAGCTGGTTGAAAACTTCATCATACTCACTACCTGCTCCAGTTCTTCGCTTGGGATTCCAAAAATCGCTTTGATTACCAAAAGACAGCTTGATACTTAGTGCATCGTTCTAATGGTTGAAAACTAATGACAAACTGAGTAATTCTAATCGCTACTATACTTATCGTGATAAAAGGATATTCTATTATGACAACTATATAGTGCGAGTCTATATATTGGGATGATGCTCTACCTTGAGATCAAAAATCTTAATTGACAATCACCGAGATCTTAGTCATGTGGGCTGGCCAGACCCAACAAAACAAATCACTCAGTCAAATGGGAGCTTCGCTCTCAATCATGTCAAGTTCTTATTCATGTAAGGCTCTGGTCAAACTTCTAACTTAAAACACTTACTAACAAGTACTTCATCATCAGTCATTGATACCTTGAAAGTCCATTCTATGCCGTTCTAGCAAAGCTATCACGACTAACATCATAATCATAAGCAACATAAGTTCTTATGTGAAAAACTTAATCTCACCGCTATTGAAATAGCTCAAGTGAATCCTTAGTCTTAAGGCAGTGCTTCTATGTTGTAACATCTCTATGTTAAACATTTCTATCTTACCAGTCTTTACTTAAATCGATCAAGCGGTGCCATCACGATTAACATTCTCAAAGCATTCTTGGGTGGTACTCAAACGGTTTGTAAGAGGACCCATTATTCTAAGGGCGTGTTTGATGCCCTGTATATTGCTGTATTAGCATGTTAATACAGCTTTTCATTGGAGTTTGGTGGCTTTGCGCGTAACACAGACGGCCTGGGATTATGCAAAGGCCCGGACCTCTTTACACGGATAAATCCCGACTACGTATACCCCACCCCCCATCTGATACGTTTTCCAGTCTTTTGAAATGAATTCCATCTCCCAAAAAAGCCCTCTACTTTTGACTCAAAAATTCACCAAAATCAAATTTCTCCCCATATTTGCGAGTTTCTCAATTTTTGCTGCAAACTCAAGAAGTACTCGCCTGAAGCTATGGGAGCTGCCGCGGCGGAGGACGAGGTGGAGCGTCGCAGTCGCGTCGCAGCCGTCGCCCCCTGCTCACCGGCCTTGATCTCGACGCATATGTGTTGGAAGATTTGGGTGCAGATTTCGAGAACAGAAAGTTAGAAGATTTGTGTTGGAAGATTTGGGTGAGATACAAGAAGATAAAATTGAATTGGTGGTGGGTTTGGGGGATTCAAGAACAGAAAATGGAGTATAAAAATTGAATATCTTTGATTTTAGAGACCAAAATCCTAGTTGCTCCCTCAATTATCTTGTTAAACTCCTCTTAATTCTCTGCATCAAGAAGGAATATGACATTCACAAAATCATGCGTGGGGATGGAGGTGGGGGGTAGGGGATGGAGGTGTTACAGAGAGAGATGGAGTAATTGTTTTGGGGGTTTCCGATTTGGTGGGGGTTGGGGGTGAGGGGTGTGGGGGTAGGGGTTGGAGACACGTGTGGGGACTATAGAGAATTGTTCTGTGGTTGCCAATTTGCCATAGATAATTTGACTTTTTTAAAACAAAAATTTGAATTTATTTTATTTAAATTTATATGAGGGTAGAATAGTAATTTGATTACTTAATCTAAATTTTAATATAAATCACCAAACAATTGATTCATGTTATCTACATTTTAGTTTTGGTCTATCAAACATTAAGATATATTATTAATCTTATTTTATGCATGTTACGTATCTTAAATTTTATTTATCTTAGCTTATCTTAATAAAACTATCAAACGTGCCCTAATTGTATAGGCAGCTAGCCTAAAACGACAACATAAAGCTTCCTCATTCATTCATACTTACATACTTTTGTTTCTTTTGAAACCTTAACATATATGGACATTTAAAGTCCCTTTCATGAAAACTTTGCTGGTGCCGGAAAGATTCAAATAATCTAACTCGACAATACATCTGGTATTCGTGAAAGGCTCAAAAGTCCTAAACACGACTTTAACTCATCTTATCGTTAAGGGCTCGGGTTGTCCCAAACACGATACTTACTTATCTTATCGTTAAGGGCTCGGGTTGTCCCAAACACGATACTGAGCTTGGTTATATGAGTCGGAGACCCAAGATAACAATATGAAAGCGATTAGCAATTCATAACTTATAACATATGGAAAACGATAAGCAATTCACATAGCATCATTCATTGAAGCGCACACTTTCTTGAAAACTTTCATAACATCTGAAATACATATACGTATATTTTTGAAACTATTATCGTACCTTAGTTGCGGCAGTGTGACGGCGAGCTGAGGGCTATTGAAATTCTTAGAAGTCTAGAGATACTATTCTAGACTCAACATCAAAAGCTTATGGTTATCAGAAACATGAAAGAAAACTCATGCTCTGATACCATTCTGTCACACCCCAATTCTTGAATGAATAAATATAATCGAGGTATAAATAATTCATAAAAATAAACAAGGAACAACCTTGTAAAAACCCGAAATAGGATAGAAAGTCGGGCTATGCCCCTTTGGATCACAAGTTTTGTTTCATGCTTCTGACAACCGACATTCATTGGCATAAATTAAGTAGTGAAGAGTCTAAGCTCGGTCAGGTATATCATTTGAAATTTAACATGAAGATCTTAAGTTGGGAAAACAAAAGACTGATATGAGTAATTGCTACAGCGGAAGTCTAACATAGGAATTTAACTCTAGCCTCAGCTCCGTCCCGTCAGCACCGGCCAGCCAACCTGAAAACATTTGAAAGTATTTTTGGGCTAAGTACTAATGTACTTAGTGGGCATGCATTTTCTGAAACATTTCATATTTTAATAAAGACAGTTTATCCAATCATACTTGACATGACTTAGAAGGTTTTAAATTGAAAGAAGTACTTCTAAGCATGTTAAAACATTTTCTTTCATTTGTGCGCACATGTCACACTCCCTTTCTGTTACTCGCTGTGATCCCAGACCTTTTAGCCACCGACGGATCCATTACTCCCGCTTTCTTGGACTGAGGGCGTAACCCAGCCAAGTTCCCATTTGGGACCCAATGCTCCGGAACACATCCCGTCGAGCACCCTTATTGTCGCAGCCCGATATAGCCAGTGATAGCGTATACCAAGTATCGTACGACTAATAAAAGAAATGGTGAAAGAAATAGAAATACATCTTGTTTTAGCGGAAGCAATTGCAACTTTACTCATTTTCAAGAAAGATGTTAAGACTAAAATAATTACTCGCTTGGACAAAACATAATAAGCAGTTGAAACTTGGCAAGGGTTTGAGAAGTATTTTCCCCTTATGGGATATTACAGGCAACAGCAAATTAAATAAAGAGTTTCATCAGAGTTGTGCAGCGATGCGTTACTATATGTGTGAAGACATATAGCAGGGAGTTTAATAACTTATAGAGTCATAGCAATAAGATAAGCATGAGACATAGAAGGACACGGTCAACTGACAATTCCAACAGCCTTCACCCATCCTCGCGCCAAGCCAGACCTGCACATTTAGAAATACATGCAGGGCTGAGTACCAAAAAGCACTCAGTGGACTCATGCCGGAAATAATTGAAATCTTGCTCTTAGAGCTATATGTCAATCTTGCCCTTTTCAATGCATCAACAGGATTTAACTGAGATTAAAAATACCTGTTCATGTTTTTCTGTCATAAACTCATTTGCATCATCATAATAATATCATTAGTCTGCAGACATTATATACTGGGTATGTGCCAACTATGATAACTCATATAATATATATACTAGGTGAAGAGAAGGAGGCCTCCTTCAAATCACCGTGACCGGCCGACTAGAGACGGCTCACGATCACCTCTTGTGCACATAACCTTTACTGTCATCTGGATCAGTTAAAGGCCGATATCTTGCTTCATGAACTTAGTCATGTCTTTCATAAGGCAACATACCATACTTCTTTCTCATCAATAATAAATATGGCAAGATGACAATTTTCATAATATGCATCAATAATGCTTCAACATGCTTCATTTTCATAATACTCATCAATAATGCTTCATCATGCTTCTTTTTCATAATACTTTGCATTTGAACTCGTTATCATGGTAGCTAGCCATAATAGAGTTAGAATAAAGCCCACCTGTCTCAGGAGTCGATGACACAACGCTCGGGGTCGTACTAACGCCGACCGTCACTCGAACCTTTAGTGGCGCACGTGTTTAGATTGCCATGTGACAAAATAAACTCTAGTTAGAAACTCATCTAACTCATATCTCATACTTAAGCTTAAACTTTCATCATGTGCTTAATCTCATCTTATAACTTCTCCACTATTTACCCAACTGGACTTCCCAATATAATCGGATATCTTATCCAATTAAAGGACTCTCAATCCTAGGCAAATAGCATTCAAAAATCACTTAATCATACATGCTTCAAAATAATCACTTATTTCACATAATATGCATATAACTTATCTTAATAATCAAATGACTTAAAAGTCATTATATGAACTTGAAATCTTTTTCTCTGTGGGGAAAATCCCAAATATTCATATAAGCCTTGAAAAATTTTTATAAAACTTTCTAGTAGCATTTTTATGCCATAATATGTTGTATAATTCCACCAAAACCCTTTTAAAATTCTTAACACAAAATCAAAGTAAAATTTTCAGACCTTCCAGTTTACCATTCTGTTCTGTCTCGACTTTAACGAATAAACTGCTTTAACTCAGGAATCTCCTGGATTCGAGACTTATACTGATGAAAACCTCTTTGAGTCTAGTTTCGTTTAAAAAAAAGTAGAGTGAAAAACTCCAAGTGGTTTAAGAGATATGGGTGTTTTCCCACAGTCTACCAGATTCGGCAGTTTGGCACGACTGGAAGCTAGGATTTTTAAAAATCAGCAAACGTTGTCCAAATGCTTTGAAATTTTACATGAGTCTGTATAACACTTGTATCTGTCTCCCATAAAAATTTGGGAGGCTGAATATTTTTGAAAGTTACTGAAAAGTGTGACTCCACAGACTGCCCTTCAAAGTTTCCGGTGGAAATGACTTGAAACCTCGTCGATTCATCAGTCCAGAACGTAAGAAAATTCCCGAAATGGTCGAATTTATAACATATACACATATCATCATAGATTCATGCTTTCACCATCATTTTCATGCATTTTCTTACTAAGAACTTATCATGCTTCACTAATCATAACATATAGACCTTTCAAGGGTTCTCAAGAAACATATCTCTTCCTCTCATGTATCTAACATGGAGAGGTGTATGAGCACATGAAGGTAGTGGAAAGTTGAAAGAATTCATCATGCTTTCTTATATCAAAATTTTCGAGAATTACAAGAGTGGAGAGGGGACTATCATGCTTCTATATACTTCAATATACATGCTTATATATCAAGGAAAATATATATATATAACATGAGAGGAGAATTGAGGTTGCTACCAACAAGATTAATGGAGGTGGAGTAGGGGATGATGTGAAATCCTCTTGGAGCTTGTGCTTAAGATTGATACACCCTTGATGGCTTTAGTGTGTAGCTAGAACACTTTTGGCTTCCTTAATCCTTACTATATTTGGTGAAACAAGAAGAAAAAGTGTGGTGGAGTGAGAGGGGAGGGGCTGCCGAAGGAGAAGAAAAAGGGAGAGGGAAGCTTGCTTTGATGAGCTTTGATGAGATGATGTGATGGAGTGATTGCTTCACTTAATACATATCTTGAATTAAATGGGATGATAAATGTTGAGGATGTCATCCTATTAATGGTGTAGGAGAATGAGAAGAGAGAAGGAGAGAAGAAAGAAGAGAGAGAGCCGAGTATGAGGGGGAAAGAGGGAGAGACTTGCATGTGCTTGTGTGATCTTCTTTTAATACACTATCTTGTAGTCAAAGATGGAGTAATGGTGGAGTATGTCATCCTATGAAGTGAATAGAGAAGGAGAAGAGAGGAGGAGGGAGGAGAGAGGAGTGAGAGCCGAGAGAGAGAGAGATATGAGAGAGAGATGTGGGAGCTTGAACCTTGGGATTGTGTTGGGCTAACTAGGTTAGCTACCTAGGTTAGGGTTTAATGTTGCATGTGTGCAACATTTATGGGGGAGAATGAAGTAATGAGGGAGAGAGAGAAGGGGGTGCGTGAGGGGAGAGACAGACCGAGAGTGAGAGAGAGTGAGGGAGAAAGAGAGAGAGGGAGAGAGATTGAGAGAGAGTCGAGAGTGAGAGAGATTGAGAGAGGTCGAGAGATAGAGAGAGAATGAGAGAGATTGAGAGAGAGTCGAGAGTGAGAGAGAGTGAGAGAGAAATATAGATAGTTATATACATATATGCTTGACTACTATACATCACTAATTTAGTGTGTAGGAATATATCCCACGGAAATATATTTATTTACGTGTGGGAAAAACTTATCTCAATTATGATATATCTAATATCATAATAACAATGTATCAAAATCATATGCGAATATTCTACCACGTAAAATATTAATATCACATAGATATCTCAATTAAAATGTAGGGCGAAGATAGGCTTCTCTATAATAGGATTTATAAGGCCCGAGAAAATAATCTTGCCGCCTATTAAACTCTCAAAAATCTTATCTTATTTATTCGTCCATGTGCATTATTCCTCTAGCTATTATTTAAACTCAATTTAAATACGAGCTAGGGCACAAATAGCTTCTCAAAATACGGGGTGTTACACTTATAACGCCTCATACATGATTAGTGCCCGATGGAGATCAACCCACCAGGTCAACTAATAGGTGTACACAATTCTCAAATAACGTGTTAGGTCAAGAGAGAACCTCGATCGATTAACTTATGCGAGCCTTAAACAGAGCAGAGTGCACATAAACATTTTATTGGATAAACAGTTTTCATTACATTAAATAAACAATTTGCATTTTATTGAAACATTTAGAGCTTAATAACTCAATCATACTTTGTACATTTGGAAAGTAAGCCCACCTGGATAGGCAAAGCCTGAAGATCATAATCACATAACCTGTCTTGGGAAAGCAGTGCTAATCCCCTTGGTCCACAAAGCCTACAAGAAATTCTATTCTTAATAGGTCTCCTTGAATCTAATCTTAAGTCATGGTGTAGTGCTTAACATTCTATGATTCACTTAGCCGGGTTTTCAAAATTTAGTAAATAAATAATTGAAAACTAAATTCTTGAGTTAAGGACACCAACAATATTCTTACTCGACTTTCTTTAATAATTGGAATTATAATGAAAACCAATTTAAATCATGAGTACTTTTATTTGCAAAAATGCATATGCAAATGCATGTCATGCTTAGCATATAATAAGTAATCACTTAAAATATGCACATAATAATAATATAATATTATTATGCAAATCTTCTTTAAAATAATTAATCAAACTAATTAAGTCTAATTAATTAAATTATGGGCTACCCAAAATAATTAAATGTAAAGGCCAACTTCTTAAAAATTCGCAGCCCACAAAAATAAATAAACAAAGGCCCGAATACTTTAAATAAAATCGGCCCATAGCCAAAGCCCAACACCCCCAAGCCCCCAACCCTATTACTATTCTCCCTCTCCCCAAATCACACGCACACACTCAGACACACAAAGCGGCGCAGCAGCACCTTCTTCCCCCCCCCCCTCTCTTCTTTTCCGGCAGCGGTAGCAGCGCCGCCTCCACCGCCCGACCGCCGTCGCCCTCTTGCTTCTCAACCCCTCCCATGTCTCTCTCTTTCTCCCTCACGACTGCTCGCCTCTCTCCCTCGCAACTGCTCGGACTTCACGGCCGCTGGAGCTCGCCGGAGCAAGCGGCGACAGGCTCCAGCTCCCTTCTCTCTTCTGAATCAGTCCGGCGACCACAGGACAGCCATGGCCGCCGCCGTTCTCAGATCCAGAGCAACGGCAGCAAAGCCGCCGCCTCGGATCCCCTCCCCCTTTTCACTCTCCTCCTGGGCGACGACGACAACGCCGCCGCCTCCCTCAACTGCTCTCTCTCTCGGCCTGTTACAGTGGCGAACCACCACCACTCTCTCTCGCTCAACTCTTCACCAACAAGCAGCTGCAAGAGCCGCCCGCCGGAGTCCTAGACTCAGCCTTCGACTATCTATCTCAAAACTTCGCCGGAGCAACGGCGATGAGCCGCTCACAGCCCCTGACCTTCTCTCTTCTCCGGTCAGACCGACAGTGGCGCCGAGCCACCGCCGTCGACTTTCTGCCCAGACTCGACAGACAACCCAAGTTCAAGACTCCATTTTTATCATTTCTTCTTTTAAAAACAAACTCATGCTTGTATGTAAACACACATATATAAACAGAGTGTATGTAGATGCATTTGAAATGCCATTTTGTTTAATTACTGAGAATGCTATATGCGGTGCTGTGCATATGTGTTGCTGGGTATATTGGTTTACTGGAATGGCACAAACGAAGTGCTTGATTAAAGCTGTAAAAGCTAATGAGACGAAGAGTTCAAGAGGGAACCTTTAGGAACTTGGTTTGGTTGCTGGAATCGAGCTATGGCCGCTCTGCACTTGAATTCTTGCTGTGAAAAGAAAGTCTGAAAATTTTGGGTATTGAGAATGCCAACTGAAATTGGCTTGAACGTGCTTAAGCAATGAAATTTGACAGCCTGCCCTTAGGCATGGCTGGAAAGTGAAATTTGGGGCTGGTAGGGTGGCTGGAAAGAGTGTAGACAGCCTGCCTTTAGGCATGGCTTAAAGCTTAAAGCTGATTTTTGGGGTTGTTTAAAAAGACAAGGTATGGTGTAGGGTGTAGTGTTGATTGGACTAATAAAATCCCTCAGGATAAAATATCGTGATTGTAATAATACTTCAGGGTTCGCTAAATAAATAGCTCGTGAAAATACTTGAATGCTAAATTAAATAAATATGCAATGCATGTAAATTTAATAACTAAATTTACAAATATTTTTTTTGTAAATTATTTTTGTTGGAATTAAAATAAATTCTTTTTCTCAATCCGGCGTGAATCATCTTAAATCTAAGTTTAAAATTATTCTAAACTTAGCTCGAGGAAACGGGGTATTACAGTATGAACTTAAAAAAAATACAAAAAATAATTTGAATTATGAAGATTTGTAAAAATGACCTGAATTTAAAAAAAATCTAAAATGGCTCAATCTTTCATAAATGCAAAATCTAAAATGACCTGAAAAGTATGTGAAAATTCTCTGTCTGTACGTAATATAAATTTTATATACTCGAAGTTTAAAAAATTTGTGTTGTCAATAATATTTTTACGAGAGAAAAATTATTTGTACGAAATTAAAATTCTTATGATAAGAGAATTAATTATAATACTTTATTATAAATATTCCAAGTGAATTTATAATTTTCACATCAATGTCGGACTTTCCACGTTGTCATTATTTGATTCCGAAAGTGTAAGCTCATGCCATTTTTATACATTTGATTAAAATTGAGTCACTTTTTGTATTAATATAGTTCGTGCCGTTTTTACAAATGACTTCAAAATTAATGCCATTTTTTTGTATTTTTTAAAGTTAATGTCATTTTTACAAATGACTTCAAAGTTCAGGCCATTTTTACAAATGATTTCAAAGTTCATGCAATTTTTGCAAATGATTTCAAAGTTTAGGCTATTTTTTTATATTTTTTAAAGTTCGGACCATATTTACAAATGACTCCAAAGTTCGGGCCATAAACTACAATTAACCCAATATATAGCTAAATTCAATTATCAAATACAATAACAATTAATACTATTTTTGTGACCGATGGTATTGATTTGTATAATTACTATTTTCTTTGCGCCAATTACTCACAAACCAATGTTAATTTTATTTATGAATAAGATGATCGATTAGTCAATTAGTTAGCATCAATTACTCACAAATCAACCAATATAATCATGGAATTGTTTGATTCCAATATGAAAAAGTAAATTTGACCAATAATTAATTGATGCGGAAATTTAAACTTAGAATTCAAAAATCTAAAATATGGAACAATAAATATGGACAAACTTAAACAATTACATATAATTTATAATTTTCAAATAATATTAATTATATTTTCTTAATATGTATGAAAATGAAAAATGGATTATAAAGATGAGACGATGTGAGTATAACATTTATAACCTTCTGCCAATGAGGCCTTGCTCTAGTGGCAAAGGTGAGGCACCCAAAGACTCTCCTTTGTGAGAGGTCTCGTCTGTGTGCGGATTGTAAAATTAATTATATTCAGATACCTTTTATAATTAAAAAAAAAACGTTTATAACCTTCTAATCTTCAAAAATATCTTTGTTTAACGATACAAAGAGATCTCTATAGTTATTGCCATTTTATTGAGGTTATGATGATTCTTTTTGTTAGACGATGTGGAGTTCTACTTTGATGGATAATAAGGATGATCAAGATTGATAATTAAGTAGTATACGACAAAGGTAATTAACAATGATAAAAGTTTTATTAATTCCTTACAAAACTCAAACCTTGATGATTATGTGTAAAAAATATTGAATGATTGATTTATGCACTTTGAAGAGTGAAGGCTATAATTTTTATCGTAAAATTTGAATATATAGTCCAAATTCATGTGTAGCTATGTTCTAGCGAGAAATACACTATGGTGGTTTCTAGCTCTCTTTTGATGGATAGTTCAGTCGAAGTTTTCTAAGGTCGTAAGTTTTCTCTGCAAAAAAAATAGCATTTTTAATTGAATAAAACGATTTATATTAATTTTATCTATTTAATATTTTAAAATTTTCTTAATTAAAGAGTACGATTTTTTCATAATTGATTCTCATCCCCATTTTTTTAATCTTTTATTTGAAATTTTGCCTTGATTTTTCACGAGACTTATTGAAAAAAAATCTAAAAAATTATATTTATATATTTAAAAATAAATATACGAATTTGAAATGAGAACAACTAGTAAAATAACAATAATGGCCTTATTTGATGTGCATACATGATTTTTCTTGCATTCTATAATCTTATTTTATCTTTAATACATGATTTTTCTTGCATTCTATAATCTTATTTATAGTATTTGTTATTTAATATTCACATTTTTATTTAGATGCATAATCAATTATTGTGAAAATTTTATTTATAAATATAAAGAGATTCTATACGAGTTTGAGATGAGAACACGAGGTAAAATTACTTTTTAATCGGTTTTGTAACAGGTACGAATACATAGATAAACCTTTTAAACATCTGAGTTAAAAAAATAAAAGAAACATACTCTTTAATATAATTTTGATTTTCTATTACAATTTTACTTGCCTTCTAAAATTTCTTTCAATGAATTATGGAGTATCGTCTCACAAAAGTGTGCATCACTAGCTATTGGTGATATGAGTTTAATTATATTTTAGATTTTAGATGAGTGTATTATGAGTGAAGGAAGAGATCTACTTTCATTGTAGTGTCATGACAGTGAGATAAAAAAGAAAAAAAAAAGAAAAAAAGAAATTGTGGTGGACATGGCAAAGTTGTGATAAATTGATAAACTGGAGGTGAAAACATAAAGAGTTTGTGGTAAAATAATGTCAAAAAATAAAAAACATATATTCTTATGAGACTTATCAAAATAATAAAAAAATGCACAATCTTATGGAAACATAATAATATCATATGAAAAAAAGTACTTTAATTTACTTTTTAAAACATGTACTCATAATTTATAACCTAACGTGATTTTCTGTCGAACTTTCGACGGGCTATTCACTAGTATGATAAAGAAACATGTTTATGTAAATATAAAGTCCGCAAAGAACTGTATAGCCATCAACACAAAATTATGAGAAACACATGACAAGAACTACCGATTAATCATTTCTCTAATTTTTCTTGTAGTTTGAATTGTTTTTAAAGTTATATGATGCAAAAATTGAATGAAATTTCTGAAAATAAAGATAATGTATCACGCCTGCCACTGCGAAGAGTTCTGGCTTAAAAGGTAACAATGATTCTTCTTTGTGGTAATGTTTTTTCGAAACTTTTATATATATATATATATATATAGATATATATATATATATATATATATATATATATAAATTGGAGGCATGCAATTTCTGTGTTTAATTGGAGTGCATTAGCGGTATTTAGGAATTAAGTTGGTAAATATGGTCACTAGTAGGCAGCTCAACTTTGTAGATTTGAATGTGTTTTTGGCATGAATGTCTGATTTCTGTTATTTTTTGTTTTAGTTTTTGATGATACTAATTGAATTGAGTTGACGAGGAAGGTATAAAGACAATTAATTTATCACAAAAACTTAAATGTGCGCCTCACAAATTGAGCGCTCATCCCATGCGTGCGGATCTTGACGCGATCCGACCCGGATCCGGATCCATCATATAAAAAAAATCCTAAAAGTCTACCCTTTTCTTCTCCCATCTTCTCTATCCTTCTTTTCCTCAGGCTCCAGCCACCAATGTCGCTCCTAGCTCCGGTCGTGGGTCGCCGCGCGCCGCTCTACCCTCCAGCTTTGGAGCCGCGCCCCCTCCAGCTGTCGCCGCCGCACCGCATCAACGGTTGTCAAATTTAAGCGAGAGATGGTGAAGGCGCCGACTGTAGTAGCCCGCTCTTTTAATTATGATTAAAATTAGTAAATGCAATTTTTATAAATGAATCCAGTTTATGGTCCTGATTTTTTTATCAGAAACGGAGTTATTATTTTAGCTTTATACTTTTATAACGTATGAGAAAAACGCGACGATGATTATTGAGCCATTCAATAATTATTATTTCCAAGTTATAACTGACTTAGCAAAGTCATGTTATTTATTAATCGAAAAACAGAAGCAGTTATATTTTATTAGTGCTACTAGAAGTCGAGAAATTATTCCGACTGCAACGCAGATTAAATCTACGGATTTAATTTAAGTTATATTACAGTTTATCAAGTTAGCAGGCAAGGAAAAAGATATCAAGCAAGATACAGAAATGCGATGATTGAAAATCGAAGCCAGTATTTTATTACAGTTACAGAATCACCGAGACATAGAATATACATCATTAATCCTCCACTACATTTTTTCCCCACCACACTCAAGTGCACCACTACTCTTTTTCTCACCAACTCCACTCAAATATTTATTTGTTTGGCACCAAATAAGTGGGTTGTCACCTTTTCCACCGAAAGCCATGCCTTTCACCTGTCAATCAGCCAACAATTCTTTTCATATAATCTCATTATCAGCAGCAACTCTCTCCATTCTGCACTAATAACCCACGTGAAAGAGGAACTCCATTCATTGCTATTCTGCCTGCCAAACTTTAGAGGTAAGATTTGGCTTAACTCCTTCCATTTCTTCCTAAGCTCAACATGCATCGTTTGAGAAACAATCTTTATATTTCAGTGTATCTATCCACTGATTCAATATCAATAACAGCAGTCACCAACACCAAATATTTGCAGGTAAATACTAAACTTATTTATTCAAATTCACCCCATGATTCACACAATCAAGCATGCTTCAGTCTTAGAATTCAGAATTCATATAGTTGAGCATATAAGCATCTTGAACTTATTAAGCACCCAATTACGCTTTCATGAACAAGTAGCAGTTAATATGTAGTCTAAACAAGCATATGAGTTTATGCAAAGCAAAGAAGAGATTACACGTTATCCTTGCCTAATTCACGCTAAGAACCGATCAAAATAGGGGTGAGTATAACTTAGCTTTAGAAAGGAATGGGCGACTGCCCTGCTCTGAATTTGAAGACGACGATAATCGTGACTAGGACTAAACTCGCCGGCCTCCACTGGTGGCGACGACGGGGCCTCTGTTGACGTCGGGGCGAGGAGGGAAGGCTGACTGCCTTGACCGGTACCGAGCTGAGCAGCGGCTGCCTAAGGCAACGGCGTCGAACCACGGCGGTGACTCTCTCGTCTGAGCTAAGAGGACCGAGAACTCGGCCTTTCCCTCGTTCGTGTACGCGAGTGAAAGAGGAGAGCAGCGGACGCCGCCCTACCCTGATTTACTACTCATCGGAGAATCGATGAGGGCGTCGGACACTCTCCTGCTCGCCGGAATTTCATAGTAGAGCGGCGTCGAGCTGAGGCGATTTCTGAATTAGGAGTAAGGATTTTCCTCCACTCCATAGATTGAGAGGGGGAGATGACTTGGGAGTAGAGAAACAGAGAGCAAGGTCGAGAGCAGCAACTCCAGTCGGCAGCAGCGACATTCCAGATTTCATGGCTCGTTTTTGGATCTGCGATGAAGAGAGAGAACAACGCCGGTGAACACCCAAGGAAGAAGGCGGCGTTGCTATCTTGGAGAAAAAAGAGAGACGAGATCGAGAGGGAGGAGAACGCCGGGCTTAGGCGCGGCGGCAGTCGACGCCGACCGGAGACGGAGGCGGCGTTTCGCCGAAGAAGAAGGGAGAGGCGCCGCTTGTTTCAGTGTGTGCGTGAGATGAGAGAAAGAGAGATGAAATGGGGTTAGCGGCTGATAGGGGGGAGAAAAGAAGGGTTGGGAATGGGCTTTGAGTTGAACTGTTGGGCCATTACATTGGGCTCGAATTTTTTATATATATTTGGGCTCGATTTTTTTTTTTATATTTGGGCTTTCCATTTATTTAGATTGGGCTTCCTCTTTTAATTGACTTTGGGCTTGTCCACTTTTAACTGTTGTGGACCGAATTATTTTAAGTTGGGCTCGATTTAATTAAGGAGTTGGGCTGATGCATATTTTATGATGGGCTATTATTCTAGTCCCATTTATATTTCGTTGGGCCAGTTTAATTCATCATTTTGGCCGATTAAATTGCCTTTTTGGGCTAAGATTAATTCTTTTCAGTCCACATTAATTATTATTTGGACCCCTATTTTAATTGTTTTGGGTCGAAGACTTTTTAAATTGGGCTTTAATTCTTTTAAAGCTTGAGCTGAAGTTACTCCTTTGAGCTAACCCTAGCAGTATCAATTTTTGATGGAGCCCAATTATTTATCAGTAATGAGCCGCCCAGTTTATTAATTAATGTTTTTGGACTTCCGACTTTAAAGCAAGCCATTATTGTTTATTTCATTTAAGCCACTGGTTTATTTAATTAATTGGCTACTCTCTTTTGAGCCTATTAATTATTTGAGGTTACGCTAGTAATGATGCTTCTATCGAAAAGCCTGATAATTTCTATAAGGTCACACCTCGTTTAAAGCCGAGTTAGTCCTTTTTCAATCAAGTACAAATGCGAGGTTTATTTCACGACTAGAATATTCCGATGAGGAAGGAAGAATCACAGTTTTATTCGACCGCGCTAGACGAGAATTAGCTAAATCTATTAACGAGGATTAATAGTAGAATTCCCTATTATCGCTCAGAGTATTAGTTCATGCATACCAGATTCATGCATAGTTAAATTACGCTTTCTCATTAATTAAGAATTTTCCTCAAGGCAATGTCTTATTTTATATTCTCGTGATTAAGGTCAAGCGCGAGAGTAAGAACTACACAAGGAGTTAGAGTACCTTAGCAAAACTTTGCTATCAGGTGGGCAATTTCTTACGCGTAAATAAAATGCTATGCAAGTGTTATGCTTTAAAATGCAAATTGGATCTTCAAGTGTGGTATGCTTTATTACGCTTATTTACGCTTGAATGCTTTACACTGATAAGTTTATGCTTATGTTTGATGCTTGTGTCTGTTGGGGGAGGCCTCCCTCAACAGTACGATGCCGTGTCCTCTGAGGAGGGCCTTCCTCACGGCACGATGCCCGTGTCCGCTGAGAGAGGCCTCTCTCGCGGCGCGATGCCAGTATGCCAGTATGCCAGTGTTACAGCATCTATTGGGGGAGGCCTCCCTCAATAGTACGATGCCGTGACCGCTGAGGGAGGCCTCCCCTCACGGCGCGATGCCTGTGTTCGTTGGGGAAGGCCTTCTCCACGACACGATGTTTGTTAATGAAGATTGATGATGAAGAATGCCCTTATACTATTTAAGAATTTGGAAATGTTTAATGAGCAAAGGATATGAAAGAAACTCATGCCTCTTATGCGATATTGTGAAATTGTTAATGATGTTATGTTATATGCTTGGCAACTGCCCACTAATTACTCTTGTACTTAGCCCTTCGATATTTATGTTTGTGCAAGTTGAGCTGTGATGGGCGATGAAGTGTTGTTGCTGAGTAGAGCTTTTGTCGAACTTAAAGTAGGCTCAGAAAGGATACATGTCTTCATACATGTATCTCAGTTATGCTTTCCGCTGTAAACACTGATTATTTCAGTTGCACCTTTCGTTGCAAACTCTGATAATGTTTTAGCCAAGCCCTAACGATGCCTTTTTCCTTTTAAGGAATATAACGCGTATACAAGTTTTTTTTTTAGTACCCTTTTTATGCGAACTATGTCTTTTTCCTTTTTAAGGAATATTTCACGCGTATTCAAACTCTTTGAGTATTCTTTTATGCGCCCCTTTCTAAACCCGCTTCGTAATTTCCCTTCCCCAGTCATGGTTTCCCGGCTTAATTATCCCTAATTAAGGCCGGTCGTGACAGAGTGGTATCAGAGCAGTTCGTTTGCTCTGAGCCTAAGAGTTTATTTAAGCCAAACTTAGAATGGATCACTAAAGTGTCTAGATTTCAATCGACAAAGCTCAGCACTTCATCGCATCATACTCAACGAAGCAGAATGGTAAGCTATTCCAAGTTTTGAGTTAATGTTTTCAAAAAGTGAGAACTATCGTAATAACAAAGTGAGTAACTGTCAATAGCTTTGTTATGTTGTTATTGAATGAAATGATTTACGCAAGCGCGATTAAGTATGCCTATGGAATGAATCCATATGAACATAGAGCTATTAAGTTATGAGATCACCACTACTACAGAACATAGAAGCAAACATAGAAGAAATTAGATTGTATCTTTTGATGGCTATAGTGAAGGCAGCAAGATAAGTGATGCGTATAGAATAATTTTTAAGCTCATGATTTTATAGCCGCTATAAATCTCCATGACTTATGCCTAAGTATCCAGTTTAGATGATGAGATATTATATGCTTAAGAATTGATATGACTCATGGAAATGAGATGCTAAGGACCCTTAAAGCTTACTACATCAATGTTGTCATTAAGTTAACCTGTACAAGAATTCTTTAGAGGCTTGTATTAGATTATGCTAGAGTGTACTAATTGGCACATCTTTGCTACCAGAATGCCGCCTAAGAGAGGACGCCCTGCGAGAAACAATAACAATCGCAGAAACCGTAACGTTGTACCCGAAGAACCACAAGATGCTCAAGGACATAACCCATCCCCTCCGCCCCCAACTAGGAGAGTCGAAGAACTCTTTTTAAGGCAAAATCCACCTACGTTTGACGGAACGAGTGAACCGGCTGAAGCTGAGATTTGGGTGCGTGCAATGGAACGCATTTTCAACTTTCTACGTTGTACTGATGAGGAACGCCTATCTTGCGTCTCATTCCAACTAACAGGATCGGCTGACTTCTGGTGGGAAGCACGACGAAAAATTCTGACACCTGAACAATGGGCAAGTTATACTTGGGAAGATTTTAATACAGGATTATATGATAAATATATTCCGAAAAGCTATAGGAAGAAGAAAGAAGTTGAGTTCTACGAGTTAAAGCAAGGAAAGAAATCTGTGGTTGAATACGACAAGGAATTCTGCAACCTGTCGATGTTTGCTCCACAACAAGTAGACACAGAGGAGAAGATGGCAGAGAAATTTTGTGCCGGACTGCGGTACGAAATTAAGATGGCTCTAGCAAGCCACGGAGGACTCTCATACACGGAGTCTCTGAACAGGGCACTTGACGTTGAAGCTGCAATGCCGTCGGACAAGTCAGCCCCATCGTTGATCTCAACGCCAAATGATCCACCAGTAGCCTCACATACGCTCAAAGGGAAACGCAAGTGGGACAACAATGAAGACAATATCAATCAGACTAATAAGACAATGTCGCAAGAAAATAAACGGATTGAACAGTATGTTCAACAAAGGCACGAGGCACAGACTAATCTCGAGCCAACTGGACGTAACCAAGGTCAGAAAGGAATTTCACCTTGCCCAAATTGTGGTAAGATGCATAGGGGTGTCTGTCGTGCCGGAACTAACGGTTGTTACAATTGTGGCCAAAAGGGTCACTACTCCACGCAATGCCCCAACAGATAACGAGGTTCAGCAATTGAGAACACCTGCACCCCTTGCCAGCAATACGTAGACACTTGCGAAATCAGCCTCAATCAGATCAGTGAAAATCTTATGGAGACACCGCAGACAAGAGAAGCTACGTGGGAACTTGAAGACAAGATGAAGGAAAAATACCCCGAACTGTTTTAGCAGAGATATGCAAATTTCGGGACGAAATTTTTGTTAAGAGGGGTAGTATGTAGTAGCCCGCTCTTTTAATTATGATTAAAATTAGTAAATGCAATTTTTATAAATGAATCCAGTTTATGGTCCTGATTTTTTTATCAGAAACGGAGTTATTATTTTAGCTTTATACTTTTATAACGTATGAGAAAAACGCGACGAGGATTATTGAGCCATTCAATAATTATTATTTCCAATTTATAACTGACTTAGCAAAGTCATGTTATTTATTAATCGAAAAACAGAAGCAGTTATATTTTATTAGTGCTACTAGAAGTCGAGAAATTATTCCGACTGCAACGCAGATTAAATCTACGGATTTAATTTAAGTTATATTACAGTTTATCAAGTTAGCAGGCAAGGAAAAAGATATCAAGCAAGATACAGAAATGCGATGATTGAAAATCGAAGCCAGTATTTTATTACAGTTACAGAATCACCGAGACATAGAATATACATCATTAATCCTCCACTACATTTTTTCCCCACCACACTCAAGTGCACCACTACTCTTTTTCTCACCAACTCCACTCAAATATTTATTTGTTTGGCACCAAATAAGTGGGTTGTCACCTTTTCCACCGAAAGCCATGCCTTTCACCTGTCAATCAGCCAACAATTCTTTTCATATAATCTCATTATCAGCAGCAACTCTCTCCATTCTGCACTAATAACCCACGTGAAAGAGGAACTCCATTCATTGCTATTCTGCCTGCCAAACTTTAGAGGTAAGATTTGGCTTAACTCCTTCCATTTCTTCCTAAGCTCAACCTGCATCGTTTGAGAAACAATCTTTATATTTCAGTGTATCTATCCACTGATTCAATATCAATAACAGCAGCCACCAACACCAAATATTTGCAGGTAAATACTAAACTCATTTATTCAAATTCACCCCATGATTCACACAATCAAGCATGCTTCAGTCTTAGAATTCAGAATTCATATAGTTGAGCATATAAGCATCTTGAACTTATTAAGCACCCAATTACGCTTTCATGAACAAGTAGCAGTTAATATGTAGTCTAAACAAGCATATGAGTTTATGCAAAGCAAAGAAGAGATTACACGTTATCCTTGCCTAATTCACGCTAAGAACCGATCAAAATAGGGGTGAGTATAACTTAGCTTTAGAAAGGAATGGGCGACTGCCCTGCTCTGAATTTGAAGACGACGATAATCGTGACTAGGACTAAACTCGCCGGCCTCCACTGGTGGTGACGACGGGGCCTCTGTTGACGTCGGGGCGAGGAGGGAAGGCTGACTGCCTTGACCGGTACCGAGCTGAGCAGCGGCTGCCCAAGGCAACGGCGTCGAACCACGGCGGTGACTCTCTCGTCTGAGCTAAGATGACCGAGAACTCGGCCTTTCCCTCGTTCGTGTACGCGAGTGAAAGAGGAGAGCAGCGGACGCCGCCCTACCCTGATTTACTACTCATCGGAGAATCGATGAGGGCGTCGGACACTCTCCTGCTCGCCGGAATTTCATAGTAGAGCGGCGTCGAGCTGAGGCCATTTCTGAATTAGGAGTAAGGATTTTCCTCCGCTCCATAGATTGAGAGGGGGAGATGACTTGGGAGTAGAGAAACAGAGAGCAAGGTCGAGAGCAGCAACTCCAGTCGGCAGCAGCGACATTCCAGATTTCATGGCTCGTTTTTGGGTCTGCGATGAAGAGAGAGAACAACGCCGGTGAACACCCAAGGAAGAAGGCGGCGTTGCTATCTTGGAGAAAAAAGAGAGACGAGATCGAGAGGGAGGAGAACGCCGGGCTTAGGCGCGGCGGCAGTCGACGCCGGCCGGAGACGGAGGCGGCGTTTCGCCGAAGAAGAAGGGAGAGGCGCCGCTTGTTTCAGTGTGTGCGTGAGATGAGAGAAAGAGAGATGAAATGGGGTTAGCGGCTGATAGGGGGGAGAAAAGAAGGGTTGGGAATGGGCTTTGAGTTGAACTGTTGGGCCATTACATTGGGCTCGAATTTTTTATATATATTTGGGCTCGATTTTTTTTTTTATATTTGGGCTTTCCATTTATTTAGATTGGGCTTCCTCTTTTAATTGACTTTGGGCTTGTCCACTTTTAACTGTTGTGGACCGAATTATTTTAAGTTGGGCTCGATTTAATTAAGGAGTTGGGCTGATGCATATTTTGTGATGGGCTATTATTCTAGTCCCATTTATATTTCGTTGGGCCAGTTTAATTCATCATTTTGGCCGATTAAATTGCCTTTTTGGGCTAAGATTAATTCTTTTCAGTCCACATTAATTATTATTTGGACCCCTATTTTAATTATTTTGGGTCGAAGACTTTTTAAATTGGGCTTTAATTCTTTTAAAGCTTGAGCTGAAGTTACTCCTTTGAGCTAAGCCTAGCAGTATCAATTTTTGATGGAGCCCAATTATTTATCAGTAATGAGCCGCCCAGTTTATTAATTAATGTTTTTGGACTTCCGACTTTAAAGCAAGCCATTATTGTTTATTTCATTTAAGCCACTGGTTTATTTAATTAATTGGCTACTCTCTTTTGAGCCTATTAATTATTTGAGGTTACGCTAGTAATGATGCTTCTATCGAAAAGCCTGATAATTTCTACAAGGTCACACCTCGTTTAAAGCCGAGTTAGTCCTTTTTCAATCAAGTACAAATGCGAGGTTTATTTCACGACTAGAATATTCCGATGAGGAAGGAAGAATCACAGTTTTATTCGACCGCGCTAGACGAGAATTAGCTAAATCTATTAACGAGGATTAATAGTAGAATTCCCGATTATCGCTCAGAGTATTAGTTCATGCATACCAGATTCATGCATAGTTAAATTACGTTTTCTCATTAATTAAGAATTTTCCTCAAGGCAATGTCTTATTTTATATTCTCGTGATTAAGGTCAAGCGCGAGAGTAAGAACTACACAAGGAGTTAGAGTACCTTAGCAAAACTTTGCTATCAGGTGGGCAATTTCTTACGCGTAAATAAAATGCTATGCAAGTGTTATGCTTTAAAATGCAAATTGGATCTTCAAGTGTGGTATGCTTTATTACGCTTGAATGCTTTACACTGATAAGTTTATGCTTATGTTTGATGCTTGTGTCTGTTGGGGGAGGCCTCCCTCAACAGTACGATGCCGTGTCCTCTGAGGAGGGCCTTCCTCACGGCACGATGCCCGTGTCCGCTGAGAGAGGCCTCTCTCGCGGCGCGATGCCAGTATGCCAGTATGCCAGTGTTACAGCGTCTATTGGGGGAGGCCTCCCTCAATAGTACGATGCCGTGACCGCTGAGGGAGGCTCCCCCTCACGGCGCGATGCCCGTGTTCGTTGGGGAAGGCCTTCTCCACGACACGATGTTTGTTAATGAAGATTGATGATGAAGAATGCCCTTATACTATTTAAGAATTTGGAAATGTTTAATGAGCAAAGGATATGAAAGAAACTCATGCCTCTTATGCGATATTGTGAAATTGTTAATGATGTTATGTTATATGCTTGGCAACTGCCCACTAAGTACTCTTGTACTTAGCCCTTCGATATTTATGTTTGTGCAGGTTGAGCTGTGATGGGCGATGATGTGTTGTTGCTGAGTAGAGCTTTTGTCGAACTTAAAGTAGGCTCAGAAAGGATACATGTCTTCATACATGTATCTCAGTTATGCTTTCCGCTGTAAACACTGATTATTTCAGTTGCACCTTTCGTTGCAAACTCTGATAATGTTTTAGCCAAGCCCTAACGATGCCTTTTTCCTTTTAAGGAATATAACGCGTATACAAGTTTTTTTTTAGTACCCTTTTTATGCGAACTATGTCTTTTTCCTTTTTAAGGAATATTTCACGCGTATTCATACTCTTTGAGTATTCTTTTATGCGCCCCTTTCTAAACCCGCTTCGTAATTTCCCTTCCCCAGTCATGGTTTCCCGGCTTAATTATCCCTAATTAAGGCCGGTCGTGACACCGACCTTCACCGATTGAGGGCGGGGGCGGCGTTGTGGTTGCAAATTGAGATCTTGTAGTTTCATTATATAAATGATATAGTTTCATTCCAATTCTTTTTGTTTCATTTTGTTGTTGTTGGTTATCCTGAATTGTTTGTCATTTTACCCTTGCAAGGAGGTGGTTGTTTTGCAGCGGATGGAGAAGGTGGTGGGAGAGCAGTCTATGGATTGGCGTCGCCGCAAGGAGCGGTGATGGTGCTGGTGTATGGAGTTGAAAATGTTGGTGAATGATGTGGGAAGCAAATTATTGATGATTTGCAGTCAATTGATGCTTAAACTGGAATCGTTGTGTTGATTTAGTGTAGTTTATGCAATTATGTGCAAATGAATGATACTATTGTTCACTATTATTTTCACCACGCCGCAAGTATACGGGTAGTTGTAATATATGGAAGCAAGGTCGTATCCCACAAGGATTAGTAGTTCAATCTAGTGATTATCCTAAGTCATTATTGTAATGACCCGACTTTTTATTAAGGATTATATACTTTTAATTACTGATTTAAGGATGTATTAGAGTTCAGCATCTATTTATAAAATACGAACTTATATGAAATTGATAATTTATATATGTGATGATTTATTTTTTTTTATTTTCAATAGATGATGCACTCAAAATATATTTTGAGTCCATTAATTTATTGTGGAGAATTTAACACCGAAGTGTTAAATATGAATCTTTTATCGATTGATTACTTAAGCCATGAGTAATTTATTTTATGTTAGAAGCAAGCTCAAATGGATCTTATGCTTCAATAAGAATTAGGCTTATATGTCTTAATGTATTTAAATGAGTTTGGAACCTTATAATTAATATAATAATCTCTTAGATTTTTTTTAATTAGAATAATGGCAAGCATGCTGAATCCTAAAGCATGCTGAAGAAATTCTTGCTACGCATGCTGAAGAAATTCTTCAGTCATACATGCAGGCTGAAGGTATTCATACCTGTGAGTTGAAGAATTTCCATCCAAGCCAACCCATTTTTTTTCTTTTATAACCTACACCATATTCAGCCAAGTCCCACCTCTCACATTCATCTACCATCTCTCTCGCAGCCAAGAAACGACACCACATCTTTCATCATTCAAGGTTTATATTTCTAATTTATATATTATCCTTCAATTGTATACATCAATTCCAGAATACCAACACATGCTCATTAACTCAGATTTACATATGCTTTGATAAATGAAGAAAATGAGTAGCAAATTCATAGATTTACAGTTGCTAAATATGTACTTGTGAACTGAAGTTACAAGGAAAGAGTTAAAACTTTTATTTGAGCAATTACAGTATATGATTCTCGCACAAAAACCCTTTGTGTTGGCTGATTGCGTGTGTGAGTCGAGGTCAGGGGGAGGGCAGCCTCGGTGGCTCGTCGTCGCCGGCGGTTGACGGACGGCGACGGAGCCGCGGTTGTCTCCGATCTGCCAAGAAAGGGAAAGAGGAGTTTCAGTTTTTAATTTAAAATGAAATGAGAATAGGGAGATCCGGGGCTTACCTTTGTGAGACGATGCTCGGCTCCTCACAGCGACTCACGGCGACGGCGACTCCAGGAGAGGCGGCTGCCGGATTCTTGCTGCCAACGGCAGCGGCTGACGGCGGCGCTCCTCCAGCGAGCTGCTGGCCGTCGATCGCGGGCCAGCCAGCGGCGACTCCGGGCAAGCCAACGGCGGCGGGAACTCCGAGCAAGACGAACGACCGAAGGCCAGATCCGTCGACCCCAGGCGAACAGCAGCAGCTCCAGCGGCTTCCAGTCGACGGTGCTCGCCGAGATCCAGTTGCAGCGGCGGCGGATCTGCCATGGAGGAGAGGCGGAGGCGACGGAGCGGCGGCGTGGTTGCGCTGCTGCGCCTGGTTCCAGCGGCCGAGGGAGCGAGGGAGTCGAGGGTGGCGACACCTGGTGGCTGGTCGCGGTGGCCGAAGGAGAGGAGGGGAGGAGGCGACGGCGAGGCGGCGCGCCGGAGGCGGCGCCGCCCTCAGCCGAACAGAGAGGGAAAGGCGAGAGAGAGAGGTCCGAGAGTTAGAGAGAGAGAGAAGCTTGAATGTGTGTGTTTGAGTGTTTGTGTGTGTATATTTAGGTTAGAAAAGGGAGCCGGGTTTGGGCCGGGTTTCAGCCGGGTTTGGGCCGGGTTTGAGCCGGGTTTGGGCCGAAAATATTGGGCTCCCTCTTGGGCCGATTTAATTAAACTCTTGGGCCGATTTAATTAAACTCTTGGGCCGATTTAATTAAACTCTTGGGCCGATTTAATTAAACTCTTGGGCCGATTTAATTAAATTGTTTGGGCCTTATTCAAAGAAAAACATGATAGACTTAATTTATCTAATTAATTTGGGCTTATATCTATTTAAATTATTTGAGCTCTTAATTATTAATTTAAATTGAGCTTGATTAATTTAATTATATATTGACCTTTAAATTAATTATTTAAATGGAGTTCTTTATTTCAAGTATTTATAAAGGGATTATAAAATAAAATATTTTGAGTTAAACTCTCATTTAAATTAATTCTTTTCAAAACGACTTATTAATATGGATTATTTGAAAAGGATTAAATTGTTTTATGTATGAGAAAGCATGATCTATGATGATATAATTTATCTATGTAATATTATAGGATTTATTTTTAAATGACGGAATATTTGACTTGATGACATAAATAGAACGAGTTATGATTAATGCGCATGTTGATGTTCGAATAAATAGTTTCGAACCTAAATGATAGTTATGTGATAATGTTTTGAGTCTAAGGTTTTGACGAGATAAGATTAATATTAAAATTTACTAATTACTTTAAGGGTGATGATGGGCTCACTTATTGGGCTTCATGATTTTATTATCTTGGGCCTCATTTGTTGGGCTCTAGAAATTAATTGATGTTGGGCCTAATATTATTAATGCACTGGGCTTCGAATTTGTTCATTTGGGCTCGAATTAAATTCCTTTTGGGCCTAGTTTATTTTATTGGGCCGGAGATTAATTCAATTGGGCTTTGCTTATTTTATTTCCATTGGGCTAATATATATATTGTTTGGACTCTATTATTTTTATAAATGGGCTCTTATTATTTATTTTGATTGGGCTTCTATTAATTGTTAATAATGGATTTATTATTTTTATTAATTGAACTCCTACTATTTTAATTGATTAAGTTCAATGAAATTTATTAGTTAAGACCAATGAGATTTATTAATTTAGGCCCATTATTTAATCCTAATTATTTTAATTAGTGATAAATTTTAAGACTTACTAATTATTAATTAGTAAGTGAATTAGATTATTTTAAGATGAGTAGATTATTAAAGATTTATAATCCGACCTCATAAGACGAGATTTAATTCCTTAAATAGGATTAGCATCTCATAATTTAATTAAAGGAATATGAGTCATGCATAATCATTTCACGCATCCTCATTTATTGAGATTTTTCGAGAATTAGAATCTTATTTTATTTTCTCGGATTAAAGGTCAAGCACCAGAGTTAGAGCTAAACCGTGAGTCGGCTATTCAGGTAGGCTTTCTATGTATAAACTAAAATTATATATTAGAATTGTTAAGACTTTATGCTTATGAATTTAAATGATATTGTCAATGCCTAAATGCTTTATGTTTTATTATTAATTGCCTATCTGATGTTAATCGAATTCGGATTCTGGATGGGACCGCAAATCCCTTCGGAATTAGTGTACACCTTGTGATCGTGAGTCATCTAGCGGGTTGGCCGATCATAGTGTCCGTAGAGGGAGGCCTCCCTCTCGGCACGAGTTACTGATATGGTGATTAATGATATAAAATACCTGCGCGGGTTATTGATGAAAGAAATGATATTATGTTTGGTAAATACGAGTCTTTAAAGGAAAACCCTCGTATCTTACTACTGTTGAAAGGCATGACAATAAAATATTATGCATGTATGTAAATTTCGGCAAGTGTCCACTAAGTACTTTTGTACTTAGCCCTGCATGTATTTTTAAATGTGCAGGTTGAGCGGTGATCGAGGATGTAGTGTGCAAGCGGAGCTTTGTCAAACTAGGATGATTACCTCAGAGTAGAGTATATGTCTTCATACATATACTCAAGTTATTGTTATTCCGCTGCGAACACTGATTATGTTAAGATATTATGTCAAACAATATGTATTATTTAATAATGTACTAAAAATATTGAGTACCCCGTTTTGGGATAATATTATGTACGGTCCCCTTGTGGCCTTCATTGATATCTAGATATTTCGATTGATTTCCTTATACAAGTCGAGTCATCAAGAAACCGAACATGCCCCTTTCTTACTCCCGCTCCTAAATTCCCTCCCTTAGTCGCGGTTTCCCCGAATTTGCTATCCTTAGCAAGTGCGGTCGTGACAGAATGGTATCAGAGCATTTCTTTTGCTCTGAGTACTACTCATTCCTTCTAAGTTGAGTCTAGATTAAGTAAGTTAATACACGTTTGAACTAGTTGACAAAAGCTTGGCACTACATCTCGTCACGCTCAACGGAGGTTATGGTAAGTACTTTCAAGTTTTAATTAAGTTAATTTCTTGAAATGTATGAAGCATGAATAAGTATGACTATGGTATGAATCACAAGAACTTAGAACTGTTAAGTTATATATGCTCACTCTCACGACGGAACATAGAAGAGAACTTAGGGAGATGCCTTAACTTTTTCTTCATGTTACGATGACATCGACAATGATGGTCGAAATAGAGAAAGAAGAATTACACGAAGGGTCGCATGATGAAACCACGAGCATGAAGATTGAGCAGCGTAACGAATGCCAATAGTACGTTGATGGCATGGGCATAGCTTAAATATTCGAGTGTTTTTCTACGATGAGATCTTGAATTAGCTTGGCCTTTTGAACTTATTTTGTTGAAACTTTTAGTGCTCGTTGCTAGATTTAAGAAAATATCATCATCACATAACAAGCCCTAAGTTCGGTAAACAACGACACTAGAACTATATGATAGTCGAATTAGGTAATCTGTGATTAAGTATTAAGAACCTGTATGACTTGTGTAGATGCTAGATTTAGATGATGAGGTATTTTTGCACGTTATGGTTATTGAACCGAACTTATTTTCCGATTTTAGATATTTAGAACCTTATCGCCTTAAGTTACTTGTCGTATGCTACTTTTGACGATAGAACTTCCTTTGTTAGATGGCGAGGACTGTTTTCACCCGACGACGACCACTACCCCCATGGGCTAGTCCAGAGGAGGTCGAGCGGTCCTACCGCACCTATGCTCCATGTCACGGGGATAACCTCGGACAGTTCCTCGCAGGTTTTCACAGACACTGGGTCGAGGCGAGTGCACATGGAGTATCAGGGTATGACGGTATCCAGAGGTTAATCTTACTGTTACCTTCCAAGTGGCAGGGATGGGCTAGGCAGATCTCTGCCCACTACATCTTTCGCCGAGAAGATTACCACGACCTCATGGGAGACTTCCCTAGCTTTATTGCAGAGCTTCAGATCTGTTTCACTTTGTGGGGCCGTGCTCCTCTAGGGCCCTACATCCTTCCGGGAGACTACGTACAGGTGGGGACGCCTTTGCCAGCGGAGACACCCGCTACTGCCCCTGAGTCTCCGATGGCCTTGCCACGAGATTCTCCACCACGAGCCTCAGTTCTAGGGCGCCGTGGTAGGCACGATGACGAGACAGGCCCTTCTCGTCCACGGGCTCGCAGGGATTTCCCATCGCCCCCTGACTCAGTGATCCGAGCTACTGCTACTCCACCACCACTGATACCTACGATAGACGCAAGGTTTGAGGCTGCCATGGCAAATGTCGACAGGGTCATGGCCAACATGAGGGAGTTTCTAGATAGGGGCAAATACCCTATGCAGGAGGATGACGATACAGCACAGTATGGTACGATGAGAATTACTCGTCCCAAGCCCGTGCCAACTCCAGCTCCAATCAAGCCTCGTGCCACGGCCAGGATCAGCACCAGAGACGATCCGATCCGTGAGATTGTGGACGATATCTTCCGCTCAGCCCAGATCATGCAGGAGACAGGCGAGGGCCAGGGAGAGACTCCGTTGCCCAGCTGGGAGCCGGGCGAGGATGAGGAGGAGGACCCCGAGGAGGATGAGGAGGAGGACCCCGAGGAGGATCCAGAAGAGGACCCCCTGGCGTCACCGAGGAACAGTCGTACCGCGACTCAGAGTTCATAGATTTGATAGTTTTAGCTTGTGAATGTACTCCGGAAACAATAATTCGTTCCAATGACTATGATTTTATTTATGTTGTTTCTAGCTAGCATTAGTACGGAAATGTTGGTCTCTAGGACGTTCCGTGAATAAAAACCCTTTTGTGATTGCTTAACTAGTAAGCCAATACATCATAGGGAGTACTAGATAGACTTTACTTACATTTTGGGTTGACGATGTAAAAGCCCTCGATGAGGCAATATTCCATATATATATATGACCCTAGCATGGGCTTTCTACGACGATCTCGTGTATGTTTTATGTTTCTCTACGGGTTTTATTCTTCACGAGTCAGTTAAGAATGTAGTAACTTTGAATAATGTGACTTGTGTATGCAACGGTTCCTGTTAATATATTAGTTTTGGAGTTATGATAAGTTAAATTTAACAAACAGTTCTTTATTAATTGCCTTAGAGATTCCTGTATAGAATGTATTAAAAAGGGTGTTTGTAATTTGCAGAATGCCGCCTAAACGAGGTCGCCCCCCTAGGAGAAACGTTAACAATGATGGAAATCGCGATGAAATACCTGAAGGGCGGCGAAACGATAGGGAACCTACCCCACCCCCTCCACCCCCTGCTAGAAGGACTGAAGAACTGTTTCTTCGACAGAATCCGCCCACATTCACTGGGACAGGTGACCCAGCCGAGGCCGAAGCTTGGATACGCGCCTTGGAGCGTATCTTCACCTTCCTACACTGCACAGAAGAAGAGCGACTCTCGTGTATGTCTTTCCAACTAGCCGGATCGGCTGACTTTTGGTGGGAAGCCCGCCGAAAGACTCTGACTCCCGAACAATGGGCAGCATACACTTGGGAAGACTTTAAGACGGGATTATATGATAAGTATATTCCCAAGAGCTACAGAAAGAAGAAGGAGGCTGAGTTTTATAGCCTGAAACAAGGGAAGAAGACGGTGACCGAGTATGACAGAGAGTTCTGCGATCTATCGCGTTATGCTCCACAACAGGTGGATACTGATGAGAAAATGGCGGAGAAATTTTGTGCTGGTCTGAGGCACGAGATTCGGATGACTCTAGCTAGCCATGGTGGACTCTCATACACTGAGTCTTTGAACAGGGCACTGGACATCGAAGCTGCGATGCCAGTAGAAAGGTTGGCTCCATCACAGACCCCAGCGCCAGCCAACCCACCTGCACGCCCTCAGAACTTTAAAGGGAAGCGCAACTGGAACGACCATAGAGGAAATGAAAACCAGACTAACAAGAGGCCATGGCAAGGAAATGCGCCGTTTGGACAATATCAGCAACAAGGACAGGGGAAACAACAGGGTCCTGCCCCGGCTGGAGGCAGCCAAAGACAAAATGAAGTTCCCCTTTGTCCAAAATGCCATAAACCACATCGTGGTGTCTGTAAGGCTGGAACTGACAGTTGCTACACGTGTGGCCAGAAGGGCCACTACTCGTCACAATGCCCCAACAAACAGCAGGGCGCGGCAATCAGGGCCACTTATGCCCAGCCCCTGCAAGCAGTTCAAGGGCAACACCAGCCCCGCCAACAACAGCCATACCAGCAGCAATACCAATACCAGCCCCGCCAACAACAGCCATACCAGCAGCAATACCAACACAAGCACCAACAGCGCCAACAGCAACAGAGGCGGCAGCAACCATTGCCGCAGCAGGCGAGAGCCTTTGCTCTCACCCAAAACCAGCCCGAGAAAAACCAAGGAAACCTGGCAGGTATGGGCAAGCTTAAAGGTTTTTCCATAATGATTCTGTTCGATACTGGTGCCTCGCATTCTTTTATATCTGCCCCTTGCGTAGATACCTTAGAAATCGAATCAGAACGAGCTAAGTGTGCCTTAAGAATCACTACACCCTCAGGAGGAAGATCTACCACCACACATGTTTGCTCGAACGTAGAATTTGAAATAGGAGAACTTAAGATGGTAGCGAACAATCTTAATATTCTGCTCATGTGGGACGTAGATATGATCTTAGGAATGGACTGGCTAGCTGAGAATCACGCCACCATCCTTTGTAGTGAACGAAAAATTTCTATTCGACCACCTGGAAAGGAACCGACGGAATTTCACGGCATAGGTATGAAGAAAAGAGTACCAGTGATATCCGCATTACAAGCCAGAAAAGAGATGATGAAGGAAGGAAGCACAGCTTATCTCGTCTACCTAAACGGGGAAGCTAGTGAAGACAAGAAGGTGGAAGATGTGGCAATAGTACGAGACTTTCCAGAAGTTTTTCCTGAAATATTGCCAGGACTACCTCCAAACAGGCAACTAGATTTCACCATTGATCTAGAACCTGGATCTGCCCCAGTATCAAAGGCACCGTACAGGATGGCCCCAAAGGAACTACAAGAATTAAAGGTGCAACTACAGGAACTCTTGGACTTGGGTTTCATCAGACCCAGTGTCTCGCCTTGGGGAGCACCTGTACTCTTTGTCAAAAAGAAAGATGGAACCATGAGAATGTGCATTGATTATCGAGAGTTGAACAAACTGACGCTTAAAAACAAATACCCTCTTCCAAGGATAGATGATTTGTTCGATCAGCTCAAAGGAGCCAGTGTATTCTCAAAAATAGATTTAAGGTCTGGTTATCATCAACTGAAGATCAGACCAGATGATATATCTAAGACCGCTTTCCGCACAAGATATGGTCACTATGAATTCGTTGTCATGCCATTTGGTCTAACCAATGCACCGGCAGTATTCATGGACCTCATGAATCGAGTTTTCCATCCATACTTAGACAAATTTGTCTTAGTGTTTATAGATGATATCCTCATCTATTCTAAGAATGACCAAGAGCATGAAAATCATTTAAGAATCATCCTGGAGACATTAAAGACGGAGAAGTTGTTCGCCAAATTCAGCAAGTGCGAATTTTGGTTGAAAGAAGTAATGTTTCTAGGGCACATCGTATCAGCAGATGGAATCAAGGTGGACCCCGCCAAGGTGCAAGCAGTGCGCGAGTGGAAATCACCAACCACACCTAATGAAATCCGAAGTTTCTTAGGTTTGGCGGGATACTACCGGAGATTCATCGAAGGATTCTCTAAAATAGCAAGACCAATGACACAATTACTTCGCAAAGGAATCAAGTATAAATGGAACGAAGAGTGTGAAGCCAGCTTCCAAGAGCTGAAGAAGAAATTGACAACTGCACCAGTGCTAGCAGTTCCAGCAGCCGATAAAGAATACGTGATCTTCACGGACGCGTCCAAAAATGGGCTAGGTTGTGTGTTGATGCAAGAAGGAAAGGTCATCGCCTACGCCTCGCGACAACTAAGGCCACATGAATTGAACTACCCTACTCATGATCTGGAACTGGCAGCAATTGTGCATGCTTTGAAAATTTGGAGACACCATCTATACGGAGTTAGATGTGAAATCTTCACTGATCACAAAAGCCTTAAGTACTTTTTCGAGCAGAAAGACTTGAATATAAGACAGAGGAGATGGCTCGAGCTCGTGAAGGATTACGACTGCGGTATCAACTACCACCCGGGAAAAGCTAATGTAGTAGCTGATGCTTTAAGTCGTAAAACTCAATCCGAGTTAGGACTTCTTCTCACTCAAGAAGACACGCTTGTAAGGGATTTTGACAAATTGAAGATAGAAGTGGTTCAGCCACCGGCAACGACAAGAGCAATTATTGCAACTCTAGTAGCCGTCCCAGACCTCAGAGAAAGGATCGTCAGTGCCCAGAGAGCGGATGAGAGCTTGGAAAAAGTTCGTCTCAAGATCCGAACAGGCACGCCAGGAGGCTACCAAGAGGCAACGGATAACGCAGTTCTTTTTGAAGGAAGATTGTGTGTTCCCCATAACGAGGAACTCAGAAACGAGATCATGAGTGAAGCTCATGACACGCCCTATACCGCTCATCCCGGAAGTACCAAAATGTACCAAGATCTAAAACAGAAGTTTTGGTGGGACGGGATGAAACGAGATATAGCCTCGTTTGTAGAGCGTTGCCTTGCATGCCAGCAAGTGAAAGCTTTACATCAACGACCATATGGGAAATTGCAGCCATTGGAAATCCCAGAATGGAAGTGGGAGCACATAGCGATGGATTTCGTGACGGGTCTACCCAAGACAAATAGGGGCAACACAGCTATTTGGGTAATAGTAGACCGTCTCACGAAGAGCGCTCATTTTATACCGATTCCAATTACCCATGGATCGGAGAAACTAGCCCAACTGTACATTCGTGAGATTGTACGGCTACATGGAATACCAATATCCATTACTTCAGATAGAGATTCAAAATTTACTTCTAGATTTTGGATCAGTTTACAGAAAGAGTTGGGAACGAGATTAAACTTTAGCACCGCCTTTCACCCTCAAACAGATGGACAATCAGAAAGGACAATTCAGACCCTTGAAGATATGTTGAGGACAGTGGTGCTAGACCGAGGAGGAAGTTGGGAATCAGTGCTGCCATTAATCGAATTCGCCTACAACAATAGTTACCAGGCAACCATTAATATGGCACCTTATGAGGCGCTGTATGGAAGGAAGTGTAGATCACCTCTTTACTGGGATGAAGTGGGTGAAAGAAAAATCCTTGGGCCAGATGCAGTAAGCGAGATGATCGAGACCATCCGCCAGATTAGAGCAAGAATTAAAGAGGCCCAGGACAGACAGAAGTCTTATGCTGATACCCGACGAACTGAACTACAATTTAAGATTGGAGATAAGGTTTTCCTTAAAATATCACCCTCGAAAGGGATCGTTAGATTCGGTGTTAAAGGTAAGTTGAGACCCCGTTTTGTAGGACCTTATGAGATCCTTGAAAGAATAGGTCCCGTAGCGTATAGGTTGGCACTGCCACCTAGCTTTGGAAACATCCACAATGTGTTCCACGTGTCACAGCTGAGACGGTACGTGTTTGACCCCAAACACGTGATTCACCAAGATGAAATGATTCTTAACCCAGACTTGACGTACGAAGAAAAACCTGAAGCCATTTTGGACCGAAAGGTGCAAGAGTTGAGGAATAAATCGATCGCGTCAGTCAAAATACTGTGGAGACACCATGGACCGGAAGAAGCAACGTGGGAACTTGAGGACCAGATGAAAGAAAAATACCCAGAACTTTTCATATAGGTATGCAAATTTCGGGACGAAATTTCTTTTAAGGGGGATAGTATGTAATGACCCGACTTTTTATTAAGGATTATATACTTTTAATTACTGATTTAAGGATGTATTAGAGTTCAGCATCTATTTATAAAATACGAACTTATATGAAATTGATAATTTATATATGTGATGATTTATTTTTTTTTATTTTCAATAGATGATGCACTCAAAATATATTTTGAGTCCATTAATTTATTGTGGAGAATTTAACACCGAAGTGTTAAATATGAATCTTTTATCGATTGATTACTTAAGCCATGAGTAATTTATTTTATGTTAGAAGCAAGCTCAAATGGATCTTATGCTTCAATAAGAATTAGGCTTATATGTCTTAATGTATTTAAATGAGTTTGGAACCTTATAATTAATATAATAATCTCTTAGATTTTTTTTAATTAGAATAATGGCAAGCATGCTGAATCCTAAAGCATGCTGAAGAAATTCTTGCTACGCATGCTGAAGAAATTCTTCAGTCATACATGCAGGCTGAAGGTATTCATACCTGTGAGTTGAAGAATTTCCATCCAAGCCAACCCATTTTTTTTCTTTTATAACCTACACCATATTCAGCCAAGTCCCACCTCTCACATTCATCTACCATCTCTCTCGCAGCCAAGAAACGACACCACATCTTTCATCATTCAAGGTTTATATTTCTAATTTATATATTATCCTTCAATTGTATACATCAATTCCAGAATACCAACACATGCTCATTAACTCAGATTTACATATGCTTTGATAAATGAAGAAAATGAGTAGCAAATTCATAGATTTACAGTTGCTAAATATGTACTTGTGAACTGAAGTTACAAGGAAAGAGTTAAAACTTTTATTTGAGCAATTACAGTATATGATTCTCGCACAAAAACCCTTTGTGTTGGCTGATTGCGTGTGTGAGTCGAGGTCAGGGGGAGGGCAGCCTCGGTGGCTCGTCGTCGCCGGCGGTTGACGGACGGCGACGGAGCCGCGGTTGTCTCCGATCTGCCAAGAAAGGGAAAGAGGAGTTTCAGTTTTTAATTTAAAATGAAATGAGAATAGGGAGATCCGGGGCTTACCTTTGTGAGACGATGCTCGGCTCCTCACAGCGACTCACGGCGACGGCGACTCCAGGAGAGGCGGCTGCCGGATTCTTGCTGCCAACGGCAGCGGCTGACGGCGGCGCTCCTCCAGCGAGCTGCTGGCCGTCGATCGCGGGCCAGCCAGCGGCGACTCCGGGCAAGCCAACGGCGGCGGGAACTCCGAGCAAGACGAACGACCGAAGGCCAGATCCGTCGACCCCAGGCGAACAGCAGCAGCTCCAGCGGCTTCCAGTCGACGGTGCTCGCCGAGATCCAGTTGCAGCGGCGGCGGATCTGCCATGGAGGAGAGGCGGAGGCGACGGAGCGGCGGCGTGGTTGCGCTGCTGCGCCTGGTTCCAGCGGCCGAGGGAGCGAGGGAGTCGAGGGTGGCGACACCTGGTGGCTGGTCGCGGTGGCCGAAGGAGAGGAGGGGAGGAGGCGACGGCGAGGCGGCGCGCCGGAGGCGGCGCCGCCCTCAGCCGAACAGAGAGGGAAAGGCGAGAGAGAGAGGTCCGAGAGTTAGAGAGAGAGAGAAGCTTGAATGTGTGTGTTTGAGTGTTTGTGTGTGTATATTTAGGTTAGAAAAGGGAGCCGGGTTTGGGCCGGGTTTCAGCCGGGTTTGGGCCGGGTTTGAGCCGGGTTTGGGCCGAAAATATTGGGCTCCCTCTTGGGCCGATTTAATTAAACTCTTGGGCCGATTTAATTAAACTCTTGGGCCGATTTAATTAAACTCTTGGGCCGATTTAATTAAATTGTTTGGGCCTTATTCAAAGAAAAACATGATAGACTTAATTTATCTAATTAATTTGGGCTTATATCTATTTAAATTATTTGAGCTCTTAATTATTAATTTAAATTGAGCTTGATTAATTTAATTATATATTGACCTTTAAATTAATTATTTAAATGGAGTTCTTTATTTCAAGTATTTATAAAGGGATTATAAAATAAAATATTTTGAGTTAAACTCTCATTTAAATTAATTCTTTTCAAAACGACTTATTAATATGGATTATTTGAAAAGGATTAAATTGTTTTATGTATGAGAAAGCATGATCTATGATGATATAATTTATCTATGTAATATTATAGGATTTATTTTTAAATGACGGAATATTTGACTTGATGACATAAATAGAACGAGTTATGATTAATGCGCATGTTGATGTTCGAATAAATAGTTTCGAACCTAAATGATAGTTATGTGATAATGTTTTGAGTCTAAGGTTTTGACGAGATAAGATTAATATTAAAATTTACTAATTACTTTAAGGGTGATGATGGGCTCACTTATTGGGCTTCATGATTTTATTATCTTGGGCCTCATTTGTTGGGCTCTAGAAATTAATTGATGTTGGGCCTAATATTATTAATGCACTGGGCTTCGAATTTGTTCATTTGGGCTCGAATTAAATTCCTTTTGGGCCTAGTTTATTTTATTGGGCCGGAGATTAATTCAATTGGGCTTTGCTTATTTTATTTCCATTGGGCTAATATATATATTGTTTGGACTCTATTATTTTTATAAATGGGCTCTTATTATTTATTTTGATTGGGCTTCTATTAATTGTTAATAATGGATTTATTATTTTTATTAATTGAACTCCTACTATTTTAATTGATTAAGTTCAATGAAATTTATTAGTTAAGACCAATGAGATTTATTAATTTAGGCCCATTATTTAATCCTAATTATTTTAATTAGTGATAAATTTTAAGACTTACTAATTATTAATTAGTAAGTGAATTAGATTATTTTAAGATGAGTAGATTATTAAAGATTTATAATCCGACCTCATAAGACGAGATTTAATTCCTTAAATAGGATTAGCATCTCATAATTTAATTAAAGGAATATGAGTCATGCATAATCATTTCACGCATCCTCATTTATTGAGATTTTTCGAGAATTAGAATCTTATTTTATTTTCTCGGATTAAAGGTCAAGCACCAGAGTTAGAGCTAAACCGTGAGTCGGCTATTCAGGTAGGCTTTCTATGTATAAACTAAAATTATATATTAGAATTGTTAAGACTTTATGCTTATGAATTTAAATGATATTGTCAATGCCTAAATGCTTTATGTTTTATTATTAATTGCCTATCTGATGTTAATCGAATTCGGATTCTGGATGGGACCGCAAATCCCTTCGGAATTAGTGTACACCTTGTGATCGTGAGTCATCTAGCGGGTTGGCCGATCATAGTGTCCGTAGAGGGAGGCCTCCCTCTCGGCACGAGTTACTGATATGGTGATTAATGATATAAAATACCTGCGCGGGTTATTGATGAAAGAAATGATATTATGTTTGGTAAATACGAGTCTTTAAAGGAAAACCCTCGTATCTTACTACTGTTGAAAGGCATGACAATAAAATATTATGCATGTATGTAAATTTCGGCAAGTGTCCACTAAGTACTTTTGTACTTAGCCCTGCATGTATTTTTAAATGTGCAGGTTGAGCGGTGATCGAGGATGTAGTGTGCAAGCGGAGCTTTGTCAAACTAGGATGATTACCTCAGAGTAGAGTATATGTCTTCATACATATACTCAAGTTATTGTTATTCCGCTGCGAACACTGATTATGTTAAGATATTATGTCAAACAATATGTATTATTTAATAATGTACTAAAAATATTGAGTACCCCGTTTTGGGATAATATTATGTACGGTCCCCTTGTGGCCTTCATTGATATCTAGATATTTCGATTGATTTCCTTATACAAGTCGAGTCATCAAGAAACCGAACATGCCCCTTTCTTACTCCCGCTCCTAAATTCCCTCCCTTAGTCGCGGTTTCCCCGAATTTGCTATCCTTAGCAAGTGCGGTCGTGACAATTATGCTATAGCTATTTAGACTAAACGATGGAGTGATTGGTTTGATTATCTACTAATTACTTAACAAGTGCAAAGACAAATAAAACCAAATAAGCAAGTGGATTAATAAGATGATTAAGGCGATTTAGGGACTAGGCATCGATGATTAAGCAAAAGACTTCAATTATAGCTCAATATTAATCTTGACAATCCTAATTATCTAGAGTGATCTCCCAACTAGTTCTAGCCCCCTCCCGGACGACTAGAGCGGTAGATTACGGGTCATAGTTGCCGTCCCCGGTCAACTTCTAACCTATAACTCCCAAAAGCACACAAAGATCGACATACTCTCACCCAACTCTCAACCTCCCGGTTATCGAATTGATATGTTTCAAACACCTTATCTATTGCAATTATCCTCTCCCCATTCAAAGTGCAAATTAGAAATGCATAGAATGTGGCCAACAATCCATACAAGAAATAAATCAAGGGTTTGAAAAGATAATGTGCAAATGAACAAACAAGATTTATATTGAGCATAAATAATCAATCCATTACAATAATCATCTAGCCTAATCCCCAAATCAAAGAGAAATTTAGCCTAACATGTTCAAACACAATAAATCAAAGTTAAAGGTGTACATAATGAAAGAGAGAGTAAGAAATGACAAATCCTATTTATGAGCTTCTTCTTCCTTCTCTTCTCTTCAATGGTCTTCAATGGTAGATGGGTGTGTTAAAGGAGGCTAGGGTTTAGTGTGTGGAGTGTTGGGGAAGATGAGTGATGGAGAAGAAGAATAATGAGAGAAAAAGGGGAAAAAATGGGGTTTAAGGGCTGAAAAACGCGACTCCGCTCTTTTCCCGCGGTCATGGCCCGCGCCCGTGGTGCTCAAACGTGGGCAAAACTCAGGGAACCCGCGGTCCCGCCCCGCGTCCACGGGTGGTGACCGTGGAGGGAACCCGCGGTCCCAGCCCGCGGCCGCGGGTGGTGACCGCGGTACACCCCTGGAATTGAGCACCAAGCCCGCGGTCCCACCCCGCGGCCGCGGGTGGTGACCGCGGGCGATACCTTCCCCACGGACGCGTGACCGCGGCCGCGGCCTCTGTGCGCGGCTGACTTTGTCGGCCCCGTTCTCCCTCGTCCGAGCTCCGATTCGGGCGCCGTTCACGCTCATGGATTCCTCTCGAGACGTACTTCGATCCTATGCTCTCACAATTCTCCAATCAACTCTTGATTTGCCCTAAAAAAAACTCAAAAACTATACCGAGCAATCAAAACTTCATAAATACTCAAAATTGGGATACAAACACATATATGCAATCAATTCATGGGGAAAAATGACAACAATTCGTGTGATATTGAGGTATGAAATCCATGTTTGTCAACTATTCTCTTATGTGAATGACATTTCGATTTACTGGAAATGACACTTTTATTTAGGATAATGATACTCAATATAATATTGTCACGACCGCACTTGCTAAGGATAGCAAATTCGGGGAAACCGCGACTAAGGGAGGGGATTTAGGAGCGGGAGTTAGAAAGGGGCATATTCGGCTTCTTGATGACTCAACTTGTATAAAGAAATCAATCGAAATATCTAGATATCAATGAAGGCCACAAGGGGACCGTACATAATATTATCCCAAAACGGGGTACTCAATGGTTTTAGTACATTATTAAATAATACATATTGTTTTGACAAGATAACATAATGTCTTTAGTAAAATCAGTGTTCGCAGCGGAATAACAATAACTTGAGTATATGTATGAAGACATATACTCCACTCTGAGGTTCTCGTCCTAAATTGACAAAAGCTCCGCTTGCACACTACATCCTCGATCACAGCTCAACCTGCACATTTAAAAATACATGCAGGGCTAAGTACAAAAATACTTAGTGGACACTTACCGAAATTTACATACATGCATAATATTTTATTGTCAAGCCTTTCAACAGTAGTAATATACGAGGGTTTTCCTTTAAAGAATCGTATTTACCAAACATAATATCATTTCTTTCATCAATAACCCGCGCAGGCATTTTAATATCATTAATCACCATATCAGTAACTCGTGCCGAGAGGGAGGCCTCCCTCTACGGACACTATGATCGGCCAACCCGCTAGATGACTCACGATCACAAGGGTGTACACTAATTCCGAAGGGATTTGCGGTCCCATCCAGAATCCGAATTCGATTAACATCAGATAGGCAATTAATAATAAAACATAAAGCATTTAGGCATTGACAATATCATTTAAATTCATAAGCATAAAGTCTTAACAATTCTAATATATAATTTTAGTTTATACGTAGAAAGCCTACCTGAATAGCAGACTCACGGTTTAGCTCTAACTCTGGTGCTTGACCTTTAATCCGAGAAAATAAAATAAGATTCTAATTCTCGAAAAATCTCAATAAATGAGGATGCGTGAAATGATTATGCATGACTCATATTCCTTTAATTAAATTATGAGATGCTAATCCTATTTAAGGAATTAAATCTCGTCTTATGAGGTCGGATTATTAATCTTTAATAATCTACTCATCTTAAAATAATCTAATTCACTTACTAATTAATAATTAGTAAGTCTTAAAATTTTCTCTAATTAAACTTAATAGAATAATTATGAAGACCCAATTAAAATAAAATAATCAAGGCCCAAAAGGAATTTAATTCGAGCCCAAAAGAACAAATTCGAAGCCCAGTGCATTAATAAAATTAGGCCCAACATCAATTAAATTCTAGAGCCCAACAAATGAGGCCCAAGATAATAAAATCATGAAGCCCAATAAGTGAGCCCATCATCACCCTTAAAATAATTAGTAAATTTTAATATTAATCTTATCTCGTCAAAACCTTAGACTCAAAACATTATCACATAACTATCATTTAGGTTCGAAACTATTTATTCGAACATCAACATGCGCATTAATCATAACTCGTTCTATTTATGTCATCAAGTCAAATATTCCGTCATTTAAAAACAAAACCTATAATATTACATAGATAAATTATATCATCATAGATCATGCTTTCTCATACATAAAACAATTTAATCCTTTTCAAATAATCCATATTAATAAGTCGTTTGAAAAGAATTAATTTAAATGAGAGTTTAACTCAAAATATTTTATTTTATAATCCCTTTATAATTACTTGAAATAAAGAACTCCATTTAAATAATTAATTTAAAGGTCAATATATAATTAAATTAATCAAGCTCAATTTAAATTAATAATTAAGAGCTCAAATAATTTAAATAGATATAAGCCCAAATTAATTAGATAAATTAGGTCTATCATGTTTTTCTTTGAATAAGGCCCAAACAATTAAATTAAAATAGGCCCAAATAAGAAAGCCCAAAATTTTCGGCCCAAACCCGGCTCAAACCCGGCCCAAACCCGGCTGAAACCCGGCCCAAACCCGGCTCCCTTTTCTAACCTAAATATACACACACAAACACCTCCCAACACACACACAAGCTGCGCCTCTTCTTTCTCACTCTCTCTCTCTCTCGCTTAACAGCCGCTCGGCTCTCTCTCTCTCAATCAAGAAAGAACGCTGCAACATCTCTCTTTCTCTCTCTCGATTCCGGCCATCTCCTCCCCGCGTCCTGGCCGTTCCGGTCGCCAGCGAGGCCGTCGCGTGGAGCTGCTGCCGCTGACTGCTCGTGGAGCACCAAGGCGAGCTTCTCGCCTGAAACCGCCGACTGCTGCTGTTCACGGAGTCGCGCCGACCGCTGCTGTTCATGGAGTCGGGGCCTGGAGTTGCAGAGCTCCGAAATCCGGCGAATCAGCCTCTATCGCGCCGAGGTCCGGCGCCTCCTTCTCTCTTCCTCAATCTTGCTCTAATCTCTCCTAAATCAAACGCTCCCTTCGGTTCTCTCTCGATCTGTATCCAGCCGAAGAATCCACGCCGCTGCAACTGGATTCCGGCGAGCGTCGCGTCGCCTAACGCCGCCGAGTCAGCCGTCTGGAACTGCTGCTGCTCGCCCGGAGTCCGCTGTCGCCGCCTGGAGCTGCTGCTGTTCGCCCGGAGTCGCCGCTGGCTGGCCTGCGATCGACGGCCAGCAGCTCGCTGGAGGAGCGCCGCCGTCAGCCGCTGCCGTTGGCAGCAAGAATTCGGCAGCCGCCTCTCCTGGTGCCGCCGTCGCCATGGACAGCAGGGCTTCGACTTTCCACCGTATCTTCCCTCTCATTTTATCACTCGGTAGGTTCGTATATTAGAATTAATTTTCAGAAAACTCAACTTTGTATAAAGACTTGATTTTGGAATGAAAACTTGGTTTTCTGTATTCTTATTTTCCTAGTGGTGAAAGAGTGCAGCCTGTTCTTGCTTTGCATAAGAGTTATTGGTGTTTGCAATATAAAGAGTGTAACTTTGCTAAGTTCATTATGCCTACAATGGTTTTCTATCATTGTGAAACTGATCATGCTTTGGTATGAATGCTTTACTGGAATGGATATTTGAGATAGAATCAATACCTTGAATGTTTGTGTTGGTTGTTGAATGAACTGAGATAATCTGGCAGTTTGGCAGAGTAATGAATAAACGATCTCTCTCTCACTTCTTCAAGTGTTAAGGTGTTACTGGAATGGCTTGAGGATACTTGGCAGAGCACCGAATGAAGAGCAGTGCAGTGTGGAATGGGAATGAAATGAAGATTAATAGCTGCTGAAATCTGAAACCACATGAAGGTGTTCGGGTGTGAAAATTTTACAAATATGCTGCTGGAGCTGGAGTCAAAGAATAATATTACATAGGCGTGGAGCTGGAGTCAAAAAAATGTCCAGAATAGATGGCTGAGCATGCGCTTAAGGGATAGCTGCAGATTTCTTTCACACACATACACTATTCCCTTTTTTTTTTAAGTGTTGGTAGATAGATAGAAAAATAGGGGTTTGTAAAGTGAAGTATAAACAGAAGCAATAATTCTTGTCTTGGAATTTCTATATCTGTAATATTGTATTGCATTTTTTTTTTAAATAAAATCCAACTACCGGGTTTTGTTAATATCGCGTGTTTATGAAACTACTCGATATCTGCTTCCTTTCTTAGCTAGAATAAATTCTAAATTAAATCCGTAGATTTAATTCTTCATAAACCGGAATAAATCACGACTCAAGAAATAATAATAGAAAAATAATTCTATTGTGATTAATAAATAACATGACTTAACTAAGTCAGTTATGAATCTGAAATAAATAATTATTGGCTTACTCAATAATTCTCATCGCGGTTTTATTTACGCGAAGCTACTGACTTGGTAATAAAATAATAATCCTGCTTAATTAGAATATAATCCAGTGTCATAAGTTGAATTTAAATAATAAATAATTACTGGGTTTAAATATAATAAAAGAGCGGGTTGTTACATACTACCCCTCTTAACAAAAATTTCGTCCCGAAATTTGCATACCTATGTGAAAAGTTCTGGGTATTTTTCTTTCATCTGGTCCTCAAGTTCCCACGTTGCTTCTTCCGGTCCATGGTGTCTCCACAGTATTTTGACTGACGCGATCGATTTATTCCTCAACTCTTGCACCTTTCGGTCCAAAATGGCTTCAGGTTTTTCTTCGTACGTCAAGTCTGGGTTAAGAATCATTTCATCTTGGTGAATCACGTGTTTGGGGTCAAACACATACCGTCTCAGCTGTGACACGTGGAACACATTGTGGACGTTTCCAAAGCTAGGTGGCAGTGCCAACCTATACGCTACGGGACCTATTCTTTCTAGGATCTCATAAGGTCCTACAAAACGGGGTCTCAACTTACCCTTAACACCGAATCTAATGATCCCTTTCGAGGGTGATATTTTAAGGAAAACCTTGTCTCCAATCTGAAATTGTAGTTCAGTTCGTCGGGTATCAGCATAAGACTTCTGTCTGTCCTGAGCTTCTTTAATTCTTGCTCTAATCTGGCGGATGGTCTCGATCATCTCGCTTACTGCATCTGGCCCAAGGATTTTTCTTTCACCCACTTCATCCCAATAAAGTGGTGACCTACACTTCCTTCCATACAGCGCCTCATAAGGTGCCATATCAATGGTTGCCTGGTAACTATTGTTGTAGGCGAATTCGATCAATGGCAGCACTGATTCCCAACTTCCTCCTCGGTCTAGCACCACTGTCCTCAACATATCTTCAAGGGTCTGAATTGTCCTTTCTGATTGTCCATCTGTTTGAGGGTGAAAGGCGGTGCTAAAGTTTAATCTCGTTCCCAACTCTTTCTGTAAACTGATCCAAAATCTAGAAGTAAATTTTGAATCTCTATCTGAAGTAATGGATATTGGTATTCCATGTAGCCGTACAATCTCACGAATGTACAGTTGGGCTAGTTTCTCCGATCCATGGGTAATTGGAATCGGTATAAAATGAGCGCTCTTTGTGAGACGGTCTACTATTACCCAAATAGATGTGTTGCCCCTATTTGTCTTGGGTAGACCCGTCACGAAATCCATCGCTATGTGCTCCCACTTCCATTCTGGAATTTCCAATGGCTGTAATTTCCCATATGGTCGTTGATGTAAAGCTTTCACTTGCTGGCATGCAAGGCAACGCTCTACAAACGAGGCTATATCTCGTTTCATCCCGTCCCACCAAAACTTCTGTTTTAGATCTTGGTACATTTTGGTACTTCCGGGATGAGCGGTATAGGGCGTGTCATGAGCTTCACTCATGATCTCGTTTCTCAGTTCCTCGTTATGGGGAACACACAATCTTCCTTCAAAAAGAACTGCGTTATCCGTTGCCTCTTGGTAGCCTCCTGGCGTGCCTGTTCGGATCTTGAGACGAACTTTTTCCAAGCTCTCATCCGCTCTCTGGGCACTGACGATCCTTTCTCTGAGGTCTGGGACGGCTACTAGAGTTGCAATAATTGCTCTTGTCGTTGCCGGTGGCTGAACCACTTCTATCTTCAATTTGTCAAAATCCCTTACAAGCGTGTCCTCTTGAGTGAGAAGAAGTCCTAACTCGGATTGAGTTTTACGACTTAAAGCATCAGCTACTACATTAGCTTTTCCCGGGTGGTAGTTGATACCGCAGTCGTAATCCTTTACGAGTTCGAGCCATCTCCTCTGTCTCATATTCAAGTCTTTCTGCTCGAAAAAATACTTAAGGCTTTTGTGATCAGTGAAGATTTCACATCTAACTCCGTATAGATGGTGTCTCCAAATTTTCAAAGCATGCACAATTGCTGCCAGTTCCAGATCATGAGTAGGGTAGTTCAATTCATGTGGCCTTAGTTGTCGCGAGGCGTAGGCAATGACCTTTCCTTCTTGCATCAACACACAACCTAGCCCATTTTTGGACGCGTCCGTGAAGATCACGTATTCTTTATCGGCTGCTGGAACTGCTAGCACTGGTGCAGTTGTCAATTTCTTCTTCAGCTCTTGAAAGCTGGCTTCACACTCTTCGTTCCACTTATACTTGATTCCTTTGCGAAGTAATTGCGTCATTGGTCTCGCTATTTTAGAGAATCCTTCGATGAATCTCCGGTAGTATCCTGCCAAACCTAAGAAACTTCGGATTTCATTAGGTGTGGTTGGTGATTTCCACTCGCGCACTGCTTGCACCTTGGCGGGGTCCACCTTGATTCCATCTGCTGATACGATGTGCCCTAGAAACATTACTTCTTTCAACCAAAATTCGCACTTGCTGAATTTGGCGAACAACTTCTCCGTCTTTAATGTCTCCAGGATGATTCTTAAATGATTTTCATGTTCTTGGTCATTCTTAGAATAGATGAGGATATCATCTATAAATACTAAGACAAATTTGTCTAAGTATGGATGGAAAACTCGATTCATGAGGTCCATGAATACTGCCGGTGCATTGGTTAGACCAAATGGCATGACAACGAATTCATAGTGACCATATCTTGTGCGGAAAGCGGTCTTAGATATATCCTCTGGTCTGATCTTCAGTTGATGATACCCAGACCTTAAATCTATTTTTGAGAATACACTGGCTCCTTTGAGTTGATCGAACAAATCATCTATCCTTGGGAGAGGGTATTTGTTTTTAAGCGTCAGTTTGTTCAACTCTCGATAATCAATGCACATCCTCATGGTTCCATCTTTCTTCTTGACAAAGAGTACAGGCGCTCCCCAAGGCGAGACACTGGGTCTGATGAAACCCAAGTCCAAGAGTTCCTGTAGTTGCACCTTTAATTCTTGTAGTTCCTTTGGGGCCATCCTGTACGGTGCCTTTGATACTGGGGCAGATCCAGGTTCTAGATCAATGGTGAAATCTAGTTGTCTGTCTGGAGGTAGTCCCGGCAATATTTCAGGAAAAACTTCTGGAAAGTCTCGTACTATTGCCACATCTTCCACCTTCTTGTCTTCACTAGCTTCCCCGTTTAGGTAGACGAGATAAGCTGTGCTTCCTTCCTTCATCATCTCTTTTCTGGCTTGTAATGCGGATATCACTGGTACTCTTTTCTTCATACCTATGCCGTGAAATTCCGTCGGTTCCTTTCCAGGTGGTCGAATAGAAATTTTTCGTTCACTACAAAGGATGGTGGCGTGATTCTCAGCTAGCCAGTCCATTCCTAAGATCATATCTACGTCCCACATGAGCAGAATATTAAGATTGTTTGCTACCATCTTAAGTTCTCCTATTTCAAATTCTACGTTCGAGCAAACATGTGTGGTGGTAGATCTTTCTCCTGAGGGTGTAGTGATTCTTAAGGCACACTTAGCTCGTTCTGATTCGATTTCTAAGGTATCTACGCAAGGGGCAGATATAAAAGAATGCGAGGCACCAGTATCGAACAGAATCATTATGGAAAAACCTTTAAGCTTGCCCATACCTGCCAGGTTTCCCTGGTTTTTCTCGGGCTGGTTTTGGGTGAGAGCAAAGGCTCTCGCCTGCTGCGGCAATGGTTGCTGCCACCTCTGTTGCTGTTGGCGCTGTTGGTGCTTGTGTTGGTATTGCTGCTGGTATGGCTGTTGTTGGCGGGGCTGGTGTTGCCCTTGAACTGCTTGCAGGGGCTGGGCATAAGTGGCCCTGATTGCCGCGCCCTGCTGTTTGTTGGGGCATTGTGAGGAGTAGTGGCCCTTCTGGCCACACGTGTAGCAACTGTCAGTTCCAGCCTTACAGACACCACGATGTGGTTTGTGGCATTTTGGACAAAGGGGAACTTCATTTTGTCTTTGGCTGCCTCCAGCCGGGGTAGGACCCTGTTGCTTCCCTTGTCCTTGTTGCTGATATTGTCCCAACGGCGCATTTCCTTGCCATGGCCTCTTGTTAGTCTGGTTTTCATTTCCTCTATGGTCGTTCCAGTTGCGCTTCCCTTTAAAGTTCTGAGGGCGTGCAGGTGGGTTGGCTGGCGCTGAGGTTTGTGGCGGAGCCAACCTTTCTACTGGCATCGCAGCTTCGATGTCCAGTGCCCTGTTCAAAGACTCAGTGTATGAGAGTCCACCATGACTAGCTAGAGTCATCCGAATCTCGTGCCTCAGACCGGCACAAAATTTCTCTGCCATTTTCTCATCAGTATCCACCTGTTGCGGAGCATAACGCGATAGATCGCAGAACTCTCTGTCATACTCTGTCACCGTCTTCTTCCCTTGTTTCAGGCTATAGAACTCAGCCTCCTTCTTCTTTCTGTAGCTTTTGGGAATATACTTATCATATAATCCCGTCTTAAAGTCTTCCCAAGTGTATGCTGCCCATTGTTCGGGAGTCAGAGTCTTTCGGCGGGCTTCCCACCAAAAGTCAGCCGATCCTGCTAGTTGGAAAGACATACACGAGAGTCGCTCCTCTTCTGTGCAGTGTAGGAAAGTGAAGATACGCTCCAAGGCGCGTATCCAAGCTTCGGCCTCGGCTGGGTCGCCTGTCCCAGTGAACGTGGGTGGATTCTGTCGAAGAAAAAGTTCTTCAGTCCTTCTAGCAGGGGGTGGAGGGGGTGGGGTAGGTTCCCTGTCGTTTCGTCGTCCTTCAGGTATTTCATCGCGATTTCCATCATTGTTAACGTTTCTCCTAGGGGGGCGACCTCGTTTAGGCGGCATTCTGCAAATTACAAACACCCTTTTTAATACATTCTATACAGGAATCTCTAAGGCAATTAATAAAGAACTGTTTGTCAAATTTAACTTATCATAACTCCAAAACTAAGATATTAACAGGAACCGTTGCATACACAAGTCACATTATTCAAAGTTACTACATTCTTAACTGACTTGTGAAGAATAAAACCCGTAGAGAAACATAAAACATACACGAGATCGTCGCAGAAAGCCCATGCTAGGGTCATATATAGATATATCATGAAAAAAAATTGCCTCATCGAGGGCTTTTACATCGTCAACCAAAACATAAGTAAAGTCGATCCGAGTACTCCCTATGGTGTACCGGTTTACTAGCTAAGCAACCTAGCAAGGGTTTTTATTCGCGGAATGTCCTAGAGACCAACATTTCCGTACTAATGCTAGCTAGAAACAACATAAATAAAAACATAGTCATTGGAACGAATTATCGTTTCCGGAGTACATCCACAAGCTAAAAACTATCAAATTTGTGAACTCTGAGTCGCGGTACGACTGTTCCTTGGTGACGCCAGGGGGTCCTCTTCTGGATCCTCCTCGGGGTCCTCCTCCTCATCCTCCTCGGGGTCCTCCTCCTCATCCTCGCCCGGCTCCCAGCTGGGCAACGGAGTCTCTCCCTGGCCCTCGCCTGTCTCCTGCATGATCTGGGCTGAGCGGAAGATGTCGTCCACAATCTCACGGATCGGATCATCTCTGGTACTGATCCTGACCGTGGTGCGAGGCTTGATCGGAGCTGGAGGTGGCACGGGCTCGGGATGAGTACTCCTCATCGTACCATACGGTACTGTACCATCATCCTCCTGCATAGGGGCTTTGCCCCTATCTATGAACTCCCTCAGGTTGGACATGACCCTGTCAGCGTTGGCCATGGCAGTCGAAAGCCTTGCTTCTGCCGTAGGTATCATTGGTGGTGGAGGAGTAGCAGCCCGGGCTGATGAGTCAGGGGGCGATGGAAAATCCCTGCGAGCCCGTGGACGAGAAGGGCCTGCCTCGTCATCGTGCCTACCACGGCGCCCTAGAACTGAGGCTCGTGGTGGAGGATCTCGGGGCAAGGCCATCGGAGACTCAGGGGCAGTAGCGGGTGTCTCCGCTGGCAAAGGCGTCCCCACTTGTACGTAGTCTCCCGGAAGGATGTAGGGCCCTAGAGGGGCGCGGCCCCACAAAGTGAAACAGATCTGAAGCTCCGCAATAAAGCTAGGGAAGTCTCCCATGAGGTCGTGGTAATCTTCTCGGCGAAAGATGTAGTGGGCAGAAATCTGCCTAGCCCATCCCTGCCACTCGGAAGGTAACAGTAAGATCAACCTCTGGATACCGTCATACCCTGATACTCCATGTGCACTCGCCTCGACCCAGTGTCTGTGAAAACCTGCGAGGAACTGTCCGAGGTTATCCCCGTGACATGGAGCATAGGTGCGGTAGGACCGCTCGACCTCCTCTGGACTAGCCCATGGGGGCAGTGGTCGTCGTCGGGTGAAAACAGTCCTCGCCATCTAACAAAGGAAGTTCTATCGTCAAAAGTAGCACACGACAAGTAACTTAAGGCGATAAGGTTCTAAATATCTAAAATCGGAAAACAAGTTCGGTTCAATAACCATAACGTGCAAAAACACCTCATCATCTAAATCTAGCATTTACACAAGCCATACAGGTTCTTAATACTTAATCACAGATTACCAATTCGACTATCATATAGTTCTAGTGTCGTTGTTTCCCGAACTTAGGGCTTGTTATGTGATGATGATATTTTCTTAAATCTAGCAACGAGCACTAAAAGTTTCAACAAAATAAGTTCAAAAGGCCAAGCTAATTCGAGATCTCATCGTAGAAAAACACTCGAATATTTAAGTTATGCCCATGCCATCAACGTACTATTGGCGTTCGTTACGCTGCTCAATCTTCATGCTCGTGGTTTCATCATGCGACCCTTCGTGTAATTCTTCTTTCTCTATTTCGACCGTCATTGTCGATGTCATCGTAACATGAAGAAAAAGTTAAGGCATCTCCCTAAGTTCTCTTCTATGTTCCGTCGTGAGAGTGAGCATATATAACTTAACAGTTCTAAGTTCTTGTGATTCATACCATAGTCATACTTATTCATGCTTCATACATTTCAAGAAATTAACTTAATTAAAACTTGAAAGTACTTACCATAACCTCCGTTGAGCGTGACGAGATGTAGTGCCAAGCTTTTGTCAACTAGTTCAAAGTGTATTTACTTACTTAATCTAGACTCAACTTAGAAGGAATGAGTAGTACTCAGAGCAAAAGAAATGCTCTGATACCATTCTGTCACGACCGCACTTGCTAAGGATAGCAAATTCGGGGAAACCGCGACTAAGGGAGGGGATTTAGGAGCGGGAGTTAGAAAGGGGCATATTCGGCTTCTTGATGACTCGACTTGTATAAAGAAATCAATCGAAATATCTTGATATCAATGAAGGCCACAAGGGGACCGTACATAATATTATCCCAAAACGGGGTACTCAATGGTTTTAGTACATTATTAAATAATACATATTGTTTTGACAAGATAACATAATGTCTTTAGTAAAATCAGTGTTCGCAGCGGAATAACAATAACTTGAGTATATGTATGAAGACATATACTCCACTCTGAGGTTCTCGTCCTAAATTGACAAAAGCTCCGCTTGCACACTACATCCTCGATCACAGCTCAACCTGCACATTTAAAAATACATGCAGGGCTAAGTACAAAAGTACTTAGTGGACACTTACCGAAATTTACATACATGCATAATATTTTATTGTCAAGCCTTTCAACAGTAGTAATATACGAGGGTTTTCCTTTAAAGACTCGTATTTACCAAACATAATATCATTTCTTTCATCAATAACCCGCGTAGGCATTTTAATATCATTAATCACCATATCAGTAACTCGTGCCGAGAGGGAGGCCTCCCTCTACGGACACTATGATCGGCCAACCCGCTAGATGACTCACGATCACAAGGGTGTACACTAATTCCGAAGGGATTTGCGGTCCCATCCAGAATCCGAATTCGATTAACATCAGATAGGCAATTAATAATAAAACATAAAGCATTTAGGCATTGACAATATCATTTAAATTCATAAGCATAAAGTCTTAACAATTCAAATATATAATTTTAGTTTATACGTAGAAAGCCTACCTGAATAGCAGACTCACGGTTTAGCTCTAACTCTGGTGCTTGACCTTTAATCCGAGAAAATAAAATAAGATTCTAATTCTCGAAAAATCTCAATAAATGAGGATGCGTGAAATGATTATGCATGACTCATATTCCTTTAATTAAATTATGAGATGCTAATCCTATTTAAGGAATTAAATCTCGTCTTATGAGGTCGGATTATTAATCTTTAATAATCTACTCATCTTAAAATAATCTAATTCACTTACTAATTAATAATTAGTAAGTCTTAAAATTTTCTCTAATTAAACTTAATAGAATAATTATGAAGACCCAATTAAAATAAAATAATCAAGGCCCAAAAGGAATTTAATTCGAGCCCAAAAGAACAAATTCGAAGCCCAGTGCATTAATAAAATTAGGCCCAACATCAATTAAATTCTAGAGCCCAACAAATGAGGCCCAAGATAATAAAATCATGAAGCCCAATAAGTGAGCCCATCATCACCCTTAAAATAATTAGTAAATTTTAATATTAATCTTATCTCGTCAAAACCTTAGACTCAAAACATTATCACATAACTATCATTTAGGTTCGAAACTATTTATTCGAACATCAACATGCGCATTAATCATAACTCGTTCTATTTATGTCATCAAGTCAAATATTCCGTCATTTAAAAACAAAACCTATAATATTACATAGATAAATTATATCATCATAGATCATGCTTTCTCATACATAAAACAATTTAATCCTTTTCAAATAATCCATATTAATAAGTCGTTTGAAAAGAATTAATTTAAATGAGAGTTTAACTCAAAATATTTTATTTTATAATCCCTTTATAATTACTTGAAATAAAGAACTCCATTTAAATAATTAATTTAAAGGTCAATATATAATTAAATTAATCAAGCTCAATTTAAATTAATAATTAAGAGCTCAAATAATTTAAATAGATATAAGCCCAAATTAATTAGATAAATTAGGTCTATCATGTTTTTCTTTGAATAAGGCCCAAACAATTAAATTAAAATAGGCCCAAATAAGAAAGCCCAAAATTTTCGGCCCAAACCCGGCTCAAACCCGGCCCAAACCCGGCTGAAACCCGGCCCAAACCCGGCTCCCTTTTCTAACCTAAATATACACACACAAACACCTCCCAACACACACACAAGCTGCGCCTCTTCTTTCTCACTCTCTCTCTCTCTCGCTTAACAGCCGCTCGGCTCTCTCTCTCTCAATCAAGAAAGAACGCTGCAACATCTCTCTTTCTCTCGCTCGATTCCGGCCATCTCCTCCCCGCGTCCTGGCCGTTCCGGTCGCCAGCGAGGCCGCCGCGTGGAGCTGCTGCCGCTGACTGCTCGTGGAGCACCAAGGCGAGCTTCTCGCCTGAAACCGCCGACTGCTGCTGTTCACGGAGTCGCGCCGACCGCTGCTGTTCATGGAGTCGGGGCCTGGAGTTGCAGAGCTCCGAAATCCGGCGAATCAGCCTCTATCGCGCCGAGGTCCGGCGCCTCCTTCTCTCTTCCTCAATCTTGCTCTAATCTCTCCTAAATCAAACGCTCCCTTCGGTTCTCTCTCGATCTGTATCCAGCCGAAGAATCCACGCCGCTGCAACTGGATTCCGGCGAGCGTCGCGTCGCCTAACGCCGCCGAGTCAGCCGTCTGGAACTGCTGCTGCTCGCCTGGAGTCCGCTGTCGCCGCCTGGAGCTGCTGCTGTTCGCCCGGAGTCGCCGCTGGCTGGCCTGCGATCGACGGCCAGCAGCTCGCTGGAGGAGCGCCGCCGTCAGCCGCTGCCGTTGGCAGCAAGAATTCGGCAGCCGCCTCTCCTGGTGCCGCCGTCGCCATGGACAGCAGGGCTTCGACTTTCCACCGTATCTTCCCTCTCATTTTATCACTCGGTAGGTTCGTATATTAGAATTAATTTTCAGAAAACTCAACTTTGTATAAAGACTTGATTTTGGAATGAAAACTTGGTTTTCTGTATTCTTATTTTCCTAGTGGTGAAAGAGTGCAGCCTGTTCTTGCTTTGCATAAGAGTTATTGGTGTTTGCAATATAAAGAGTGTAACTTTGCTAAGTTCATTATGCCTACAATGGTTTTCTATCATTGTGAAACTGATCATGCTTTGGTATGAATGCTTTACTGGAATGGATATTTGAGATAGAATCAATACCTTGAATGTTTGTGTTGGTTGTTGAATGAACTGAGATAATCTGGCAGTTTGGCAGAGTAATGAATAAACGATCTCTCTCTCACTTCTTCAAGTGTTAAGGTGTTACTGGAATGGCTTGAGGATACTTGGCAGAGCACCGAATGAAGAGCAGTGCAGTGTGGAATGGGAATGAAATGAAGATTAATAGCTGCTGAAATCTGAAACCACATGAAGGTGTTCGGGTGTGAAAATTTTACAAATATGCTGCTGGAGCTGGAGTCAAAGAATAATATTACATAGGCGTGGAGCTGGAGTCAAAAAAATGTCTAGAATAGATGGCTGAGCATGCGCTTAAGGGATAGCTGCAGATTTCTTTCACACACATACACTATTCCCTTTTTTTTTTAAGTGTTGGTAGATAGATAGAAAAATAGGGGTTTGTAAAGTGAAGTATAAACAGAAGCAATAATTCTTGTCTTGGAATTTCTATATCTGTAATATTGTATTGCATTTTTTTTTTAAATAAAATCCAACTACCGGGTTTTGTTAATATCGCGTGTTTATGAAACTACTCGATATCTGCTTCCTTTCTTAGCTAGAATAAATTCTAAATTAAATCCGTAGATTTAATTCTTCATAAACCGGAATAAATCACGACTCAAGAAATAATAATAGAAAAATAATTCTATTGTGATTAATAAATAACATGACTTAACTAAGTCAGTTATGAATCTGAAATAAATAATTATTGGCTTACTCAATAATTCTCATCGCGGTTTTATTTACGCGAAGCTACTGACTTGGTAATAAAATAATAATCCTGCTTAATTAGAATATAATCCAGTGTCATAAGTTGAATTTAAATAATAAATAATTACTGGGTTTAAATATAATAAAAGAGCGGGTTGTTACAAATATTCACTTAATTAATATCTCATAGTTTCCTTTAGTTACTTTTCTTTTATTTTAGTGTCTTTTCCGTTTCTTTTTCTTCTTCTTGTTTTTAATTCTTTTCTTTTCTTTCATTTTAGTATCTTTTCCGTTTCTTTTTCTTCTTTTTTTTTTTATTCTTTTCGATTTGTTTCCTTTTTGTTCCGACAAAATACTTTTCCTTTCATTTTTTTCTTTTCTTTTTCATTTTCTTCTTCTTTTTCTTCTTCTTTTTTCTTTTTTTCTTTTCTTTTTAATTATATTTTTATTTCAATCTTTTCTTCTTTGTGATAAATAATATTATTTCTCTTAGTAAATGACATTATTTTTCTTGATAAATGACACCATCGGTATTAATAAATAATATTATATTTATATTACAAATAACACATTTAATATATTTAAATGACACTACTTTTCTTAGTAAATGACACTTTTAATATATATCTAAAAATGATATTATTTCTTTATTAAATAACGCTAGTTTTTTAGTAAATAACATTTTTAATATATTCAAAAGAAACTATGTCATTTTGAAATGAAACTTTAAGATTTTCAATGACACTGCAAGATTTCAAAAGACACTATGATATTTTGAATGATACTACAAGAATTCAAATGACACTACAAGATTTTGAAATGAAACTTTAAAATTTTAAATGACACTACTTCGATATACAAATGACATTATAACATTTCAAATAACACTACTCCGATATACAAATGACACTTTAACATTTCGAATAACACTACAATATTTTAAATGACCATTTAATATTTCAAATGACACTTTAGTATTTCAAATGACACTACTCCGACATACAAATGACACTACAAGATTTGGAACGACACTATAACATTTCGAATGATACTATGACGTTTCAAATGACACTATGAGATTTCGAATGACACTATAATATTTGTAATGACACTATACCATTTTGAAAGATACTTTAACATTTCGAATAACACTTTAAGATTTCGAATGAAACTTTAACATTTGAAATAACACTTTAACATTTCAAAATGATACTTTAAGATTTTGAAATAACACTATGAGATTTCGAATGACATTACATGATTTCGAATGACACTATAACATTTTGAAAGACACTTTAAGATTTTGCATGAAACATTAACATTTGAAATGATACTTTAGCATATCAAAATGACACTTTAAGATTTTGAAATAACACTATTAGATTTCGAATGATATTACATGATTTCGAATAACACTATAAAATTTCGAATGACACTACATGATTTCGAATGACACTATAATATTTTGAATGACACTATAATATTTTGAAAGACACTTTAACATTTCAAATGACACTTTAACATTTCAAATGAAACTTTAACATTTCAAATAACACTATAATATTTGGAACGACACTTTAACATTCCGAATGACACTACATGATTTCGAATGACACTATAACATTTCGAATGAACGACACTTTAACATTGCGAATGACACTATGAAATTTTGAAAGACACTATAACATTTCGAATGACACTATAACGTTTTGAATGACACTATGAGATTTCGAATGACACTATAAGATTTCAAATGACACTATGACATTTCAAAGACACTTCGAATGACACTATGACATTTCACATGATACTATGACAGTTCAAATGACATTATTACAATTCAAAATGACACTATGACTGTCATAGTGTCATTCGAAATGTCATAGTGCCATTTCTTAGTGTCATAATGTTTAGGGTTTAGGGTTTAGTGTCACACCCCAATTCTTGAATGAATAAATATAATCGAGGTGCAACTAATTCATAGAAATAAACAAGGAACAACCTTGTAAAAATCCGAAATAGGATAGAAAGTCGGGCTATGCCCCTTTGGATCACAAGTTTTGTTTCATGTTTCTGACAACCAACATTCATTAGCATAAAACTAGAATTTCAAATTTAAGCTCGACATGAAGTCATCTTAAGTTGAGAAAACAAAAGATGTATAAGAGTAATTGCTACAGCGGAAGTCTAACATATGAATTTTAACTCTAGCCTCAGCTCCGTCCCGTCAGCACCAGCCAGCCAACCTGAAAACATTTGAAAGTATTTTTGGGCTAAGTACTAATGTACTTAGTGGGCATGCATTTTCATAAACATTTCATTATTTTCTTAAAGACAGTTTATCCAATCATACTTGACATGACTTAGAAGGTTTTAAATTGAAAGAAGTACTTCTAAGCATGTTAAAACATTTTCTTTCATTTGTGCGCACATGTCACACTCCCTTTCTGTTACTCGCTGTGATCCCGGACCTCTAGCCACCGACGGATCCATTTCTCCCATTGCACTTGCCCTGAGGACGTAACTCAGACAAGTTGAATTGACCTCGGGACGCTAACCAGGCAGGCCTTACATGATACATGCTCCGGAACACATCCAGCCAAGCACCCTTATAACGCCTCTTACATGAATTAGTGCCCGATGGAGATCAACCCACCGAAACAACTAACAAGTGTACACAATTCTCAAATAACGTGTTAGGCCATAAGAGAACCTCGATCGATCCATGAATTGCGAGCCTTAAACAGAGCAGAGTGCACATAAACATTTTATTGGATAAACAGTTTTCATTATATTAAATAAACAATTTGCATTTCATTGAAACATTTAGAGCTTAATAACTCAATCATACTTTGTACATTTGGAAAGTAAGCCCACCTGGTTAGGCAAAGCCTGAAGATCATAATCACATATAAACCTGTCTTGGGAAAGCAGCGCTAATCCCCTGGTCACAAAGCCTACAAGAAATTCTATTCTTAATAGGTCTCGTGAAGCTAATCTTAAGTCATGGTGTAGTGCTTAATATTCTATGATTCACTTAGCCGGGTTTTTAAACTTTAATGAATAAATAATTGAAAACATTTCTCTTGAGTTAAGAACACCAACAATATTCTTACTCATCTTTCTTTAATAATTGGAATTATAAATAAAACCAATTAAATCTTAAATACTCTTATTGCAAAAATATAATGCAAATTCATGTCATGCTTGGCATATAATAAGAAATTACTTAAAATATGCGTATAATAATAATTTAATATTATTATGAAAATTAAAAAAAATAATTAATCAAACTTAAAGAAGTCTAATTAATTTAATAGTGCAGTCCATTTAAAAAAAAACAAATCTGCATAGCTTAACTAAATAAAAAATGGATTGGGCTCAATAATTCAATTAATAGTCAACTCAAGGTTTTTTTTAAAAAATTTTCCTAGCCCATTTTAGATAAAAATCGGCCCAACTCCCATGGCCCAATCCTAAGCTAAGCCCTAGCCCATTTCTCCTCCCCCCTTTCCCATATCAAACACACGCACACACACATTCAGAAACACACACACACATGCAGCTGCTGCTGCTGCGCAGCAGCCTTCCCCTCCTCGCCTTCTTCTCTCCTCCGGCGGACGGTAGCAGCGCCGGCCGCCGCCGCCGCCATCCCTGACTTCCCTATCCCTCGCCCTTGCTCTCTCTTTCTTCCTCACCTCTCTCGACTGCTCTCTCGCCGCGGATGCTCGCCGGAGCGAGCGGCGACAACCAATGCCCCTCGGTTCTCCCTTCTCTCGGTTCAAAACAGAGGATCACCGCCTCCGTCCATCTCTCTCTCACCGTGGTTGGAAGGTAGCGGCAGAGCCGCCGTGCCCTATCCCCCTTCTCTCTGACTTCCGCCAGACCCCATTGCCGCTGCTACTCCATCGTGCCCGGCGACGAGCGCCGCTCCGGCTACTTCTCCCTCGAACCCCCCTGTCACTCCCCCTGCTCCCTCTCCTCCTTGACGACGACGGACGCCGCCGCCTGAAGCTCTAGGCTAAGCCTCCCCCGACTGACCCCCCATACCGACACCCTTCCCTTCAATATCCGGCGACCACAGCGGCTGCCATGGCCGCCTCTCCCTCACCATTCCGGCCGACAGCAGCAGGAGAACCACCGCCGCCGACCGCATCTGCCACCACCATTACTCCCCTGCCAGACTTTACACTTACAACCATACAGCCCACACCCGACAAAGCTCAAGACTCAAGTTTGATTCATATAGCATACAAAACATTTCTCTATTTCCCTTTTTATGGATCCATTGTAAAAGCAGTACATGAATTTATACTGTATGCATCATCAAGTAAAGTTCACATTTTTTTTTATCATGCTTATAAAAAATGAAATCTTATGCAGTTTAATGCTCATAAAAATTTGGTGAATTGCTAAAACGAAACTAGTTGAGTAGAATAGGCAAGGGAGTACATAGATGAACCTTTAGAAGTTTTTAGTTGAGCCGTTGAAATCTGAAATGGTTCGATTGCTTGATTTGCGAGGAGAATGAATTGCTTTCTGTCTCAACTTGGCTCAGAAAAATAATTTGTATAAATTGAGTAAAGGAGAGCTTGGATATGGTATACTTATGGATGCAGAGGAGTTATGGAGCACTTGATTGCGTTAAAGTGGTGGTAGTAGGAGTTATGGAGCACTTGATTGCTTTAAAGTGGTGGTAGTGGGTGACAGCTTATTTTGAGGGAGGTAAGTGGTGTATGTTAGGTGAGTAGTAGGTGGGAGTAGTGGAAGTAGTGTAGTCAAAAGTGGCTAGTGAAAAGACATTGAGTGTGAGTGAGTTGAATCATTGATTGGACAATTAAAATTTGTCAGGGTTGAATTATCGGGACTGTAAAAATCTTTCAAGGTTCGGTAAATAAATGGTTCATGTAAATAAAACTATATGAAATGCATATGAATTTAAATAACTCAATGAAATTAAATAACTCAAATTTTCAAAACTTTTAAAAATCATTTTTGTTGGAATTAAAATAAATCGTTTTTTTTTTTATTCGGCGTGAATCAATCTGATTCTAAGTTCAAAATAATTCTAAATTTAGCTAAGAAATAACGGGGTGTTACATTTAGTGTCATTTCAAATGTAGTGACATTTGAAATGTCGTAGTGTCATTTGAAATCTTGTAGTGTCCTTTGAAATGTCATAGTGTTATTTGAAATCTTGTAGTATCATTCAATTGTTGAAGTTTCATTTGAAATGTCATAGTGTCATTTGAAATCTTGTAGTGTCATTTGGAATCTTGTAGAGTCATTTGAATTGTTGAAGTGTCATTTGAAATGGTATAATGTCATTTGAAATGTCATAGTGTCATTTGAAATCTTGTACGTAGTATCATTTAAAATCTTCTAGTGTCATTTGAATTGTTGAAGTGTAATTTGAAATGGCGTAGTGACATTCGAAATGTCATAGTGTCATTTGAAATCTTGTAGTGTCATTTCAATGTCATAGTGTCATTTTTAAATCTTGTAGTGTCATTTGAAATGTCATAGTGTCATTTGAAATCTCGTAGTGTCATTTGAAATGTCATAATGTCATTTAAAATGTCATAGTGTCATTTGAAATCTTGTAGTGTCATTTGAAATATCATAGTGTCATTTAAAATCTTGTAGTATCATTTAAAAGGTCATAGTCTCATTTGAAATATCGTAGTGTGATTTGAAAGTTTGTAATGTCATTCGGAATGTCATAGTGTCATTTGAAATCTCGTAGTGTCTTTTGAAATGTCATTTGAAATCTTGTAGTGTCATTTAAAAGGTCATAGTGTCATTTGAAATATCGTAGTGTCATTTAAATGTCATAGTGTCATTTGAAATGTCATAGTATCATTTGAAATATCATAGTGTCATTTGAAATCTTGTAGTGTCATTTAAAAGGTCGTAGTGTCATTTGAAATGTCGTAGTGTCATTTGAAATCTTGTAGTGTCATTTATATACTACATACTTAAAAGAAAGAAACTACAAGTATTAAAAGAAAGAAACTATATATTTAAAAGAAAGAAACTATAGAAAAAAAATAAAGAAACTATAGAAATGAAATGATAAAAATAAAGAAACTATATAATTTAAAACTGAAAAAACAAAAAGAAAGAGAAAAAATGTGTATATATATGTCAAAAAAGTGAGAAAAATGTTAAATGAAGAAAGAAACTACATACTTAAAAGAAAGAAACTACAAGTATTAGAAAAAAGAAAAACACTACATACTTAAAAGAAAGAAACTACAAGTATTAAAAGATAAAAAACTACATACTTAAAAGAAAGAAACTATAGAAACTTATAAAAGAAAGAAACTACAAGTAAAAAGAAAGAAACTATATACTTAAAAGAAAGAAACTATAGAAATAAAATAAAAAAATAATAATTAAAAAATTGAAACGAAAAAGAAAAAAGAAGAAGACACTATATTTATATCTAAAGGACACTTTTAATATATCTAAATGATACTATTTTTCTTGGTAAATGACACCATTAATATGTAAAAAATACTTTAAACACAAAGAATAAAAATATTAAAAATCATGTTTGTCGAAAAGAAATTACACTATTTTTGTTAATAAAAAACACTTTAAAAATACTATAACAGTGACACTATTTTTATTACTAAAAAACACTTCAAAACAAAGAATGAAAATATTAAAAATAATGTGTAGGGAGCTGGGATTTCGAACCCACAACCCAGTGCCTACACATAGGCCCAGCCGCCCAAACCACTACGCTACCTCCTCAATTGTTAATAATTTCATTTACATTTTATAAAATTAGTAATAAAGTCATTGCAATTTTTTTTTAAAATATAAATTGGAGCCGGATCTCGGGTCCGACCCGACCCAGACCCGCGCTCACATACTGCGCGCAGAAATAAGCCGGCGCTCATGTAAGTGCTTCTCTTAATTTATTTGCGTACAAAAGATAATTTATGTTGTTTTTATCTTCGTTTAAGAGAAAAATTATACGATAGAACTCCAATCTAATTTTTGCATCATAGAACTCTAAAAAAAATCCAAACTTAAAAAAATGAGGAAAGCAATTAATCAATAGTTCATTTCATATAGTAGTTCTAAAAACTTTGCATTGAGGACTATACAATTATTTGTGGGATTTTCATGTGCATAAACATGTTTCTTTATCATATTACGATAGATGGTTATAAGTATTTTTCATATTACGATAGATGGTTATTATAAATTTAATTTAATTTGAGATTTTTATAATAAAAAATAATAAAATTTTAATTATTTATAAGTATTATTTTAAATAAAATCAGTCATCCTCAATTTAATAAAGAGGCTTAGCTTTACACGCAAGCCGAGGGAAAAAAATGAAAATTTAATGGGCAACAAAATCAGAAAACATTAACATCACATAAAATTAGAGTGTTAAGGAAATAAAAGTCATCCAATAAGCAACGTGTTCTCTCAGTCTCCACAAAATCCAACTCTTATGCCTGTCTTCCCAGTTCGAAAATGGACCATTGGGAAACACAATACCACAAACATATTTAAGGCCACAAAAACATTATAAACAATAATACTAGCAAGATAGATAAACAATACAACAAGTAATAATGAAGATAAAGGCCTCTACCATCCCACCACACAGTCACAAACACTTCCCCTTTCCCTCCAAAAATCGCACGCCACAATGGGGTGCACCTCATCCAAGCGAATCGAGGTCGCCGTCGACGCCTACCGCCCCCCGCCGTCGAGCTTCGCCGTCTTCGACGTCAACGCCATCGAGGAGCCCTGGCTCAAGGACGGCAGCGACGCCGACCGGGACGACGAGAAGCCTCCGCCCGTGCCGCCCCCACTCCTCGACAAGCTCAACGGCGCCATCGACGCCGCCCCCCGCACCTGGGATGAAGTCAGCAAGGCGCTCGAGGATCTCAAGCCCAAACTCGCAGCCGCGGCCCTGCCGCCGCCGCCGCCGAATCCAGTTGAGGCAGAATCGCCTGCAGCGGCGCCCCAGGCGATGCGTAAGAACTTCTCCTTCCACACCCTAGAAGAGCTGGAGACGAAAGTTGCAGCCAAACCAGTAAGCGAGAAGAAGCGAGTGGAGCCAGCAGCAGCGGTAGTAGCCGTGGCGAGATCGCTGAAAGACAACATCTTCATACAGAAGGACAGGGAGGAGAGGGAGAAGGAGGGGCGGGGGGCGGGGTTCGTGAGGCGGGACCCGCTGGGGGACTTCGAGGCGATCTGCCCGCCGGGAGGGGAGGATGCGGTGGTGGTGTACACGACGTCGCTGGGCGGGGTGCGGCGGACGTACGAGGACTGCAACCGCGTGCGGCAGCTCATGGAGACGTACCAGGTGGTGTTCGACGAGCGGGACGTGGCGCTGGACGGGGGCTTCCGGGGGGAGCTGCGGGGGCTGGTGGGGGAGGGGGCGGCCGTGCCGCGGGTGTTCGTCAAGGGGAGGTATATAGGCGGGGCGGAGGAGGTGGTGGGGCTCAACGAGACGGGGCGGCTCAGCCGGATACTCAACTGGGCCAAGGTGGAGAGGGGGGCCGGGAGGCTGGGCTGCAGGGGCTGTGGGGGGGCGAGGTTTGTGCCGTGTTTGGGGTGTGGGGGCAGTTGCAAGATACTTGTGGGGGGCGTCAAAGAGAGGTGTGGAGAGTGTAATGAGAATGGTTTGGTTCATTGCCCCATTTGTGTTTGATCAATTAGTGCTTTTCCTTTTTGCTTTTCAGATATAATTGTTTGTGGGAATTTCAGGTATGTGTTTAGTATATTACTGCACACCCATGGTTTTGTTAATAGTGAGTTTTTTGTTGTCTTTGTATTTTATCCTTGTGAATAAAATGAGATGATGAGTGTAGAATGGTGTCAAGAAATTGGGTTTATGAGATGATTGTAGAATGGTGTCAAATTTGGAAGGAAATTTTTTTTTGTTGAAATTCGAATAAGATGATGAGTGTAGAATGGTGTGAAGAAATTGGGTTTATGAGATGAGCATAGAATGGTGTCAAAATTAGAAGGAAAAAAGAAATTGTTGAAATTTATATAAAATTAAAAATATTTAAAAATAGGGCCCAACCGGGTTCGAACCGGTGACCTCTTGATCTGCAGTCAAATGCTCTACCACTGAGCTATGGACCCTTGTTAAAATAATTTAAAATCTAAGTTTATTAATCAGGTAACTCTTTAGTACTTTTTTATTAGATATTAATAGTACTAAATAAAGTAAATTTAAAGGCCGCGTTATGATGAATTCGAACCCAAGACGTTAGGTCTTAGACATCAACCATTTTACCCGTTTGACTAATACACGCATACAAAGAAGTATATTAAGCACTCAAGAAGTAGATGGATGTGGTACTACCATTATTGATGTTTCTTATGATCTTATCCAATACAAACATAGAAATTCAAAACTATTTCATTCATGTTCTTTAGTTTAGTTAAATTATTCATTAATGTATATAAATATTTCAACAATATTATTTTGATTCTTGTTCTCACTAATGTTTTTATCTTTAGGGTAAATTGCAAAATAAGTCACGAACTTTGACCCATTTTTCAATTTCAACATCACTTTTAAATCTTTGCAAATAAATACATATTCTTTTCAATTTTTGCAATTGAAGCTTCGACTTAAATTTCAGGCAACCGAAAAAATGACATGGCATCTCGTTGCCACAGTGAACCGAAATAAAATCACGTCATTCTCTCAACGTGAGAGAAACGACATCGTTCAAACAAATCGAATATATTAAAAATAAATTAGGATTCACATATTGAAAATTTCCCCTATCCCCTGGGCGATATAAACGCTCATGTTTCTGTTGCAGCAAATCACATATATCATTGTGTATATGATTCTTAAGTTTTTGTTGAGGAAATACAATATAAACCCCGAAGGAACTCTGCTTTGTAACCTCAAAACAGCCGGATTCATTTCTTAAGTACTTTGAAGGGAGAAAAAGATTTAATACGAGAATCTTTTTTCCTCTTTTTGGTGACAGCAGCGATTCCTTCGAAATCGTCCAGGGGATAGTGAAAATTTTCAATATGTGAACCCTAATTTATTTTTAATATATGCTATTTGTTTGAACAATATCTCACGTGGAGAGAATGACGTGGTTTTATTTCGGTCCAATGTGGCAACGAGATGTCATGTCATTTTTCCGATTGCCTGAAATTTAATTAAGTTGAAGTCTCACTTGCAAAAATTGAAAAGAATATGTATTTATTTGCAAAGATTTAAAAGTGACGTTGAAATTGAAAAATGGGTCAAAGTTCGTGACTTATTTTGCAATTTACCCTTATCTTTATTTCAATTAGGTAGTCTTTATTAGTCGTTGAACTACGTCAAATCATTAAGAAACAAGAAAAATCAAAGTTGGCAATGGCTCCTCCGTCTCTCGACTATCTCTGAATCACTCAAGCTTAGTATCCCACTTTATCTAATACTACTATAAACATTATATGACTACCGATTAAAGAATATGTACATGACAGTAATCCCAAAATTGACAGTAATCCCAAAATTGACATAAACAATTAAAAAAACATTGGGAAACGAAGCTCTAATTTGTGATTTCGTTTTAAAGCCAAAGTGGTAATTAGTTTATACGACTTCACAGAATAGACGATGCAATTTATATCGAAATAGCATTAAGTATTTAGACATGTGAAAAAAGTGAGCTCATTAAATCCAAAGCCACTACTCATTTCCAAACAATACTAAAACAGAAACAGGTATGAAGCACTTTAGTTACAAAGTAGTATCTAGCAGATCTATCTCATCAAACATGCCAATAATAGAAGGCAGATGTGGCCATTTGTTGAGCTAATGTAACACAGTACCAGTGCAAATACTGAAAGGTTTCCAATAGCATGAGTGCCTACAATATCCAAAGCAATGCAAAATTAAATATATACTCCATATATAAATGATGAGTTTATATATATATATATACCTGAGACACACTCAACTCTTGATGATATCTGTTAGCAGCAGAGTGTCCGACTAATGATCTGAACACGGCACGGTTTAGAGGCGGGCAGGCCATCCTGCATCGTACACGAACCTGCAGCATTGCCAATTAAACCCTCCTCTCAATCATCCTAAGATTAAAAACAGAATTGAATGCGTAGCTACCTGAGCAGGATAGAATGATCTGCCCGGAATCTCAGGGTGCGGCCAAGCTTCTGGATCGATATTCATGCCTCCAAAGCTTACTGCCTGCTCATCATCATCACATTAATTTGGAATTTGGAGAAGAAGAGGCACACAAATTAAATCTACCTCGAAAATTCCATGCAGTAGTCTAGTGCTATAATTATAGAGGAAGACAGGTGTTCCAGGCCTTATTGCTCTAACCGATTCTCCAAAACGATCAGGGAGTCCTGCTCAATCGAAAACATCCACTTATTACAACTTCAACACTCAAATTCATCACAAACTATAATCAGATTCATTCAGTTATGGGTTTAGAGAAACAAAAAGAGGGGAAATTACTCATCATGCATCATCATCATTTCGTATTTTGATGGAAACATTAAAGAATTATATATCAATGCAAGTTGCAACGCAGGATTAAATCTTTTTCGTCGTCGGAAATTTCTGGAATATATATTCTCATCTTGCAACTACACCCAAAATACCAAATTTCTGCAATTAATCCACGCAATGCGCAAAGGGTTTTGAGTGGAAAACGAAAAGAAAGTAAAACAAGTATGTATGAATTCAAGAAAGAGAGAAAATAATTTTGTCGAACCGAATATATTTCGCCGGAGACAGTCGAGAATGGTCCCATTATTGCAGACGAAGATATAGCCGCCGAGAGCCTCACCCAGCGGCAAGAACTCCGAGTATGCCCGCCGCTTCCGCGCCACCGCCTTCACCTTTCTCTTCTGAGTCTCCTCCGCCTTTCTCTGCTGAGTCTCCTCCATCGCTTTCTTGTTCTCGCCATTACCATCTAACCCAAGCTCCTCCTTTTATAATCGCTCAAATGTTCAGTTGCGATTTCCGTTAATTAATTTTATATTTACTTATTTTTCAGATGAAAATTCCGTTGGGCGGTATTGTTAAACCAACTAACTAAATCGTTTAAGTTTGAGGGAAAAAAATAATTACATTTATTCTTTTTCACTTCGATGTACATATACTTTGAATGAGTTGCATTGCTAAAAAGAAAAATGTTAGAGCACTCCCAGCAGAAATCCCAAAATTATGCTCCTATATTCCTCCCTAAAGCTTCCCTATTTAATTTTAGGATCTCGATTTTATAAATGCATACATCAAATCTCCTATTTTCTACATAAAAATAATAATTATGTGTGGGCCCTACTAATTATAAGCTTAAAATAAATTTAGGGTGGATGTAAATTTAAGATTGAATTTAGGTAGGTGTAAAATTTTTTGTGGACCCCATCTAATTTAGGGGATCTGCTGGATGCATTTTTTATCTCATTTTCAATTATTTTAGCCTAAATTTAGAGTTAGTGATGCATTTAGGTGATCTGCTGGGAGTGCTCGTATTAAACCATGTAAATAACTTGAGTTGACTTAGAGTCAAACTCGAGCATTAATCGTGTATTAATCGTGCGAGTTTGAGCTACCTTTTTTAGATGATTCTTTAAATTTGGTTAAATTTATTTATATTTTTTAAACACTTCACTCGAGTAGAAAAGATTCAAGTTCTATGAAATGAAGAAAGAGTTATTTCTCGAATCTCAAATAAAAGGATAATATTAGATTGATATAAATGAATCGAGTCCGAGCCTTAATCGTGCGAGTTCGAGCGAGGTGTTACCATGGCATGCAAAATCCTATGCAATTTATTATGCTGATTAAAACTATTTCGAGCCTATAGTAAATGTGTGTAGAGGAATATTCTACATCTTATTTATACTCATTAATACTATTATGAGCCTATAATATATAGGTTTCGAGAGTACCGAATCTTTTGTCATGAGTGTACGTAGTATTTTAAATTATCCTATAACTTTTAATAATCGGATAAAACTGAATTAATTTTAAAATTAATTATATAAATAAGTTAAAACAAAAATTCAAATAACTAAATATAAACACTATAGCTTGCTTCATAATTAACAAAACACTGTATTAGTACAAATAGTAAATTTTTGTGATTCGGTTTTTGAAGCAACATATATTGTAACAGTGTATAGATGTAAAGCTTGAGCCCAATCGTGCGAGTTCGAGTGAGTTTTCTTTCAAGTGGTTTGTAAAATCTGACTTAACTTATTTATACTCATTATATATAATATTGTTACTCGAAAACTATAATTAATTATGAGTTTACTAGATAAGTCTAAAGGATTCAAGTCGAGCTCAATTGAGTGGAACTTGAGTCATAATCGTGCTGAATTGTAGCGAGTTCTTTCTAAACACCATGGGTTATGTTAGACGAGCGAAGATACTAATCTAATGATGATGTTTGCCTTCTTCAATGTCTCGTTGATGAGATCCATCCTCCTCGATTTCTCCAACATAAGCTCAATGCAGTGTGAAGCACACACCGATTGTCTGGTAACCGGCCTAGCTAGCCTCCTTCATGAAGGCCGAGGTGGAGTATGTGATGGGGCATATAGCTCGCCTAATTAATCATTATTCGTGCATGTCCAAGTGTTAATTAGACGAGGATCATGAGCGTGGGTGAAGAAGAGAGCCGTATAATTCTTATTGCTAAATCCAATGTTTGAGCTTCTGTGGTGCTCCCAACTACCGCAAATTCTTGAATTGAAGCCTCTTTCTTTGTATAGCACTCACCCTTTTCTGTTGAAGACTCTATGTCATAACCTTACAGCATATTATTGCATGCCATTATTTATACTATTTTGAGCATATACTAAATGTGTGTAGAGGAATGTTCTGCATCTTATTTATACACATCAATATATTGCCACCCCTCAAACTGTTTTTTGTGATTCAAAGTATATGTAACTATAATTATTTAAAGGGGTTATTGCCGAAAAATACATGTAGTTTGTCAATTTTCTGGTTTATAACATGACTTTATAATTTGACCAGAAAATACATCAATTTTCAATTTAATCGCAATTATAACATGACTTTATAGCACAAAGTTTCAATTTATTCTCAATTATAACATGACATTGTAATTAATTTAGTATAATAATATCAAATTTTAATACATTAAATATTTTTAATTTTCTTTTCATCTCACAATATACTATATTTGATAAATATACATCTATATGTAAATAATATATAATATTATTTACTTTTTAACATAGTTTCTATTATATATGTACCTAAATTATTTATTGGTCCTAATATTTTATAATTTCATAATTTAAATAAATAAATACTTATTATATATGTAATATATTAATAGAATATTAAAATCAAATTTATATATATATATATATAGAGGTGTCAATATATAAAAGTATCCACTTTCATATTGTAAAATTAAAATCTAGCCTATGAAATAAAAACATAAAATTTTAGCCAGTTTTTGCGTGAAAAGACTAAAATGCCCCTCCTTAAATATTTGCAATTTCTCTTTCTCTGTCATTAGCACTCTCTTCTCTCTCTCTCTCTCGGCGATTCACCGGCTTCTCTCTTCTCTCTCTCTCTCGGCGATTCACCGCCAGATTTCCGCCCATTCCTTCACCGCCATTCACCTCCGTGAAGACTATGGTTATTTGCGCCCCGCCGCCGCCTTCGTCTTCATCGTCGTCCGCAACAGAGTTGGCGATTCCGGCGGCGTGGTGGTCGCAACACCACCGCTGGCGAAGATCTCCCATTTTCTCTCTCTGGCGAACAGATCGAAGTTGCACCGATCTGTTGGACGGATAGCAAGCCCCTCCCCAGCCGAAGTGCCTCTATGGCAAGGAGGCGGCGGCGGACGAGGGTACGGCGGCGTGGTGGCCGCAGCACCACCGCTGGCGAAGCTAGATCTAGCTCCTCCGCCTTGGTCTCTCTCTTCACCCTCTGCCGCGAAGCGCCGCCGCCCCCAGCCTCGTCGCCTTTGCCATCTTCTGCTTCACCCCCCACCGCGAAGCGCCGCCGCCCAGGCCTCGTCGTCTCTGCCCCGGCCTCGTCGCCTCCGCCATCTCCGACGTCAGGTAGGGGCGGCGCTCCTTCGGCTTCTTCTTCTCCTCCTCTTTCACGGTACAACATCGACTGCAATTTCTCTTCGTTTTGAGCCATTGCCGAGTAATTTTGGGGATTTTTCAGGCAAAAAAAACCCTAGTTCCATATCTGAGTAATTTTGGGGATTTTTGTTTTAATTCCTTGAAAAAAAAGTTTAGATCTGATACGTCTGTGAATGATTTTCGTTCTAAGATCTGTTGATTCGGATATTGAATGTTGAGATTGTTGATTCGAAGGAATTGTTGTATTTTAATTGTAGATTGAATTGATTTGAATAATATTTTGTTGTATTTTTATTGTTGATTTAGAGGAATTGATGTATTTTGATGGTAGATTGAGTTGTTGTATTTTGGTGTTGTACAGCAATTTGATTGAGCTGTATAATTATTTTTTTAATATTCTTAAATTCACAACCAAATTTATGAATTCACAATTTAATGTTCTTGAATTCACGACCATATTTATGAATTCACAACTAGATTTAAGAATTCACAACTAGATTTAAGAATTCACAATCAGGTCGATGAATTCACAACTTAATGTTCTTGAATTCACAACTAGCTCGATGAATTCACAACTTAATATTCTTGAATTTACAACCAAATCTATAAATTCACAATCAAAATAAATTACAGTTTTAATTGTGAATTCAAACTTTAAAAACTCAAATTCACAACTACTTTAATTAACAATCAAAATAAATTCTAATTGTGAATTAAATTCAGGTTGTGAATTCGACTGATTGTGAATTCACAACCAACATAAATCTGGTTGTGAATTAAATTTTGGTTGTGAATTCGTTTGTTGTGAATTCACAACCAAAAAATTCTAGTTGTGAATTAATTTTTTGTTGTGAATTCGACTGGTTGTGAATTAAAATTTGGCTGTGAATTCGACTAGTTGTGAATTCACAAACAAAAAATTCTGGTTGTGAATTCGACTGGTTGTGAATTCTCAATTCACAACCAGTGTGAATTCACAACCAAAAAATTTTGGTTGTGAATTCACACTGGTTGTGAATTGCGGGATTTTTTAAAGGGGTGGTGTAAAGTGGCCATTTTTTTAATTTTTAATGTGGAAGGGTATTTTGGTAACAGTGGCCATTTTTTTATGTTTTTATTTCATAGGCTAGATTTTAATTTTACAATATGAAAGTGGCCATTTTCAAAATCCACTCTATATAGAGGTTCAAATAAGAACCACTAATAAAATAAGAACGGAGAACCATTTTAAGCCATTCGATCATCAAGATCTACGGTAGATGCATCATCTTGGTGGATGGATGCAGGTGCTGGGTTCGAATCCTGAAGGGAGCAAAAAAATTATTTTTTTCAGATGCATTAAATTTAATAGCGGATGCATTAATTTGTATAGCAGATGCAGTAATTTTATTGGTTCTTATGTTCTCACGATAATTGTGGTTCTCACTATAACCGCACCCTATATAGGGATATATATATATATATATATATATATATATATATATATATATATATATAGGGTTAGGCTAAAATAAGAACTAGTTTTAGGATATAAATTAAGAACCAATATAAACCATTAGATCTTCAATTTTGGACGGTTAGATAGTGCCCATAATTAGGTGATCAATCACACGCTGATTACATATTAGGGGTGAAAGGTAATTTCATTTTTTGGTGTAATTATTCTTTCCTTAATTTAACGAATCGTGGGATACACTTCCGAAAACAAATTTGATCTCAATTCTTTTCTATCGTTCATAAACAATTTATATGAAGAACTTAAAAAAAAAAAAAAGACCTGTCTATGCAATACGATAGCATACGGTAGCAATCTTAATATTGTGATTATCTACACTGAACTATTCATGCAAACTGACAAAAATATTCATGCAAACTGACAAAACAATTCGTGCTCATTATACATACTGCTTGATTCACATACGGTAGTAATCTTAATATTGCGATTATCTACACTGAATGGTTCACGTTTTCATTCCGAGATATAAAGATTGTACATGGTGTGTTGAAAGTTTAGTCTGTATTTTTTAAAATTATACTATTCAATCATAAGTTATTTCATAGGTACATGCAACATCAATCGCATAACTTCAAATAGTATGTATACTTCAATAAAATTCATGCTCATATACGGCTTAATTCACATACGATAGCATTCTATTCACGTAGAGTTATAAAGATTACACATGGATCTCTTCTGTAATTAAATTCTCGTGGATAGCACACTCAAATGACATACATAGTTGAACAATTAGGGAAATTAGTAAAAACACGAAAAGAAAGCTGGATTACATAAATGCATAAAAAAAGTTCTGTAATTGTGGTTTCATATTGATTTTGAACATAAATGACACGAGAAAAAAAATACATTATACATGCATAAATGAATAAAACACATATTGGTTTCATAATAATATCATGAGCATAAGTTAATTCAGTGGTACATAAAAAATCAATCACGTAGCTTCAAGTAATGCATCCTATATTCATGTCGAGCTATGAAGATTTTACATGTTGAGCTAAAAAAAATATATGTCGATCTTTTTAAATTTATAATGGCATCCAATTCATGTGCATAACATTAATTATTCATATATTTATGCATTTTATTAATGCGCATACATTAATTATTTATATACTATATACATTCTATTCATACAATATATTATTCACATACTAATGTATCATATTCATGCGCATTTTTGAATAATTCATGTGCGATTGCATCATCTTCATGTCAAAGACTGTGAAACTATTTCATACATGATTTGTGAACCCTACTAATTCACGCAAATATACGATTGATATAAATATAAATTAATCTCAATCACATCAAATAATTATTCCAATTAAATATGGCGTCGTTTTCGGAAATGCGCTACGGATGCCAAAATTACCCTCCGGGTGAAATCAGGCGTGAATTGATTTGTAAAATAAAATGAATTAGTGGGAATCTTCAAAAGTTGATCCCAACCGTTAGATACGAAAGATCTAAGGCTAATATTAGGTCTTAATTTATATACTAAGAGGGGTTTGTGGCTCCAATGAGACCCCCTAATTTTAGTGAGATCTAAGGGCACGATCTGGTGCGTTTATTTTATCAATCCTATGGCTGATATTGTATCTGGAGGGTGATTTTTTTTTTTGCAGAGTTCGAATCCTGGAGGAAGCAGAATATTTTAAATTTTGTTATTCATCAATATATACTGCATTGTTCATCAGTATATACGACCCTGTTCATCAGTATATATGTCTTATTCATTACGAATTTTTTAAATTTTATTTTTCATCAGTATATACATCTTGTTCATTAGATATACGTTTTGTTCATTAGTATTATATGTCTTATTCATTGTACTCATATTACACGAAAAATAGGGGGTCTCACTGGAGCGCGCCCCTATATATATATATATATATATATATATGTGTGTGTGTGCATTTGTGTGTTGAAAATGTAGATATATATATATATATATATATATATATATATATATTATGAAATAATTAATCATTTAACTTAATTTTTATAAAAATTAATCAATTAATTAACAATATTTTATACATAACAATTTAATATAAATACAATAAATATTAATACATCTATGATGAAAAATAATCTAAATAGGGTCATGTTATAATTGAGAATAAATTGAAACTTGGTGAATTTTCTTGTCAGACTATAAAGTCATGTTATAATTGCGATTAAATTGAAAATTGATGTATTTTCTGGTCAAATTATAAAGTCATGTTATAAACTAGAAAATTGATAAACTACATGTATTTTCCGACAATAACCCCTTATTTAAATATGTTTGAATCCAACAGAGATGATGATGATGATCTGCAGGCACACGTAGTAAGCTTTGGAGGCAGTAAGTTTCTGGGTAGATCATTCTTTAATTCCAGCTGAGGTTCGTATACGATGCAGATATCGCAAAGAGTTGAGTGTGCCTCAGCTAAATTAAGGTCTGCCGCATCAATTAATTAGGCCAACACATTTAATCCATTGCTTTGGATATTGCTGCAGGCACTTGAGTTGTTAAGAGATAATCGACACTTTTTCTTATTTCTTAATGATTAAACAATGTAAATTATTCGAGTCGCGCGAGTTGAGTCAAACTTAAGTGTTGGAGTATTCTTTCTACATACTCTAAAGGTGATATCGTCATTGTGTAACTCAAAACATGTTTCTTTGGATGTCTCTCTTGAGTCTCTTGTTGGGTTTCTTGTTCGGTTGCAAGGTTATTTCTGGTTTGTTTCCTTGCGGGTTTTTTGAAGCTTTTTGGTAAGATATCTTTAAGATATTGCTTTTGCTTGAAGAGTTCGTTTCTTAAGGGTATCTTTGTACCCTAGGACTCGCAGCCTTATAAAAACCCTACATGGGCCCTGCGTTGGTCTGGTCTAGCAGTTCATGGGCTCTCTACTTCTTGGCAAGGGTTTTCATATTTAAAGAGTGCTTGACGATCATAGGCTGCTGCTGCTTTTCCGTTTATTCTCTTTACTTTGTGAGAGTATTTTTCGTGCATCCAGAGAGCATACCATTGGTGAGTGTGTGCTGTTGTTTTACACTTTACTTCTTTGGAAGCGTGAGTTGGTTTGATGTTCGTTGATCTGTACTCCAGCGTATTGGAGTGTTTATTGTCGTTGGTTTGAATGTGGATTGAGAGGCAATCACGTTTGTTGAGAGTAAGTTCTATCTTGCTCTCGGTAGTTCACGTAAGTGACGATTTGGGAAGATATAGTGGTTGGGAAGATATAGTGGCTAGGAAGATCGAGTCTTCGCTGTAAGTCCGTTGTATATCTTATATCCTCACTAGTGAACAGTTTGAACTGGGCGAGGCCCTCCAGACGTAGGTGTTTTATCACCGAACTGGGTAACCATTGTTGGTGTCTTGTGTTCTTTACTTTCCGCTTGATTTTCTTTGAATATTGCTGCTTACTCTACTTTGTGTGTAGCCGAGACAATTGATTATTGGATAGGTACAATTTCATTAAGCCTTAATCGTGCGAGTTTGAGCGAAGTATAAAATCTGGTTGAATTTATTTATACTCATTTATACTATTCCGAGCCTATAACAAATTAAAATAAGGCATGTCGAGCAATGCAGTGGTTTGTGACTAATTGATTTAATTTGTGAGAAATTTTATATGACTGATCAATGGTTAATATGTTATTGTTAGGTATTGATTTTCTTGTTTCCTATTTCGTTGTGCACCGCTCAATCTTATATAGATATATAGGAAAAAGGTTTGCCCTACGGGAAATACGCCCCCTGATGGTCTCACATCAAGACCAGAAGGTCCATCTTCATCCATGAAGCAACATTCCTTGATTTATTCACAATCCAATCATCGATAAACACTCCAGTTGAGTAGAAAAGATTTGGGTTCAAGTAGTAAGGTGCGGAGTGAAGAAGACTTTAATCATGTGAGTTCAAGCGAGATGTTACCCATGGCATGCAAAATCCTATCCAATTTACTTACACTCATTAATACTATTTTGAGTGCCACAAATAAGGGGAATATAGCTCAGCTCGCCTAATCATGAGCATGGGTGAAGAAGAGAGCCGTATAATTCTTATTGCTAAATCCAATGTTTCAGTTGTGTGGTACCCAACTATCGCAAATTCTTGAATTGAACCCTCTTTCTTTGTATAGCTATCACCCTTTATTTGTGTAGATTACATCTTATTTATACACATCAATACTATTGCCACCCCTCAAACTGTTTTTTGTGATTCGGTTTATGAAGTAACATTGTAACGGTGCATTAGCTAGGCATAAAAGATTCGTCCCGATTCCAGTAGAGTTGAGTCAAACTTGAGCCCAATTCGAGCAAATTTTCTTTCAAGTGACTTGTAAAAGCCGACTTATACTCACTAATATTGTTACTTGGAGACTATAATATTTAATGTATTTACTAAATAAGTGTAAAGCATCCAAGTCGAGCTGGTACGAGTGGAACTTTGAGTCATAATCGTTGGAGCGAATTTTTTCTAAACACAATGAATTATATCAGACGAGCAAAGATACACACTCTACCTTTGGGAACTAAATTTGTAAATATCTCGTTGATGAGATCCATCCTCCCCGATTTCTACAATGCAGTGGGAAGCACACATCAATTGGCCTAGACTCCTTCATGAAGGCCGAGGTCGAGTCTGCATCGCAACATTCACCAAACTCAGCATCATCTACTCGTTCCTTCATTTCCTTAATTACATCTTTCAAGATTCATCCTCTTAAAAGACTTCCGTTTAGAAGGTGTTAAATAATGGGAGACCGACTCAAATAAAGTGCGAGAGTTTTCAGTGGCACTCAAAATCCGATCTGGCCTTATTTGGTTACACTCGCTAATATTATTTCTAGCCTATGATAAATATGTACATCTTTAATCAGGGTGTGCTGAATTTTTTATATTTGCTTTTTAATTAATTGAACTAGCATAACATTGTACGCATAATTAAACTATTTTCATTCACGTTGTTTTGTTTAGTTAAACTATTCATTAATGTATATAAATATTTCAACAATATTATTTTAAAACTTATTCTAAAAATATTTTTATCTTTATTTTAATTAGCTAGTCTTTATTAGTCTTTGAACTACGTCATGCATATATATATATATATATATATATATATCATTAAGAAATAAGAAAAATATATCAAAGTAAGCTGACTATCAATATTTGCACCATGCATCTCATAGCATTGAGTATTTACATATGTGAAGAAAGTAAGTCAGTTTGAACATTATTAAGTCCAAAGCCACTACTCACTTAGCACTACTCCATTTCCAACCAAACAATACCAAAACAGGTATCAAACATTCAAATATCAGGCAATGCAATTGCGGCTGCTATAACTTCTCGAGCTAATGCAACACAGTAGCAGTGCAAATACTCATAGATGTCCAATAGATTGAGTGCCTGCAGCAATATCCAAAGCAATGGATTAATTAAATATGATTATGATTATGATGATTGGCCTAATTGATGCATGCAATTGCAGCAGAGCTCTAATTAATTTGTTTACCTGAGTCACACTCAACCTTCTACGATATCTGATAGGGACTCCGACTATTAGCCTGAAGATGGAATCGTTTAGAGGCGGCCGGATCACCCTGCATCGTACACGAACCTGAGCAGGATACGCTGATCTTCCCGGAAAGTTAGGGTCCGGCCAAGCCAATGGATCGATATTCATGCCTCCAAAGCTTACTGCCTGCAGATCATCATCATCATCACATTAATGTATATATATATATCCAACATATATATTTAATTTGGAGAAGAAGAAATATAATCTACCTCGAAAATTCCATACAGTAGTCCAGTGTTAAAATTATAGAGAAAGATAGGCATTCCAGGCCTTATTTCGCTAACCGACTCTCTATTACGAGCAGGGAGTCCTGCACAAATTCATTTATCACAAAATTGATTCATTCATTCATTTTCCCACTCACAAACTATAATCAGATTCATTAGCTTATATGCATACAAATTAAGGGTTTAGAGAAACAAACAGATGGGAAAACAAAGAAACTCATCATCATCATCTTTTCGTATTTTGATGCAAGGCAACATGATTAAAGAATTAATGAAATCTTTTTCGTCGTCGGAAGCTTCTGGAACATTCTCACCCTGCAACTACTACTTCCTACACCCAAAATACTATCAAATTTCTAATGCGCGCGCGATGGGTTTTCAGAGGAAAACGATATTAAAGAAAAGAAAATAAAAGAAGAACGTCTGAATTCAAGAAAGAGAGGAAATGATTTTGTCGAACCGAATATCCGTCGCCGGAAACAGTCGGGCATGGTCACATTATTGCAGACGAAGATATAGCCGCCGAGAGCCTCTCCCTGCGGCGAGTATTCCGGGTTCCGCGCCATCACCGCCCCTTTCTCTGCTCCAGCGGTGTCAACTAACTCAGCTTGTCGCCATTGCCATCCAACCCAAGCTCCTCCTTTTATAATCGCTGAAAACTTCAGTTGCGATTTCCGTTAATTAATTTTAACACTTTATTTTATTTACTTATTTTCCAGATGAAAACTCCGTTTAACGGTATTGTTAAACCAACTGACTAAATCGTTTAAGTTTGAGGGGAAAAAATAATAACTGCATTTATTCTTTTTTCACTTCGATGTACATATACTTTGAATGAGTTGCATTGCTAATTAAAAAGAAAAATATTTGTATTAAACAATGTAAATAATCCGAGTAGAGTTGAGTCAAACTCGAGCCTTAATCGTGCGAGTTTGAGCGAGCTTTTTTCAAGTAATTCTTAAAGTTTGGTTGAGTTTATTTATATTTATACTCGTTAATAATATTATGAGCCTATAACAAATAAGGCATGTCGAGCAATGTACACCTTTTGTCAATCAGCTACTCCATTCCAAGTAAGTGGTTTGTGACTTAATTTTCTGAAAAATTTATGTGACTGATCAATTGTTAATTAATATGTTAGTTATTGATTTTATTTCCTATTTCATTGTACACCGCTCAATCTTAATATAATATGATATCCTCATTATAAGTAAAATAACACGAGAGCAAGAATATAATATCTCCTCTACAAAAACAAACAGTCTATCATAACAACAAAACAAATGAATTATATATATATATATATATATATATATATATATATATATATATATATATAGGGAGCGGTTATTCAATAAACCACTCTTATTTTAAGAATTGCGAACCAGCCAAAATGCATGAATTTTATGCATAACATGCATGAATAAACTGTATAAAGGTACGAATTGCGAAAAATAATTTTTTGCTACCTTTGAGATTCGAACTCAGGACCATGAATTTATCCAACAAGGTGATGAATCAACCGTAGATCTTGATGATCTAAGAGCTGAAAATGGTTCCTAATTTATATTTTAAGAAGCATTCTTATTTTAGCCTCCCCCTATATATATATATATAGGGTTGAGTTCAATAGAGAATTATCTTTTTCGAGAGAACGAACAAATCTATATATTTTACGAACAGATCAACATAAGTAATGAACAGACATATTTAATAAAAATATAGAAAAACTCGCCACCATCAGGATTCGAACCCGGGGCAAATTGTTGTTCATGCGGTACATTGATCTGTTCATTAAAACTATAGAGCTGTTCGTTTTTATTTTGCGAATTCTCTATTCTCCACAATATTTAGCTTCTCTGTTGAACCCTTCTCTATATATATATATTTATGACCAAAATATACACGAACTTTGGAAAAAGTTGTACTTTTCATCTGAACTTTTAATTAAGTAAAAAAATACATTAATTAATATTTTTATTACAATTTTCACATGAATTTGACTTTCGAAGAAATTAGTGCTTAGTTGGCAGTCGGAAGTTGGCCTAATGTTGGTCTAACTTCTGATGATTAGGAGTATTTAAAAGCTTGTAGGTCTAAAAAGAAAAAAACTAATATATTTGACTTAATTTCGACTGTCAACTAAGCTCT